>NW_005054304.1:2602516-2617869 GCF_000277835.1 Geospiza fortis | reverse complement strand
AATAAGGGATAGAGGGGGCGGCAGCGCCAGGGGATTCCTGTTGCATCTGCCCGGTTCCTGGGCCGGGCCTTGCTTCTGTGTTCGGCGGTGCCGAGCCGGAGCAGCCCCGGCTGCCGTGTGAAATCCGCCGGGAGCGCTCTGTCCCAGGTGCTGCCGGTGCGCTGCGAGCTGAGCGGCCGCGAGTCGCGTACTGACCATAACCATGGCGTGCCTGTGCATTGGCGCCTGTCGAGAGGCTGCTGGAAAATGCCTCTGTCAAAAGAAGTGTGTTCAGGAATTTTCAGACTTAGTTTTGTGCTGACAGCGCTGGTTACCAGTTCTGTGCCTTTGGCCTCTTAAAATGTGATCGTGTTTTGTTAATTTTGCGTTTAATTGTTGAGTATATACATAGTGTATAAAAAAAGCTAGCTGTAATGTGTTTTATGTGGGAATCATGTTTTTTGCCTTGAATAACCATGTTCATGCGTGTTCTTAGTATTTTTTGAAGTTATTTTATTGTGCTAATGTATTTTTTCCATTTAACATAAGACACAGTTGTGTAGTCACCTAAATATGTAGTAGGATGATTTGCTATACCAATTTTTCAAATAAACCACTAATAGTGCTCTGGCACTTTGTTCTTGGAAGTGCACAGCACCTATGGTATGGTAAACTTTTGAAGCCAGGAAACCATGCTGTCAGGATGTTTCCATTAAACTGATAGGGTTTTGGCTGGTGGTTTGATTGGTGTAGCTGCCTGGATATGGTGAAGTTTTTAAAACCAGAATTAACTCATTTCTGTAAATAAAAAACACTGTTTTCTGGTTTTGTCTCTGGTAAAAAATGCCATATCAAATGTCACTTGTCTGTAACTGTTATTCTTTGGCCAGTTTACATTCAGTTACTGCACATTGTGATCTTGGAGGATTATTCAAAATCTGTGACTTGAAGTGTCAGTATAAATCATCTTAACTTGGAGTATAAAGTAAAAAAGTGTCTCCAAAATTGGATAAGAACAGTAGAGGGAAATAATTCAATGTCTCTTCCTCAAGCATCTAGACATTATTTTGGCAACAGCCCCAAGCTCTCAGTCGCTCATGTACAGTAATGTATACATAACTTAATTTGAAAGTGTGGAGCTGGCTGTGGTGAGGAAAGCCCTAACTCAAATGAGCATCCTGTCCACAGCTGGGTGTCCACAGCATACCAGAATCCTGTGCTGGTAAATTGTCTTTGTGTGCAGTGCTCAGGGTGCTTTCCTGTGTGTGGTGGAAGCCAAGTGTGCTGGCCAGAGCCACCTGGCCTGAGAGGGCTTCATGAAATACTTCAGCCTAGCCCATGAGGAATATTTAGAAGGGCTATCTGAGATCCTGCCTGTTCATGTCTAAGCACTGCTTTCCTTTCTGAGATGACAGTCAGGTTTATGCCTGAGTTTAGTTGCTGTACCTTATTCTAACAAACATCTTCAGCATGCTTGTTTGAAAAGTACAAACAGGTTAGACTCTTCTTCCCACATTTCAGGTTTCTGCAGTTGTCTCTCCTCTTTAGAGTGCCCTGAGTGACAGATTTGAAGCTGAGTTGCCTTCCGCTGGTGCTGGAGAAGGAGTGCCGCTGTTCAACAGACATTTAAAGACAAATTGAAGTAGAAGAAGCACAAGGAGCCCAGTAGTTAAAACCCACTAAAACCCCAGTGGTTAGGGTATTGACTCTCCTTGTGTTTTCAGAAGAAAACATTATTATCTAAATTCTTTGAGGAACCTGATGTATTTGCTGTCAGGAAACCAAATGGGATTAGTATTTATTCCAAAAACCCAGCTTCAGAAGTGGTCTAGACACAATGGTCTATTCATTTGTGTCCAAACTGCATTTTCTGCACAAAGACTTTCACTGCAATTTTGAGAATGTGATAATAAAGCAGGGTGTAGTGAGCTTAGATGATTGCCTCTTAAACAACAGTTGCTGACAATTTTTAGCAAATTGTTTTAGTCTTTTGAACGAAAAATATCATCTTGATTATGGCTAAAATATTTCCCTGTTTCTAGAACCAGGTAAAATATGAGATTTGCACCTGGTGTTATTGATATGTGAGTGTGATAAGCTGCTCTGAGTGGTGTGTGAAGTATAAAACATAGTAGGTGCACTATTGTTCTTTAATTTGTGGGAGATGTGTAATTTGTGGGACTGCAATAGACACTGTCAGCGTTTCTCTCCCTTAGCAATTTCCTTATTTCACTTGTAAAGCTGGCAGCAGACGTTATGGGGGTTCTTTAGGTGTGAATTACTGATGCAATTGACTAGATCCCTCTTCCTGCCTGACTGACAGCCTTGTCAGTGACTTTGATGCAGCCTGCACTGGGTTACATCTTGACAGGTGATAGCAGATGCTGCTACCACTCCCTCTAATTCATAGGAACTATCAGTGTCTTGCAGGGCACAACAGTAACGCGATGTGGATCCTCTCATTGGCTCCTTTTCCTTTGTCTCCTCAGTGGTATGAGATTGTATTTTTCACCTAAAACTCAGAAGAATTGATTTTTGTTAGTACAGGACTCTTAAAAAAGAGAACAAAAAAAAAAAAAGAATTTGTGTTTTTAGATTGTTGAATTTCCAGATCAAGCATACTTCAAGTGTATCTTTACACTTTAAAGTTTGAGTAGTTTCAGTAATGTGATAGAGAGATAAACAAGAGTGACTCAAAGCTGTCTGTTTCCTGTGTAAGGTTTTGAATCACCAAGTTGTCTAGTTCAAGCTAAATATTGAAAAGATGAGTTAGCAATAGGTGGTTCTTCCTTTTCTTATGACAGTTAAATGTATTTAAAAGGAGTACAAACCCATTTTTCCTTACTGTCGCTAATCAGTAAATACAAGCAGTATACACTTGTGCTTTTTAAAATGGAAATGTAATATTTCTTGGGGGATTCCAATTCAGTTAAACAAGTTAGGATCAATAGAGTTTATAAATAACTTCTGGATGGAGGAAGTTGTGCTTCAGTGAAAGTGAATTTAAAGGTGCCTGATAAGAGAATCCGTATTCTGAATCATGAAACGAATGTAAGAGGTTTAGTTCTGAGCTCCTAAAAATCTACAGTGCAATTTGTTGGAAGCTAAAGAATACAACACTGGATAAATACTATTTATTTAGTCTGAATTCTTCTCCCTGTGTTGATCCAACTCTACATCTCTTCACATGAGTGTGAGATTTTTGGGGGGCTTTTGAAGATATTTTTTGAAGGTATTTTTTTTGTACACCTCCAGCAGGAGCTTGTCACTGCTAATGAGATGCCAAGTGGAGTAGGAAGAGTCAGGATGAGTACAGATTTTGGCTCTCTCACAGGGCCTTTGCAAAGGATACTCGTGAGTGCATGCTCACAGCTGTTCCATGTGCCTGTATGCAGAAAGCAGAGCCTCCCCATTCTTGTGTTTAGACTTAAATTGGAGCAGAATTCTGTTTGAGCCAGCTGCAGTGACTTTGTGATGGGCTGGTGAGGACAGAAGATGGATGTACTGAGTGCAGTGGGCATCCTGGCTATCCAGTGCTGCCCAGCATACTGAGTGACTGTTTCTTATTGCCATTTGCTTTTTGTGTTTTTCATGGAAGAGTTATTTCTTGCACTCTTCCGGACAGCATACAAAATGGCAACCAGATTTATTTTATGCGTAGAAAGAGTTTGTTGGAATATACAGAGTTAGTGATGAGTATTTGCTTTAACAAAGATGACTGAAGAACCTAATCCAGTCCCAAGCCCCAGTTTGGTATCTGAGTTGTCCAAACCCTTATGCTTTATCTTGGCCAGTTCTCTTGGTGTGTGGTGGTGGTTGACCTTCCAGACACTGGTCTAGTTAGATTTTGGCCTGACCTGGTGTATATACTATTATGTAAGTATAAAAGCTGTGGTAATCCACATAATAACACCACATAAAAATCTCTCAGACCACTTGAGCTGTGGTGCATTTTTTCTTAAGCACTAATTGTCTATTTTTTAAAGCTTTCCTTAATATAATCTGCAGTTATGAAACCATTTGTAATGTGTGCCAAGTTTCAAAGTCTTAGGAAAATTTTTTTTGCAACAAAAATGTTCTACTGACATTCCAGTACATGTCAAAGAAGTAGGACAAAACCACTAATATAGGGCTTACTAATGACTGCTGGACAAGAAATGGGCATTCACTAAAGATTTAGGTAGAACCCAAAGGTTGAGTAAAGACTTAATGCTGTTCTTACTTTATGGGGAAGGAGGGAGTATTGAAAGAGGATCTTAGTTGAACTTGTGTGCAAAATTTTCTAAGTCAGCTGAGGTTACAGCTCTATATTTGATTATTTTGCCTTGAATTCAGTGAGACCTCTGAATTAATAAATCTTTATATTTAGCATTTTAAAAAGCTATTTTATTTTTCAATTAGTAACTCACACCCAGACTTTATTTCTATTGTGAGGCCTGCTTTAGGTGTGATAACCGTGAGTAAATCAATGTTGTGTGTGAATGCTCTGAGATTTAAATTTGAAATATACTTTGCTAGGGCCACGTTAGATAAAAATTACTTCAGGGGCAGTATTGCAGAGGCTACTGAGTTACATGTACCTTTAAAAATCTCCAACTTTCTATTGGAATTGTTTCCATTATTGAGCTCATTAGAGAACTAAGGCAAACAGGTACTTTGGGGCCCATCTAATAGAGATTTCCCTTAAGAAAGAGCTGCTGATTATAACGTAATAAAATGTTGCTTTTCCCTTCCCTTCAAGATAATTGCCACAGCTGAGGCCTAATTAACTGTGACAGCGCTTTATTTTTTTTCTTTTCTGCTTGTAGATATAGTTGTTTCTGTACGAGGACCAGGGAAGTGCTTATATTTAAGAAAGTACTCTAAAGAACATTTTGTTTAGCTCCACCCTAAGTAGAGCATGTTACTGTGTCAGTAGCTATAAAAAGTGTCAGGCTCATTCTGTGGAGGATGCCAGTTTGTCAGCTTGAATCTCATCTCTTCAGCTTGAATTACTAACTAGCTCCATTACTGTCTTTGTCCTGTAGATGTTCCACTGTTCATTTTTTTTCTGTATTGAAAGCAGAGCGTTGTGCTACTGAACATCTGTGAGAGCAGAAAATATGAAAATTCATGAATTTATATGGATTTTCTTAGTTCTGAGAGATGAGAAAAACTGTCATTAAATGAAGTGATTTTGTCTTTTAATAATTTGGGGAAAAGGTATAATTTTTCATAAATGTGTGAGTGGTCATTAAAGAGAGCATCGCTGATAGGTGAAATTGTCAGTCTTCAGGCCAAACCAAACAGAAATAAGTTTATAATTTTTAGAGATGTTGTCTGGTAGATCATGTTGAGAAGGTTTTTCCCCTTGATTTTTTTTTAATGACAAGACTTTTAGAAAGGTAATTTTAGAATTCTGTGGAATCTCAGTCTATCTTAAGGAGTTGTAAAAAAGAGTGGATTTGCCCTACAGTCTGTAAAGTGCCAACACCTGCTTGAAATTAAGAACAATAGGCCCACTGCTAAGGCTGTAGGTGTATGCTCTTCCTAAAATTATCCTGTGCCTTCCAGCTCTGTATTGCAAAAATGCTGCAAATTTTAGCAAGCTGACCTTACGACACTGATAACACTTCTCAAATCCAGTCTGAAATAACTTGGTCAGTTTTATTGAGGCAGAACATCTCTTTCTGCCTGGCCCAGATGTTTTTCCAAGGGGGCAGGAAGGACAGTGCTATGGTGATTTTTTTTGGGGAAGCAACAAACATGTTTGGACTGGCACTGAAGAGCTGCATCCCACTGCTTGTCTCCTCCTTCCCAGCTGTTTTGTAACATTATGTAATTAATGTCTAAGGTGTACATTGACTGTAGTGCTTTTGTTTTACAATGCCAACCTCAGTCACTACTGCAACACTTAGCACATTAACCTAAAAACCAGGGGCTTGGCTGTTTTAGAGAGAGAGTTCACAGCATGTGAATCTTGGCAATATGCTTAATGTTTTGATTGTGTGGGTTGTGGCTTCTTGAGATAATTTTTATGATTTGCTCATGTCTGATGGGGCTTCCTTTTGTGTCTATTGCCACTTTTCTGAGTTTCAGTACCATATTTGCTGTTCTATGACAGTTGTCCTTTAGATATTACAATATGCTCAGTGTTTTGGTTATTTTTTAAAAGTCTTCAAGTTTTTGAGGTGGCTAATTAAGACACTTGGAGCAATTGAATGCTTTCTGGAGTATCTAATGAGTGTAAAATATATGATCAGATAAACTTGAGCACATATTGGCAGAATAACTCAAGAAAGTACTGTTCAGGGAACGTAACATTTCTCTGCTGGTGGTTGCTGCCACCCACTGTAGTTGTCAATCTTAATCAGCATCTAAAATCTGCCTCGTTGCTAAGTCAAACCCATCTTCCTTGCCAAATTTAAACTCAGCCATCAGTTTTGCAATGAGTTGAAGCAAGCACTTGTACTCCATCCCAGCAGCTCCTGTGGAGGTTGTTTTCCTCTGGGTGTGACTTTGATGGAGAGAGGGCAGTAATTTATGAATCCCCATATTATACAGCTGGGATAAATGTGTGCCTTCTGTCTAAAACTTGTCTTGTTATCTCACTGGAAATAAGATACTGGAAAGGGAAGTGTGTGGCCTGGTTTACACTATCCTCCAATTCTTTTCCTAAACAGATAATTGTGGCAAATTTTGACAGACAACCTCAATGTCATGTTGTTTTTCCATACCTGACTGTAGCTATGGATGGAACTTCTTGCAAATACCATGTTCTTTGTCTTTTACTCCTTCTGCTCTGTTTTTGTTTCCTCCCTTTGTTGTTCTTTTCCATCTTGTGTGTTTGCTCATCTTTCAGGATAAAAATAGTGAGAAAACATCCAGGCCCTATGGATGTGTTTGGATAGCTTCTGGATGGCCCAGAAGCTATGTGGCCATCACAGGCCAAGGCCAAATCAGAAGTTCCTGTAAATCATTCATGCTAAGCTTGTCTTTTTTGGGAAAGGAGAAGCCTGAGGGGAAAAATAATCTACAGGGATGGAAAATCACAGTGTTATTAAACAGATTGTGGTTTTACCACAGCCCAGACCTTTGAATAAACCCCCTGTTGTTACCTCTTTAAATGAGAGGACTGGGCAGGTGGAGGTTATTGGCTCAATAGGTAGGTCAGAGAGGGGCTTTGTCTCTCAGTAGATCTCATTGTTACAGCTTCCCTGGGTCCTTGTCAGCTTTTGTATGTGCACCTGGCTGGTTGGGACTGTGTGTCCTTGAAGAGGAAAAACAATGCTTTGTTTAATTTGGCAGGGAAAATTGAGTATCCAGGATGAAACTGAGCAGGGCTTTATAGCAGAGCTGGGCCTTGAAGGACATTGTAGTGTGTGTGGTGTCCAGGAATAGGTTCTCGGTCACTTTGTTGCTGGTGAATGGTTTTTAACTTTAAATGTGTCCATGTCCTCCATTAGGCATGGGGGCTTGGAAATAATGAATTAATTAATGTTGATGAGTATGAAGTTTGTCATACATTAAGTGTTTTAGCCTTATTGTATCAAATCTCAAAAATGTGGATGTTTTCCCAAGCAGAGAGAGAATACTGTATTTTTGTTTGCACCTAGTTGATCAAGGGAAGCCAGCTGATGTAAATATTTTGGTTTAATCTGTGGTTTTGTCAGTCATTAGAGTTGCCTGCTTTGAAAAATATTACTAATATTTGAATGTTTCTGTGTTGGAACAAAAAAAAGTATATGGAAACTGGTAGCAGTTTTACATAAAAGTGTAATTGCTTAGAATGTGCTTCTTCCAAAGAAATCCTGTTGTCTTGCAAACAGGTGGAGGGAGCACACTGCCAGGTCACAGAGGATCTGACACAAACTTGTCAAAATACCATTTTGACAGTGGGTCCCAGTTCTTAGAAATCTGTTGTGGGGCTGAGCTTACAGCTTATGTGCGTTAACAGACTGTGACTGCTGCATGGTGTCAGCCTTTGGAACACATCATTGCTCTGAGAGCAAAGCAGTGTAACTTGTTCATGCCTTTTTCCTCTTAAAATCCCAGGCTGTAAGCTCTCTGTTGGAGAGGCCCGGACTGACTGACAAACTCAGTCACGAGCCAAAGGACTGTTTCTCCAAAGCTTTTGCCTGTTCAACTCCTCAGCCTGCAAGCTTTTCAGGAACAAAGCTGACTTTGTCCAGTCTGCTCTCAAACACTTGCTCTGTGGTAATATTACTGTTCTTTTATTGTGCTTCATTTTATGCTTTCAGTCATTCCAAAATGCACGGTTTCAAATTTCTGTTGTGCCTCTTCCTAGCTGTTCCCTTGTTCCAGGGGATTCAGCATCTTTGCTAAAAGAAATCAAACTACCTAGAATTATTGCCTTTATTATGATATTTTTTTTTAATTTTTGGAAGTGTCATGGCTTAATCCCAGCTAACAACTGAGAATCACACAGCCACTTGCTCATTCTCCCAGCTGGTGGGACTGGGGAGATAATTAGAAGGGTGAAAGCTGGAAAACTCCTGGGTTGAGATCAAGAGAGTTCAACAGGGAAAGCAAAAACCATGAGCATCAATAAAGCAAAACAAGGAATTATTCACTTCCCATGGGCAGGCAGGCAGGTGTTCAGTCATTTCCAGGAGACCAGGGCCCAGTCATCTGTAAGGGTTACTTGGAAAGACAAACGCTGTTACTCCAAACATTCCCCCACTTCCTCCTCCTTCTCCCTTCGTAATATATGGAGCATGACACCACAGGTATAGAAATTCCTGCTTATCCAACCTGATTTCCTTTTATGACAAGGTACTGCAGCTGGTTGATCGAGGGAAGCCAGCTGATGTAAAAGTGTGGGTTTCAGCAAAGCTTGGCTGGTGTCTCTCACAGGGTCCTTCTGCACAGGCTGTACAAACAGACCATGCAGTGGGCGAGCAGCTGGCTCACAGGCTGGGCACAAAGGGCTGCACTGAAGGGTCTGCACTGGAGACCTGTCACTAGTGATGTTCTGTAGGGCTCCATCTTAAGCCCTGCGCTTTTCAACATCCCCATTAAAACTTGGATGCAGGACTGGAAGGGATACTAAACAAGTTTGCAGATCACACGAAGCTGGGAGGAGCTGTTGACTCCCTGGAGGCAGGGAGGCCCTTCAGAGAGACCTTGACAAAACAGAGGGCTGGGCAATCACCAGCCAGGTGAACTCCAGCCAGGCCAAGTGCCAGATTCTGCACCTGGGACAGGGCAACCCTGGATGTATGGACAGACTGGGGAATGAGAGGCTGGAGAGCAGCGCTGTGCAAAGGGACCTGGGGGTGCTGGTCCATGGAAAGTTGAATGTGAGTCAGCAGTGCCCTGGCAGCCAGGAAGGCAACTGTGTCCTGGGGGGCATCAGGCACAGCATCGCCAGCTGGGCAAGGGAAGGGATTGTCCTGCTCTGCTCTGGCCTCACCTCGAGTGCTGGGGGCAGTTTGGGGTGCCACAGTATAACCAAGATATTAAGCTATTGGAGAGCATCCAAAGGAGGGCAAGAAAGGTCGTGAAGGGTTTTGAGGGGAAGCACGATGAGAAGTGGCTGAAGTCACTTGGTCTGTTCAGCCTGGAGGAGACTGAGGAGAGACCTCACTGCAGTTACAGCTTCCTCATGAGGGGAAGAGGAGGGGCAGACACTGAGCTCTTCTGTGTGGTGACAGTGACAGGATTTGAGGGAGTGGCCTGAAATTGTGTCGGAGGGGGGGCTTAACTTGGATATCAGGAAAAAATTCTTTCCCCAGAGGATGGTGGGCACTGGAATGGGCTCCCCAGGAAAGTGACCACAGTACCAACTCTGACAGAGCTCAGGAAGCATTTGGACAATACTCTTGGGCACATGGTGTGACTCTTGGGGATGGTGCTGTGCAGGGCCAACTCCTGCAGTCAGTTGGGGTCACCTGTCCCAGCTGGGTCTCGTCCTAACCTCTAGTGCACCCCCAGTCTCCTCACCAGCAGGTCTATACAAAAACTAGAAAAGGCTTTGGCTCTGTGTAAGCCCTGCTCAGCAATAACAAAAACATCCCTATTACTGTCACTGTGTTCAGCACAAATCCAAAACTCAGCCCCATACCAGCCACTATGAAGAAAATTTTCTCTATCCCAGCCAAAACCAACAAAAGAAGTAGAAGAATCTAATGTTGAAAAGAAATGCTTCTCTCTCCCATGGCTATTTTTGTTTTGTTTCACAAAACACATTTATGTGTCTTCCAACACCATTACTGCTTGTCCCACGAGGTTCTGTAGGGTTGTCCCTGAGGGGGAAGGCTGCCATCCTAAGGGGTAGGGAAGTAGCTAGTCAAGCGTGGAAATTTATTGGTGTCAATTGTGTCTCTCCTCTCACTGCAATTTTTTGCAATATTTTGTGGAGGAATAGTTCTAAGCTCCAGACATGCAGCTCAAGTTTTTAGTTAGTCTAATGTGTTGTTAGTTAGTCTAAGTGTAGTTAGTCTAATGTGTTGCATCCTTGAATGTCATATGTAGAACTTGGCACTCTATTTAGATGAACTTTGCTGGGGGCCTGTAGCAAAACTGAAGGAGATTGGAACTTAGTGAGCCAAGTAGTGCAATCAGCTCTGAGGGTAATGATGACTAGAAATGACCTTGGAGAGGGCTGAGACCTGAAAACAAGCAGATTGAAGGTCTGTGAGAAAGGTCAGTCACACACAACATAACAAAATTTTACTGTGTGTATGCAAATATTACGCTGTAAATGTAGTATGCGATATCCAATATGCAAATTTTATTTGGAAAATGTAGCTGAGACTCAAGAGAAGTGATTCTTTGTCTTCACTTACCTGGAAATTCCATTTCCCTTCCTGCCTCCATTACCCAATGTAATATATCTGTAATTAGTGTGTGTCTTAGGTATGAATTCCTCTTTATTAATTTACAAAAATACCTTATAATTTAGTGCAACATCATTTATATATAGGACACTTTTTTTTTAGTTGCTGCAAATAGGTTGCTGCCAGTCTTGAGGATCTTTCTATAGTGGTCGTGGTTCATGTCTGCAAAATTACTTCTCTTTTCATATACATGAATAATTTTATAAATGAAAGACCAAGCTGTGTCTAGAGAAGTGACTTTGTGAGCAGCTTTGGGCAAACCTCTCACTAGTTTATATCTTTCTTTTCATCACTATTTAATCTATTGCTTCAAATTTTGGGTTATTAATCTGTTAAGCATTTCATGAATATTGAAATGTCACAAAGAAGTGTTCTGTGTGAGTCCTTTCTGCATTAGGGGAGGCTGCTCTTTTTCTGCAGTCATGATTTGAATTGAGCAGTAGTTATAAACTGTTTTTATCCTCTCCAAGTAAATTAGCTTAATACAGAATCTGAGAGGAGGATGTTCCATATTCCCCTGCAGTCATGTGGTGGACATCTCAGTACAGAGGGCATGGCAGTGTGAGCTCAGAAGGCAGCTGTTCTACTCTTGCCATCCAGATTATTCCAGTGGAAATTTCAGTCAGCAGTTTGGCTTTTCTAAGGTTTCTAGCATTTAATCATTCACTTTTTAAAATAGAAAGCATGCAGATGTGAAGAAAACCAGGTATGCCAACCTTGCTATAACACTTCATGGATATACCGAAGTGCAATTCAGATTGGTAAAGTTAATGCAAAGCTTGCTTCATTGAGGAGGGTTTTTTTCCTCTTGTATGTTTTTTTTTGTTGTTGTTGTTCTTGAAGTGAAAGTGTTTAGAAGGAAGCTGGCTTTAATACCTTCTTGGAAATTAGCTTGGCATAATTACCATCGATGCATTTAAAAATGGAATTAGGAACTAAGATGTCAGGCAGGAAAAGTAGCAATTGTTTTTTGGATGGGGGAAGCAACTGGACCACACAGGCAAGTAATCTGATAATGCCTCCTCCACCACTTCTCTCTGGTACAGAGAAAGGTTTCTTTCAGTGGAACTTAACTGTGTTTGTAAGCAACACGTAACCGAAACAAGTAATCAAAGACCCTCCTGAAACAAAAGCTTCTGATACCACAAAAATGTCAAATAACTCCCAAATAATTCTATCAATGTTTATTTCAATTTCAGTCCTTTTGTACATAAAGCTTTATGCTTGTGCTTTCTGTTCCTGTAGTGATAGCTATGGTTTGCTTGCTTTTAGGATCTTGAAGACTTGTGAGCAGATGAAAGGGATTGTATGCTTTTGATGTGTCAGGTTTGATAGCAAAGCCTTGTTAAGAGAATTTATCTTTAAAGAGTGTTATCTTTGAATGAGGATGCTGTTTTTCATAGGAAAAGAAAATTCTTTCTTTCAGTTTCTATTTTAAATATAGAATATTTCCATATTTAATAGTGGTCTGGAAGTGATCTCACGTATCATGAGGACATTATTGAACAGCCTTATTGGAACATTGCTTCCTAGACCCTATTATTAGTGTAGTAGCTGAGAGAGATAGGAGCAGCTGCTGAGTTTTGTTCTGAGTGCCTGGATGGGTGTGTTGAGGAGGCATTCCCAGTGACAAGCAGAGGCACTAGGGGATGTCAGGAAGGAATTTTGATTGGAAAATAGTTGACATGAACTCAGTGGTTGGTGGTTCTGTCTCTTCTTTCTCTGTCTTCCCTCTGAGAGGTCTGTGTAGCGTAACTTTTCTGATTCCTGCCATAGTCAGCGGAAATTGCTGCCTTCTTCACCTCATTTGATGTCTTTAGCTGCCTTTCTGGTGAACATGTATATGGAAGGGGCTAACAGCAGGCCTGTTAGCTAAAGGAGCGAGAAGAAACTGAGAAGCAAGAAGAAGCTGATAAGGAGCTCTCTCCAAGGATGTAACCAAGGAGACCAAGAGAAGTGAGGAATTGAAGAAAGATAGGAAGATTTTGCAGCTGGGAGAAGTATTTTTAGAAAGTTAGTTGAAGTCACTGTAACTTTTCACCAATAGTGTTATGTTGATTTATTGTAGCCAACAGGGTAGAAGAAGCATAAACAATTGGAAAGTGTATAAAAGGTTAGCCATGTTCAATAATAAAGAGTTGCCATCTGAGACTGCTTGTGGTCTCTGCTTTGTGTCGTGACCGCCTCAACAACGACACATTTATAGAGCAAACTGAGGTGAATGTTCAAGTTTAAGTAATAGGGATGAGCAGCAAAGATCTAAGAGGCATGGGTTTTAGCACATGCTGCCATGGAGACATGCTCATGCTTCCTAAGCGGTTTTGGGAAAGAGCTGTAGGAGAGAACAACAGCTGAATCAAATCTTCTTCGAAGCATGTGCCTCTAGTTCCTTGCTAGGCTTTGGAAAAGATATCCTCAGACCGGGGTGGCCAACGTCAGTTGAATTTTTAGTCACAGCAGAAAAATTAGAAGGGGGAAAAGCATTTCTTTTGTGGCTCTGTAAAAATTGATGTCAGTATTTAGTAATGTCAGAGGAAGAGAGCACGTCAGTTCTCTTCTGAGGAGGAGTGTGGTGGGGTTTCTTTTTTACTTGCTTTCTTTAAGACGCTTATTCCCAGTTGCTTTGCTTCCAGAGAGGGACCCATTATACTGCTCTCTAGTGCAGTTTGCCTCTGCCTTTTCAGGTGACTAACCTTTTCCAGGGGAAAAAAACCAACAAACTGTTTTGTATAACATTGTAATATTCCATAATATTGAATGATAGCATTCATTTATTGAGCATTATTGAGTGAACTTGTTTTCATTTTCCCTTGTGTTTTTTGTTTGCTTAAACATGTTGAATTTGATTGCTGGCAGTCACTTTTCTCAAGTTGCCTTTTAATACTTCATGGACTTCTCATGGTTTTTGGATCAAAGCCCATGGGAATGTTTTAGTGGTATGTGCAGTATATGGAGCTGAGAATTCCTTGGTGTCGTAAACAGTTCCATTAATGTTTGTTTTCTTAAGTTATAATGATGTTTGTCTGTGAGCTGGTTTAATGTTTGTTTTCATTTCAAGAAGATGCATAGTTACAGCTGTAAGTGGCTAATGAATGTGAATAGAGGGAATTGAGAGTTGTTGTTTTGTGTCCCAGCAAAATGAAGCAGAAGCAGTCTGTCTGGCAAAGACTAATTCTTCTGCATACTCTTAGTGATACTAGATACTTGGGAATTCAAGTCAGAGGGAAATTCCTTGCTTTGCCCTATACTCCTGCAATAACAGCTTGGTGTGATTGGGATTTTTGATAGCATGAAGCTCCTTATTTGGGATTGCCACTAGAAAAACCCAGTAGAAGGATTTATATGCAGAAAATGTCATCAGAAGAATTAAAGGTGAGTTTATTTACTTATGATCAGCCAAGTCACAACCCATTTTAAAGTCTTGCTAATGGTTTCCTGTGTTCTATTTGTAGCACTGTGGTTTTTTGTCAGGTGAAGTATGTACACATTAAAGCACATTAATATGAGATTATTCTTAAAAATAAACAAACAAAGCTCTTAACCTGTATAGCACTTAAAAATCCTACGTGCTTAAAGCATTTTAGATGGGAACCTTTCAACATCCTGTGCACTAGGTTGGGCTGTGGCTCTGTTTACACATGGCTGAAGGGAGAGGCCAAGTGATTAGATAGGATTGCACATCAAGCCCTCACTGGAGATGGAGTTAGTTATTAGGAGGCCCTGACATTTAACCTTTTTACCCATGCATTGGCATATTTTGTTTTGTCAGACAGCCTGGAGACATTGGGATTGTGCTGTAAACTGTGAGAATTTTGGACTGCCCATTGAATCCCCTAACCAGTGATCAGAACTGTTTTGATGTAGGTTCTTGCAGATTCAAAGAGAGTGTTGGATTTTAAAAGCTCAGTTTTATTGTGCAGTCATGTTAAATGTTCCAGCAAGGTGCTGAAGCCATCTGATTCTTGGTACTTTCTGGAATATGGAGGACATGGGACTGTTCTTACCTTGGTGCTCTGAGAGAATTTTGAATGTTTTGGCTTGTGCTGCTTGGAAATGTACCCCAACTCCAGCAGTTGGTTCCAGAACTACATCCAGTCAGGCAAAAATCTACACACACCGCACTAGTTACAGTACAGTGCCTTTGGCTTGTCCAGACCTCACCTTGAGCAGCTCACTCAGGCTGAAGGCGCAGCTGCCTGTGCCACCCTGAGCTCCCGCAGTGCCCCTTGGCTCAGTGCTGCCTCTGCTGCTCCTTGCTTCAGTCTGCCTCGCACGGAGCCAGAGCCTTTGGAGCTCACTGCCAGTTTTGACTCTGTTTTCTCCTTTTCCTGTCAGTGACCCTACCCAACTTAGTCTCTGCCCTTACAGATGGTTACTACTGACACCAGTCCTAAATTTAGCTCTAAATTTTTTCTTCGGAACCCATCCTTAGTCCTAATTTGGTGATTGTAGCCTTTAGCAGATACAAGCCAAGAAAGGAAATTTTCCCTGCTGATTCTAACATCTCTCATCATCTGGTGAACCTCTGCTGAA
>NW_005054304.1:2593503-2602505 GCF_000277835.1 Geospiza fortis | reverse complement strand
TCCTGCTGGCTGCTACCCAGCCCTAAAAGTAATTGACTGAATTTTTGGATCCTTCTCTGTCTGTCTGTTGACAGGTGGTAACTAATAACAAAAAAAAAAAATCTGAAAGCCTAGCTCAAGTCCTGCCCTAACACAAAGCCGGTGGCTCCCACTGAACTGCCAAATGAGGCATGGACTAAATCTTACTTGGTTCCATTGTTTTATATTGATTATGTATGGATAAATGTCTTAGAGTAGTGTGAATCTCTGGAAACCAGGAGTGAAGATATAGAATGTATGTAAAGCCAGTCTGCCTTTAATTTCCACCAATGGGAAAGAAGACAAATTGAGAATCAGGAAGGATTTGGGGTTTTAATGGGCAACAGCAAGCCAGCTTAATTGTACGTTGCCAGAAGTCACAAAGTTTTCAATTTTTAAGCTATTTTTGTATTAGTAATTTTATTTGCCTTATAAAGTGTTTTTTAATCTCTGTTACTAATAAGGACAAGAGGATGGTTGTGCTTTGAGTTGACATCAGACCAAGAATACAAGAAGACTGTTTATGCAGAGGTTCCCATTTGCAGATGCCTGCTGTGGGATTGAGACATATCAGGGGAAGATTCCCCTCCTCCTTCCCACAACCATACATGAGAAAGAAAACATAAGTACTTTTCCTTTCCCTTTGTATCCATATAGCTGATTGTATGTGAACCATTTGTCTCATGTGTCTTTATGGCACTTTAAATAAGTTTTAAATACAGAAGGATTAGATGATGATTTTATATATCTTTTATTGAGAGAAATTAATTTTTGTGGGGAAAAATCTCTTCATTTACTTGTAATTAAGAAATCACCATCCATTTTCTGCCCTCAGTTCTATATAATCTCTGCAACTGTGAGCGCTGTTCAAACCTTACTGTACTATCTTTGTCTGGGAATCCTACACTGGTCTTTGGTATGTTTTACTTTATTTTGGCATAGGTTACTGCAATGTAGAAATAGGGAGGACCAGCTTATGATACTCATGTTTGTTTTTATTAAGTGCCTGTTACTGTTAACTCTACACTCCGAATAAGTTTGAGACCAAATCACTAGTTTTGAAAAAGTGGGCTGGGCTGGAGAAAAGCCGTAATGTTTTGCTGTGGGTTTTGGCCACAGCAACAGAGAAGTCTTCTGAAAGGAGTGAATCTGATCTTGTTTCTGTTTTTCTTTAAAGGTTTCCTTCTCATCAGACTCTGTCTCTTGACAACCCAGGGCATCTCTTCTTTCTCTTGCATCACCCCACAATTACACAGTACTTTGGTGAGCATTATGTGGTCAGTAACATATGTTAGTAAAGTTGCACTTCTAGCTTTAAGTGTGCCTCTAAAGAAGATGAAAAATAAACAAATACTTGACAGTACTGAGGGCCCATGTCCACCTGGGTGCAAGCTTGTATTCAGGGTCTTGCACACACCCAGTGCAAAACCGTGATAGTAGAAAATAGAAAGGCCCTGCTGGAGCTTCCAGAGGAAAAGCTACTGATGCTTTGCAGTACTGGGGCTGGGGTTTGATATTATCTCTTGCTGCCAGTGCAACCTCCCTGGTTAATACAACTTCTGTAAGGGCCAGAAGCTGTCAGTGAGAGACTTTGTCCTGTGCTGGAGCTTTTGGTCAGGCACTGCAACTCCCTTCTGTTAGCTCTCCTGTGCCCTTGCAGAACATTTGCTTTCCCTGCCTGCTCTGCTTCTACCCCTGGAAGATGTAGCTGTCATTTCTGTTTAAACAATTAATTGTATAATTTCTGTACACAGAAACAAAGGAATTGAAGTATAAATTATTGCAGAACTTTTATTTTAGGGTCTTTGAGGAAAGTGGATATTGTACTTTCCTTTCTTGCTTTCCAGTATACTGGACACTTCCTTAATCAGATGTGCCAACATGCTTCCCCTTGGGTAATTTTCCCTATGTTCCTAAGTTAGACATTTCTGCTTGAAACACTGCCTGAACATTTAATTGCTTTGGATGGGTATTTCTGCAGGAAAATCGTGGTAATCTGAGTTATGCTTATGTTGTGTTCCCATGAACTCCAGATACTTGTATGTGTGCTTGTGTGTTGCATCCTGGTATCTGTGTACCATTCACCCATGACAGGAAATGAAGGGAAGAAACACCCACTAACTAGAAAAACCTGTAATTCGGTCCTTACACCTTCTTTGATATGCTGTCCCTTGCTAGACAGGGTTATTTGAATTGCAGGATTTGAAGTTGAGGGCAGAATAGCCTGAAGCACTCTGTCATACTAACACAGAAGCTTTTATAATTTGTACAATTAATACCAGTGTAATTTGTGTTGCCGTCATCATGTAGGAAGAAAACCTCATTCATTTGACTGTAAACGTTGAGGGCAGTATTTCTTACACATTGTGGGTCACTAAATTCCTCACAGTACTCACAGAGGATTGCTAGGCTGAGATTATTTATGTGAAGTGATTTACTGGGCAAAACTGTCAGCAGAACTGCAAGCCTCAGTTGAGCTGGGTGAGATTTTTTTATATACCATGGCCTCCACTAAGGTTCTGGCAAGTGAACCTTTCCTGAATAATTTGAAAGACCTTGTCAAGCTGTCTCTGATAATTAGATTTGACACAGCTAATACCTGAAATACAGGCAGGACAGTCATGTGGCCAAATCATGGCTTGTCAGCAGTGAATGTGTTTGTATTGGATTGACAGTGTTGTTTTTGGGAAGGGAGCATTGTAGAAAGAACATCTAGAAAAAAATGTGTAGGTGCTTCATCCATTCTGTGCTAAAATAAAAGGCTATAGTTTTGCTATGCCAAATATATAAATTGTATATATAATTAAAGCATAAAAACTTTCCTTGTTTGATAAGAGGAGACTGGGAGATGTGCAGACATTGTGAAACACTTAAAACATTGTAATTCTGAGTATCCGAGAGTCCCAGGATGAGCTTAAGTTGTCAATCCTTCCTGGTGCTGAGGAACAGCAACATTTAACCATCGATCTCTTTAGTTTAATACTGACCTCATGTCTCCTGTCTCCCTTTTTTTTAAATGGATTATAATGTTGGATTAAGTGAGGCTGTCATGCAATGTATTAGGTGCTGCTGTTACTTTCTTTAATGACTGGGGAGGGATGCAATTTAGAAAAAGAAAGCAACTTAGACACGAGTGTGCAGAAGTGTTCCTGTGCTTGATTGCTGAAATTGCAGATAACATGATCAAGATCACCTAACTGTTGGAAGAATCCTTTAAGCAACCTGGGATTTCTGTGGGCATTATTTCTGCAGAATAAATACACAATGTGCAAATGCTGGCTCTTGAGTTTAAGGAAAAGCATAAGCAATTATCTTCTGCTCCCTTAATGCCTTTCTGTGTTCTTCAGATCAAAATTTGCTCATTTATATTAAGAAATGAAAATATATTTAGCTTGCTGATAAATGAAAGAGAGCTGTTTTAATGTAATTCAGAAATTATTCATATCCTAGGCAAATGCCTAAGAGAGGGATGGGGAAGGTAAGTACATGATGCAACGCAAAGTAAAAGTTCTCTTCTTTCCCTTAAAAGAGCTTTGGATGAGTGTGTTTTTTTGCTTTCTAGCTTTAAGATTTTCTTAATTTTAATGTCCTAGTATCAGAAGAAAAGTCTTTCTGGCTTACTGTGGCAAACAGGCTAAATGGGTATAGCCAGAAATAGTTGTGGTTGCTTTCAACCAAATGTGGCCAGTTGCTCAATTGCCTTCATAATTCTTTCCTCTGCTGCTTAATTTGGTTGGCTGCACCTTTTTTTCATCTAGCTCCAAAAGAAAGTTCACAATTTAAGGAAAGAATAAATTGGAGCAGTTAGTGGTGTTTTTCTGAAATGCACATTCCTGCAGGTAGCAGGAGTTGTACCAATTGAGCAAAACAACTTTGCCTATTGATGTTTTGCTTGGAGCCACAGAGTGGATTATGAAATTCCTGGAATCGAATGAAACTTCAAATATACAAAGCATAAAAACAATGTGGTGAGCTTGTGGCTTGTGTTATCTGTAGGTTTTGTGGGGGGATTGTGTTTTCAATTTTCTCTAACACTGTCAGGCCTTGGACACAGAGAGAACTTGAGCATCTGTGACTGAAGCCCCTTTGAAAGCATGAAGAAAGCCAAAGCAAACCTAAGTCTGCAGCTGTCTAAAGCAATTTCCAGCTGATAGCCTGACTTTGTCACACCCTGTTCTTTATTATACAAATCTGGCTGCTGGATTGTTTCAGTGCTGTGCAGCAGCCAGAGAGTCCTTTGGTCCAGTCCATGAGAGGTTAGAGTTGAGCTTCCCTGAGTAAGTGATAATTCTGGTTTATAGAGTCATTAACCCCACTGCTTTTTCAAATAAATAGAAGATAAACTGGAACATATGTTTGTATCTTATTCTTATTTGGTCTGTTTGGCTGTATCACAGTGTATTATTTAAGCTGTGTCACAGGAGTTGGTAGTGTGATGTTATTCCCCCTCCCCCCCACCAGTGTATTGCTAGCTCTCTTGTTTTTCCCTTTCGTTGTCCTTTTGTTTCTCTCAGATTTCTGTGATGTTGTTAGACTTTTTTTTTAACCAAGGATAAAGCAAACTTTTCAGGGAAAGGGAGTTTCCTACTTTGTGAAAATGAAGATACAATCCATGAGAGAATTAGTGCTATAAAAAACGTAGAGTATTATTTATACAGACTTCAATCCTTTTTTTTTTTTTCCTGAAGATGCCTAGATATCCTGAGAAGTGCTATAATGCCTTCTGGGTTTCTCAGTTCATACTTAGCTAAACTCTGTGTGTGCAGAATTCATGGGGAAACTTATTGCCTGATGCCTGGTGAGATTTCCCTTCCCAGAATTAGCTGGATTGTGTCAGTACTGCAAGGGACAAACTGTGGCAACTTCTGTCTCTAGCTAGGGACTAACATTTAGAAAATGCTGGAGGAAGCTCAGGTGTGGCTATAAGCAAATAAACTGTTTCTAGCTTCCATGAGTCCTAAGCTCCTAAAATAACCTCTTAATTGCTAATTTGTTAAAGTTTTTAATAAATATTTACTGATGTGTCTCACACACTTGGACAGTATGAATGTGACTTGATGGGCATGTCTTCATAGCATGATGAAGAATTTGGCAGCTAGAGGATTAAACCATCTAGTTGCTTGTGATCTAGGTCAGATATGAATCTGGTGATCTGGATAATGAACCCCCAACTTGTTGACAATTAGCTTGCAGTGGACCTTCACTGTAAATTACAGCATTTGTCTAACATTATGTACAAGTGTAAAGTTGCGGCATCATCCCTTTTTCTTTGGTTGTAGTATTAAAGAGAACTTAAAAACATTATTGTAAAATACATCTAAGAAAGGAAAATTCTACATGAAGACATTTGGCTTACTCTGAGGTTATGTGTGGGTCATTCAGGTTTTAAAAAGAGTGAAGACTAGTGATGAGAATACTAATTTTTTCTATGTAGTTGAAGCTATGGCTTCTTTACACATGCTGTACAGAGTCATCAAGGTTAAGATTTATAGTGGCTGTCTACTCTTATATTGGAAGATTGATTAAATATCTATTATATTTCCATCTCCAGGTTGCATTGGGATTATGGCAGAGCCTGTAGATTTATTTGCCTGAAAAGATAGATTCATCAGTTCCAAAAGTACTGTTTTTCATTATACAGATGTCTTTTCAAAGGTTTTAATTGTGGATTTATGCATCTTTTTTCCTGAAGAATAACTAATGCTCCCTTTAACATGTAATCAGTGTAAGTTCAGCCCACTGTTTTAAAACCCAAGCATTTAAGATTCATAGATATTCTAGTGATATAGCTGTACCCTGTTTCAATACCAGTGCACCTGTAGCAGAAGTGGTGAGAGGGAGATGTGGTGACCTGAATAGATGAGTGTATTGTTCATTAATAGATTTTATCTTGCTGGTAAGAGGCTGAGGTACCTTCCTGTGGAACAGCTGGGGCACAGCATGAGTCAGTGACTTTATCAAAGTCTATTCATGGGCTGGAGCATGAAACAAAGTCTCTTGAGCCTGGTTCTATTGTTTTGTGTATGAAGCCAGTTTTCCTAATTCAATGTATTTATTTCTACTTTTAAACAGAATTTATGCCAAGTCACTTGAGTACTGGCAGACATACATTACATTTATTTATTTGTTTGTTTGTTTGTTTATTTTCTCAGGGCATTTCATTAGTGTGAAATTATTGCCCCCTCCTCCAGTATTCCTGCCTAACTACAGCTGTTTTGAGCTTGGGATGCTCAAACAGTGGCAAGTATATGGAGCTAGGCAGATAGTTTGCAGCTTGGAGTTTGCAAACATGCAGGTGCCAGTTTGATTTGGGAAGAAGGTGTGTTTCCAGTGCTGTGACCAGGCTGATGTGTGCAGAGAACATGGATGTGTGTGGCATTTGCCAGCTGCTGAGCTGCTATAAATTATATCATCAGAGTCACACTTTGTCTTGTCTTGCTCTGGGTTCATGACTTGGCTTCAGCCAGCAGCAGGTCAGACTTGCTTCATGTTTGAATCCACTTTTCCTTGCAATACTGGCCATCAGTTTGTCCTTGTGGTTCTTAAAAGGATGCGTGTGATGTGCTTCCTCCATGTGTTCTGTGTATCCTTGGTGGTCCTTTTCCCATGGCTGCAGGATGTGCACAAGCCCAGTGATGGGTATTTTCATCTTGGTCCCACATTTAGTTGTGAAATGACATTTGCACATGGTGGGGTAGCAGAAATAAAGGTAGTGCTGCCATTGATCAGGGATTTCACTGATGTCTGTTGAACGTGCAATTTGATCAAGTTACCAGCTCACTGGTTCTAATACATGGTCTTTCTTGGAAGATAAATCCTACTGATACTATGTTCCAAAATAGTGTTCTCAGTTGGTGTTTCAAAAAAAAAAAAGTTGTTCTTTTGGGCTTTTAAAAATCTGTTTCCCCCATCATCAGGGTTGCAGGGTTGGAAGTGATGTATACAGAGACTCTGAGATGCCTTAGAAAAGATTGGCTTTAGTTGCTATCAGCTCTTCTGCATGCATTTCTGCTCCTTGGGAAGTGAATTCTGTGTTTCCAATTGGCTTTTTTTTTTTTTTTTTGTACTAAATGCACTGTTTTGTTTTCCCTGATCTACTTCTGGAAATACTTGGTGAACCAGGGCAGAGTGTTGTCTGTGTGTTGGCCTTTTACCGGCTCAAACACCCAGCAGTCACATGTGTAGGGGTTATCATCCTGGTTTGAACTTTGTTCGGGCTTTCGGATGTGATAAATGCTCCAGGATCAACAGGACAGCAGTTAATGAAACTACAGGTCATCAGTGTTTGTTTCTGAAGTGGAAACTGGCTGTGGGAGGGGACATGTATTTCCTGTTTCTTCATAATGTGGAAGCAAGGGATGTGCCTGGACTTCTGTGTTCTGCTCTTCAGAGCTGCTGTGTTGCTGCAACACTGCTGGGGGCTGCTTTCAGCTGAATGAAGTGGTGGAGGAAGGTGGGGAGGAGCTATGTGATCTTTGATGTTTAGTGATGCAAGTGTAGTTCAAGATGCCGTTCAGTGCAGCGTCATGTAGTAAATTTCTGGATGCCTTGTGTAAGTGGTTCTCAGGTTTGTATCATGGCTAGCTGGCATCTTTCAGTGGCATGAAAATAAGAGGGAAAAATAAAGTTTCATTTCTTTGGGTCACAGGAACTTTGTTGGGCTGTGTGCTTATTATTGGAGTATCCTGGGTGTCTAAAGCATGGCGGGCAGCAGGGGAGGGAGGGGATTCTGCCTCTCTGCTCTGGTGTGATCCCATCTGCAGTGCTGCATCCAGCTCTGGGCTCCCAGCACAGGAAAGTCATGGACCTGTTGGAACAAGTCCAGAGGAGGGGGATGCCAAGATCATCAAAGGGATGGAACATCTCTCTTATGAGGAAAGGCTGAGAGAACTGGGATTATTCAGCCTGGGAGAGTGAAGGCTTCAGGGTGACCTAATTGCAGCCTTCCAGTACCTGAAGGGAGCCTATGAGAAAGATGGAGAGAGAGCATTTACACGGGCATGTAGTGACAGGACAAGGGGGAATGGCTTCAAATGGAGAGACAGTAGGCTTAGATTGTGTTTTAGAAAAGAATTCTTTACTGTGAGGGTGGTGAGGCATTGGAACAGGTTGCCCAGAGAAGTTTTAGATGCCCCATCCCTGTAAATGTTCAGTGCCAGACTGGATGGAGCTCTGAGCAACCTGGTCTGCTGGAAGGTGTTCCTGCTTGTGGAAGGGGTTTTGAACTAGATGATCTTAAGGGCCCATCCAACCTAAATCATTCTATGATTCTGTGAAATATGTGATAGTGACTAAAGTGTGACTTCTTGCAATGCTCTAGAGTACGTGATGCAACAAAGATTACAGAATTGGAAATAGTAATAATCTATTGCTAATTGATTATTTCAACTTGGCCCTAAAGGTCTGATTTGAGCATGTTTATATTATGAATAGACTACACCATGTATCCAGCAGTACATTTTTATAAATCATTAAAATTAGCCATCTACATGTGGAGTCAGACCACTATGCTCTCAATTTGTGCTTGTGTCCTGCCTTCTCTTTTCCTCATTCTCCCCTATTCCCCTGGTATTAAATTGAAATTCCTTCAGGTAGTCTCAAAAGACAGGACCAATTTTCTGTTCAGTGAAAGGCTTTTGTCCTGACTCTCTTTGTTGATAACTAGAAAATGCTTGTGGCCATGTAAGCAAAATTTAAAATATCTGTGTCTTAGCTATGCATCCAACTAACATTTCTGCTGTAGTTGCAAGTATGCTGACATTGGTAGAAAAATTTGGTAAAAAACAAAACAAATACAATGATTTACAGTCTTTTTTTCTCAATAAATCTATTGCTTATGGAGAGTTACAGTTGTAATGCTGGTATGGGAAGTGTTACTACTGACCAGCAAAGATCCTTGGTATCTGCTCTCCAGCAGTCATGTGGATTTTCTGGATTTTCTCATCTGTCTCTCGGTCAACAAAAATAACAAGAAAGGTAAATAA
>NW_005054304.1:2547283-2593453 GCF_000277835.1 Geospiza fortis | reverse complement strand
TTGCCAAATACCTCTGTCATAAGATAAAGTGGCACTTACAGGTTTGCACATGCTGAGTTGTTTTGTTGGATTTGTGTGTGTGTGGTTTTTAAATTTTTTTCAGATGTTTTATTTTTTTTTCCATGGTGTTTGTACCATATGCAACCACTGAAAACCTCCCCACATTTGTTTTGGCTGGTGTCACCCCTCGAAGTTTCTCATGGACTTTGGTCTTTTGAGTAGAAGAGTTGCAGTTGAACCACATTTAACAGGTTTTGCAGGTTACTAGAGGTCCAGGGGACTGCTTTTGGAGAGTCACAAACATAAATCTCTAAAGCTTTGGCAGCAGGGTGAATTGTGACTGAAAGTGCCAATTCAAAAGTACAGCAGCCTTACTTGTTGAAGCTAATCATCTTTAAAGGCTTAATGTTCTTTGTTACGTAGCTTCTGACTGATCCTGTCTGAGATTTTGTGCCAGTGTGGCCTTCATCTGTTCAGGACAGTAAGAAACAATACTGCCATGATACTGTAATGTTTCTAACATGCAGGTAGTCCCAAATCGTGGTGATAGTAGGAGGAAGTACAAACGTACCGTGACCGTACCTGTGGTCTGGTCTGTGCAGCTGAGCACTGCTGAGCTGCTTCATCTGCTTCTCCCTCCCTCCCCACCTCCCTGCCCAGAGTCTGGAAGGTGCTAATTGATTGCTGGGTCTGTGACTTTGATACTGTTCTGTGCTGCACATACTCAGAAGAGCAGTGAACACAAGAGCAGTCTGGGCCTTGAGCAGCTGCTTTTCACTGAGTTTGTAGTGTGTATAATTGCATCTTCCTGTAAAGCACCTTCCACGCAAAGTGCTGGTTTAAATGGGCAAAGTAGAAAATTACAGCCTGATTTTGACTCATCAATGTAGAGACTAATGCTTAAAAAACCAATTAAGTTTAAAATACTACAGCTAATGTGTTAAAATGGGTTTTCTTTTCACTTGCTTCAGCAATAATTTTATTATAAACTGGGGTATGAGAAGAAATGTTAGTAAATGAAGAAAGAAATGCTTTTGGGAACTTTTAGTGTAGGAATTATCTGTTGGTGCTAATTGGGACTTGAAAATGAGATTACGGAAGAATTTTAAGGCATATGCCTTAGTTGGCCAAGGGATCTTTCACACATCTTGCAGAATTTTGCAACAATCCTAAAGAGCTTTTGCTTGTGAGGAGCAGAAGAAAAAGCATGAAGATTTGAACTGACACTTTGTCTTGAATACTTATTCCGCTTATCCCAACCTAAAAATGTTGTGCTTATATGGTGAGATGGGTGGGAGAGTTGCTAGTGCCAGTCCAGTACGCTGGGTCATTCCCTGTGGTTCTGAGGACCACGTGTGGACGGACCACTTCTGTCTGTGCAGTCTGCCACGGACCAGAATTGTTAGAAACTGTTCTGGTTTACATCACTAGACTCATTCAAAATCTCCTGTGTCCTACAGAAATCAGCAAATGTTTTTTCCAGCTGTCATTGACAAATGCATTCACTGAACACTTCAGGGTTTTCAGTGTTTTGCTGCCTTATTTTCATATGTTGTAGATTGAATGAGGCCAGTTCCTTTGGTGTAGTGAAGTTTTATTGACATTTAAGGTTTGGAGTTTGTTTTGTGGATACTTCATTGATAGTCCTACAATTACAAACACAATGAGATGCAAGACTGGGATTCCTGACTTCTTCCTGCTGGTCTGTGTGGCAGATGAGCTAGGAATTATCCAAAATAGAGTTTGAGCAAATGAAAGTATACTTGATTTGTCTTGTGACAGGCTCTTCTCTTTAATCAGAAAACTACTGACAGCCTTTCAGAAACTTACCATGTGATAACTGCTTCACAATACTCCTCTAACTATGTTTGCTTTTTAAATACTGGTGTGTTGAGTAGCTCTTGAGCATGCTGTTGTTGCAGGATTGAATTTGACATGTCAGAGCATCTGTCACTGCTCTGGAACCACAATGTATAGCTGTTATTCCAGGTGCTTGGAAGTTTTCTCATAAAGGTAGTGCTCCAGATACACGAAGTAAGTTGTTCCCAAAGCTAAAAAGATCTTCTCCATGGATTCTTCTAGTTATCCATATGAAACCACCAGTGAGAAGCAGTAGCAAAATTTCAGGAACAGGCTTTGCCAGTTAAAGAGCCTGCCATGAGTTGTAGCTGGATCCAAGGGTACTGTGATCATTCATGGTGGCTCTTCAGGGGAAAGAAGAGACTTTTCAAGTATGCCATTAGATGGTTATCTGTCATTAAGGAGCCAGGTGTGAAATGTTTGCACTCCTAGTGGTTTTTGTTTGTTTGTTTGCTTTCCTTTTGGGCTTTGTTTTTGATGTAGAAAGCGTGGCTGAATGTCCAACTAGAATAACTGTGCTGCTGTACATCAGCGTGTGTGTTTCTCCTGTGTGTATTTAAAACCAAGGTGTTTAGATTACAGTGGCACTTGGAAAGGCAGGGGGGGATTAAATTCCTGTAGCTGAGCAAGACTGAGCATGGTTGTGGTGAGACCAGAGACCAAAACCTCAGGGGACACTTTTATGTCTGGTGTTGCTGTTGCTGTTTCCCTAGCTATGGACGAATTTGTTCAAGTAGTTCTTGTAATGCTTTCTCTTGGTTTTTAATCTTTCAGAGGGAGGAAAGGAGGAGAATACAATTATTTCAGTTCTCTAGAACAAGATGCTTTTGACAGTATGTCTCTTTTAATACTATTTTAGGTGCTTAAGTGGGGGTAAATACTAAATTGTAGGTAAAACCCGGGCTGTCCTGTGACTGCCTTAGCTGAGTAATCACTGCGCTGGCGGTCAGTCTGTCTTTCCCTCTCCTGCTTTCAGCTTATGACTTTGAATTTATGGAAAGCCTGTGTCTCTTTCATGTTAGCCTGAGCTGGAGGTTTTCTTTTTCCCTTGAGTGTGGGAAGAAACAGACTGCTGAAGGAGCCAGATGGAAAGGTGTAATTTTGGGAAATATGTATGTTACATTGTCTAACAACTCTGCCACTCCCATATCTGTTGAAAGTGGAGCTCCATTTTATTACTTAGGTTACTTTCAGGGTGTTCTTTGCCGCTTGAGTGACTCTTATAGTTAATTTGTATGTTTTGATAAGTATTTGTTAAAGGTTTCTGTTTTGCACCTGGAATAAATGTAATGTAAAACTTGTAAGAAGGCAAGGGGTATTGCATTAGGGAAGACATGGCTTTGTTTTCTTAAAGGAAAGGGTCAAAGAGAAGGGAGAGGACTAAAAAAAGAAATCCTCCCTTCTGCCCTTACCAATCATCAAGATCAGGTTCTTTTTAATTTTTATAACTAACTCTGTGCAATATTGCCCAGCCTTCCTAAAGTACTTTTGCATTTTTTCAGGAATAGATGAATAAATACCCTTCTTTTCTTCTGTGACCATTCCTGTCACCTGTTAGAGTGACAGGAATTCTAGGAAACTAGGAATTACTCTGGACCCTTTCTCCTTTAAAAAAAGGAGAAAGGGTCCAGAATAATTCCTAGTTTATTTCAAACAAACAAAGTGCTTGTTTTTCTAGAGGCCTGTGATGTCCAGAAGAAAGATTTTTAAAAACTAAACTTAAATGCATATTTTTCCTTAACAGCCTGTGATTTTTTTTCCCTCAGAGATCAGGAGTTTCCGTGTAGCAGTCTTGTCATCTTCTGTTTCAAAAGACACAGGCTTGGTCACTTGAGACTGAGTCCTTTCTTTTGCTCCAAACCAGAGATCAGAGAGTATTTAAGCACCACCTTTTTAGTGCAATCCACAGAAACCTCTTTAAGTCTGGTTAGTATTTTAAGGACAGTTTACAAAAGAGCCCTTTTCACTGGAATGCCAGCCAAGCAAATTGCTTTCTTGTTGATTTGTACTCTAAATGTATAAACTTAACCACATGGCAGTTGGATAAGTTGGATGATAATTTTAACTGCTAATATTTTCAAGTTTTTCTTTTTTTTTGGTAATGTGTGTTGAGGCAGAGGGTGGGACAAACAGAGGACAACTACTCAATCTTCCCTATCAATTTGGTAAAATCTGGACTTAGTCAAGCAATTATACCCTGCAGTTGTCATGATAATTCGCATGTGATGCCTCGTTCAAATTTTTGTTTCGTTTGGTGTTTGTATTAGTTAAATACTTTGATTTCTTCCATCATCTCAATTGTTTTCTTCTTGCTTCCAAGCTTGATCTGTGAATTAATAATCAGATATGAAAGGCATGTGCATTTCAAGTTCTGTGAGCAGACAGGACAGTTTGTACCAGTGAGTGCTGAAGCTGAGCTATAGAGCCAGGGCAGCTGGAGTGCAGGAGGCAGTGGGGTTTGTCCTTGCAGGACAGTTCAGAGTAGGTAGGTGTACACGTACCTTCCCTGGTTTGTACAGATGCAGTGTCTCACAGCTGAAAGCTGGAGCTTTTCCTTCAGATTGTTGTGTAATTTATTGTCCTGTCTTTGTATATATAATTTGTTATATTTATCATTCCCCAAATGCAGAATCTGGGACTCTTCTGTGAATATAGGACCTTTAACAGTGTGCCCAGGTGGCCAAGAAGGCCAATGGCAGCCTGACCTGGATCAGCAGTAATGTGGCCAGCAGGACCTGGGCAGGGATTGTCCCCCTGTTCTGGGCGCTGGTGAGGCTGCACCTCAAATCCTGTGTTCACTTTGGGGCCCCTCCTGACAAGAAGGACATTGAGGGGCTGGAGTATGTCCAGAGAAGGGCAAGAGAAAAGGTCTGAAGCAGAACTTTTATGAGGAGGAGCTGGGGTTTTTTAGACTGGACAAAAGGAGGCACAGGGGAGAGCTTGTCCCGTGTGATAACTCCCTCAAAGGAGGCTGTAGCCAGGTAGGGATTGGTCTCTTCACCCAAGGAACAGACAACAGGGCAAGAGGAAGCTGCCTCAGGTTGAACCCGGGGAAGGCTAGGTTGGATATTAGGAAAAAAATCTTCACTGAAAGAGTTGGAAGAGGCTGCCCAGGGAAGTGGTGGTGTCACCATTCCTGGCAGTATTTAAAAGTTGTGTAGATTTGGCACTCAGGAACATGTTGAGTGGTGGACTTGGAACTGTTAGGTTTTGGGTAGACTCAATCTTTTCCAACTGAAATGATTCTGTGACTCTATAACATTGATTGTCATGGTCCAAGCAGCTTCTCATTCCAGCTGTTAGCCTGGCAAAATGTTTTGGGTTTTTTTTTCCTTCGTTTTGTCATGTTCTAGAGAGGGAACCCACGTCTGTGGTGGTGAAATAGCAGGCCAGAGGACTTACAAACTGAATCTGGACTTGAGCTGACAGAGCCATGAGAAAACTGACAGCTCTTAGTTGAGAACAGTCCTGCAGCAGTGAAAAACAACTTGTTTTCCTTGAGAAAGAATTCTAGGACTGTGAGAAACACTAGCCACCTGTATAAACTGTTTTTATACTGTTAGGTAGAAAAATGAAAACATTATGTCGCAAACAACTCATTCTGCATGTACACACTGGGGGATTGAGTGACCAATCAATACAGGGTAACAACTTGTTACTGACCAGTTTGGGACAGACAGGGGATGTTCTTTAAAAACTCTGTACAAAGAGACACAGGAATAAACTGGGATCTTCTGGTTTGGTCCATAAAAAAAGTGTGTCCTGCATCTTTCTTTTAACAAGCATCCCAGGGCCACATGTCTAAATTAAGTTGACAACATTTGTTGGCAGCCATGGGTTGCTTTAGTCTCTGCTCTGGTTTTGTCTGCTTCTCACTTATGATGTGCAGTTAAAACTTCAAGTGTGTTCAAGTGTGTCTGGGCTACAAGGGCTGGGTTGTGGATCCTTTAGCTGATAATAAGCAGGAACAGTATTTGAATATGAACTGTTGCTTAGAGGATGCAGGGAAGAGAGACGAAGGAAAAATAAATTCTTTCTGTTTTATAAACAAGTTATCTCAAGCTTAATAATGCCTCAACTCCAGAAATGGCAATGGAAGCACTTTAGAAAACATCTTTCAATTTGGAAATGCTGGCTCGCTCCTTTTCTCTCAGCTTCCACCAATGAAACTCAAACATGACTGAACCAAGTCCTGAACTTCTGTATTCCTACTCTGTTATAGGAAGTCTTCCTCATATCATCAGAGTGGGGAGAATAGTCACTTCCACTGCAGGAGATAGACACTAGAGTTTCTAAGGGAGGTTGTGAATTCTTTCATAGTATTGCTTGTCTTGGGTAAGAAACTGCTTTATCTGCTCTCATGAGAATGTCTTATGGCAAAATGGACAATACCTAGTAAAGCAGCTGGAACAATTAAGTGATGAAAAAATCAAAAAGTTACTTAGGCTTGGGCTTTCACTCAGAAATTTTGCATGTTCTGCTTATTTAGAAACAAAACCAGCTTGACTTTTCCCCAAAACCGTAATAGTATATTTAAGCTAATTCTTGTGTCAAAGCATGGAGCATATAAATAATATAAAAAAAGATTCTCACTGTGTTATATACTGTAAGTGTTCTTTTTGTTTGAAAACAGAATGAAATATGGAATTGCATTAGAAGATGGAAACATTTTTTGTTTCCTGCTGTGTAGGATTGCAAGATGTTTCTTTTTCATGCCTTGTGCTTCTCATGAGGATGTGGTGATTGCTCTTGCCTATCCTTAATTGCTTTTGCTCAGTTATTTTGTTTTTTGATAATTTAATGATCTTTGATTCAGAAACCAAGTGCCTCTGATACCTAGGGTTGGAAACTCATTTTTGAGAAATGTACTGAAAACCCAAAGCAGTGAGGCTTTCACATGCTTGTGTGCCAGAAGCTTTAAGGTCAAAAGTTTTTTCCCAGTCAGAGTCAGTGAGTTTTACTGTGTGTCACTTTTGAAATGCACATTATCAGCCTACATTTGATTCATTGGCCTCTTGTAAAATTTCTAATCTGGAAGTGTCAGAAGGATTACAGGATTTCTTTGCACAGAGTCCAACTCTTGCACAACCATCCGGACCAAAGATGAGTGAAGTTTCTCCTTTGGCATGTACCACACTACATTATTGACTATTTAAATCGGTATTTCCTGCTAAGCTCTCTTAGCAGTTATTGGTGGCAGAAGCAATAATTTTATTCTTTGCCCAGACAAATAAATTGCAATAATTGGAGAAGCTGGCAGGTGAAATGAGGCTGGAACATCTGGGCTTTCTCTGGCAATAACTTTTTGAAAAGAGCAACAGTGAGAGCAGGGAAAGGGGAGTATAAAACTCATCCTTTAAAGTAAAGTTTCGTGTATTTTGGTGCTTCCTGCAACTTTTGTTTATTTAAAGGAAACTTGTATTCATAATGAAGATGTTGAAATATTCTGTTGCGTTCATGTGAAGCTTTGGTCTGACTAATTAGAAGCTTCATTTTTAATATGTTTTAGTCAGGAACAGATCATATCAGAGCTGTCAGAAAAGCTTTTTTTTGACACACAACTGTTGTGTCACTTTGGACTTTAAGTCCCTATTTGACAGTTTTGGAAAGGTGTGGAATAAGACTTTTTGGTGTTTTTTTTTTTTTTTTTTTAAATTTACCCGAATTTTAAAAAATCTGTTTAAGTTACCCATTGCTATGCTGTCTACTGCTTTTTCTGGAAACTGTATATGACAGAAGTACAGGCTGTCCTCTGCACCACAGTTGCTGCCAGCTGTTTTCTCTGTCTTGGATTAAACTTGGATTAATTTCACTTCTGTGTTAAGCTGCAGCAAGGTTATTCTTGAACTCTTCCATCTTTGAGGGTCTGTTGTGGCCATTCTGTCCTTCTTGATGCTGAAGATTCATCTTTTAATAAATAGGGAAATAAATAGCCCAAGGATTGGCCACTTGGTCATTATGTGTTGAATTACAGATCTCAGCTGCTCAAATTTATCTGATTTCTCATTGTGCTTTCCTCTCTCCTCTCCCACTTGAATCCTGTTGCACTTGGGAAAATGAAGCTGTGTTGTCTCAAGTCTTGGTGTATTGGAAGAGTTTTGCTTAACACTCATGACTCATGAGCAGAGGAATTGGTGAAAATACAACTTTATTTTTCTGAGCCTTGTATGGGCTTACTGATGAAGTATTTGGTTGGCCTTTCATTTAACACCCTAATTATAGGTGTGCAGTTGTGCTGGATGCATGTTTGGATGTGTTTTCTTGTGGAGAAATCACAATATCATGCAAGTTTGATCTCCTTCTTGGTTTTTCTCTACATATGCAAATATTTAGGTACTAATTCCATACAAGAGACAAAGTTTTGAGGGGGAAAAAATATGTGAATGATATCTTGTCCTGCAAAGGTATTTAATGTTTAATGTTGACATTTCTGCCAAATAAAAGGTCTTGCTGGAAATATTTCTTGCATGTGACCTCTGAGATGATGTCTGCCCAGTGGCAGCAGATGTGGCACATGAAAAATCTGCAAGCTGGTGTGTTTGTTGTGACTTTCCTGTCCCAGGCTGAGCTGGACTTCCCCTCCAGCTTTCCCAACCACATGAAGTTTCAATCACATGTGCTTTCTACAAGAAGAGACTTCAAGTAATGAAGTCAGTCCTGTTTCTTGAAAGGGGGAATCTCCATGCCTTGGTGGTGGGTCAGGACCTCTGCTGGTTTGATGTCACAACTTGACCTGACTGCCATGAGCAAATTTTGCTGACTGAAGAAAGTAGATGTGTCCTGTCAGTTATTTGGGTTTAGAAAAGTGCTTTGAATTCAGTGATTATTTCGCTTAAGATGAGTTGTGTGGGGTTAATGCTTCATTTCCCATTTTCACAGTGTGGATTGGATTATGTGGGGGTGTCTCTGGACCACAAACCTCTTTTATAATTTGCAGACTATAATGGCAAAATTTAACTTCTGACCAACAGTCAATTGCTATTTTTCTTTTGCAATCAAAACAGTGTTTCAGCACAATATATTCTTTTTTATGTAAACATTGTAGCTGTCTGGGAACTCAGTCTGGGAATGAAAGCAATGATCCAGAATTTAAACATTCAGAATGCTGATGTTGGATAAGTATCTGTAGAATAAACATATTTTTTTCCTCTAAGTACTTTATTTCTTTAATGGAGTTTCCCAGTTGAAAATGTTTTCAGTTAACTAGCACAATTTTTCATCCTTAAGTAGTATGGTCTTCTGATTTACTTGCTACTGAACAGCAGTAATGCATGAAGGCCCTCAAATCTGTGGTGTTTGTCAAGAATCTTAATTGAAGAATAAAACATCTGGAAATCTATGATTATTTAGTGATCAGAATTGTTTTATAAATTCTGTCAGTTTTAAATTTCTGTTTCAGAGTTTGTTACTAGTGTTGTAATCTCACATTCTGAATTCATGCATCTTCACATTAATAATAGTAAAATCTTGATCTCTGAAAAGGAATTTTTTCATCTCACATTGTCTAATGCAGTCAATTTTGGAAGGCAATTCCCAGGTCTGGGCTACTTGAAGAGTTGCAGATATTGTAGGAAGTTTTACCAGGGAAACTTTTCATTGTATAAGTATTTGATATTGTGTGTTCCAGCGTTGCTTCTGGATTGATGAAGAGTTTTCTCTTGGGAACAGACTGTAGAACAGTGGTGTCCCTCTTGCTGCCATTTGGTGCAGTATGGCAGAGGGAAACCTTTGCAGCAAATCCTGAACTGCTGGTTTTTATCTTCAGGAACTGTGTGAATTTGGTGCAATGCCCTCATAGTTTCATGCATTACAAATTCGTTTTTCCTTATTCTTTGCTTTCTAATTTATTATTTCTTTCATTCTGTTTCATTGTTAGAGGCACAGAGTTTGTAGGGATCAGGAAGATGATTCTGATTCCTTTGAAGACAGATTATCTTTATGGTGCTTCCCAGGAACTTCCCTCAGAGTTGGAAGACTCTTCAGCAGAGAGTTTGGGATACAAGTCTTATGTCAGGGTGATTGCAGGAATATTCCTTCACCGCTGAAGTAGTGAATTTATCTGCAGGAATGGAGCTTTTCTTTTGCTTTCACAATATAATTTATGCTGTTCCTGAAAAGCAGAACTGAAAGATGTAGTCACCATCTGAGCTGGCAGAGGGGTGGGAACACTTTTTCATAAGAGCTTCTTGGAGATGCTTTAGAAAAACCTTAAGAATTGCTGAGATACTAAATGTGCTTTTCTGCCTAATGCCTCTGATGCAAAGAGGAAAATGCCCTTGGCAGGGTGGAGTAGGGCTGCTGGCAGATTTCAGAGATCCAACCAAAAAGGCAAATAACCAGAGCCCAAGAAGGTGTGGTACAGCCGAGGGACAATGCCAGCAGCACTTGGCACTTTTCCCATACTCTCCTAAGATGCTACTTTATTTCATATGTGGTAATTAACTTGTTAATTACATGTTTCTTGATGTGGGGGATTATGGAGTTTGTACCTTTGTAGTTGCAAGGGTAGAGAGAAAAGAAATGAATCAAATTTGTTTTCACTGATAAAAGCTGTAGAACTAGAGAAAAAAAGGAAGAAAAAGAATTGAAAATTGATAAATAGATTGATACAAATTTATCTTATTGTACGGTGTACTTTCTGTAGGAGAAAACAATGGTTGGAGGTTGTGGCATCTAAACAATTTTGCATATTTATGAAAAAAAATTAGTCTACTCTGCTGGCATCTGAAAGATTTCTTAACTTTCCTGTTCTGATTGTTATGGAGAATAGTGGCATTTAGACCATGGGATTATGCATTTGAAAGAAGGAAAATCATAAAATTCTTGCAAGAGTTGGGTTCTCTCTTTTAAGAAGTGGGGAGGTTAGAATGTGTCTTTCGTGCTACACAATGTGACTTGTTCAGACTAAATAGTCTGGTTTTACTTGTCCCAAAATTACACCACAATTAATGACCCCAGCATGCAGTAAAATTGGTAATAGGGAATGTCCAGCACTGCAGAAGAAACATTTGGGAGCAGTAGGTTCCTAAAAGAGGCACTGTTTGGAAGAATGGTATTCATTACCCCTATATTAGTAGTTCTCTTTTTGTTAGATTGAACACTAAAAATATGTTTCTGGTTTTGGCTTCTGTGTTGTCATTAGTTTGGAGAGCCATGACAAAATCTGGACTTTAGTGTAGTAGAAGAATGACATTGGTTCTTATTTATGTCAAGAAAAAAAGTTCCATTAGTGATTAAGATTGCTCAAATTCTTATTGATCTCAAGTTTTTTCATATAAATTACATTAGAGATGTTTATTTTTCATTTTACTCTTGCAATTTCCTTTTTTCTGTGTAATGCAAAGTGTTTGGTTGCATCTTTTTTTTTTCCCAACTTGCAAAAACTCTTTCCATGTTAAACTTTGAAAGACTTTTTCAAAAACATTGCTGCTGCCATCCCTCTTTTTTTGTTGTATTTTGAAAATTTAAACTCTCACTTATGTGCCTGGAAAAATTTCTGAGGGAATTTCGAAAACAGTAAAACAATTTGTAACTTTGGTACACTTCACGTGGAGTTGCCTCAGACCTGAGCATATGAATGAGGAGGGTGTCAAGTTGTTGACAGCTGGAGAGGAGCCTTTGGGCCAGCATGAGCAGGATGCTACTTGAATTAAACTGAAATGGTGAGAGGTTGAGCTTTTCCTTATTTGTTTTAAAGGTGTGGGATTAACCAAATGCACTGTATTATGCAGGGGAGGCAGGGTGGGAGGGAAGTTGAGCCACTTGACAAGTCAGTAATATATTGCTTTTTAATCCTCACAGCCAAAATTGCTAAGCTTTCAGAAACCTGTGAGCTGCCATGGGTTATGTGACAGGAATAAAATGGGACTCCAGAAACCTCTTAGACTTTGAACTTGATTTCCATTCAGGTTTTGGATGGGAATGAGTAACTTTGTGTTTTAGCTTCATTGTAAATTTTCTTGTATTGATGGCTCTTTCAATATATTTATCAGATAAAAATGAGGAGTAAAAAGTTTATTTGGTTTTAGGGAGTTGGAATGTGTTACTGCTCTTAGGAATTCTGCCTCATGGCCTGCCTCTGCTAAGTTACTAAATTAATCCTGTTTATCCACCTTGCTAAGGTAGTGACTAAATCCTGTTCATGTTCTCGGTGCCATGGATTATATTAGATTCATTTTTCACCTTGTGAAATAGGACACAGAAAAGGAACACAGAGTTGCTTTTAAAGTGTTGAGATGGTGCATTTTTTGTATAAAATGTCATATGAATCCCTGCTGCAACTCTTGAACAAACTATTTTAAGTGCTCTGTTCCTCTGAAGCTGCTTTGTTGGCTCTTGTAGGAGATTGATGCCTGGGAAGAAGAGGGGAGAGGCCAACTCTGGCTCAGCTTGTTCTTGCCTTTTTCATGATGGTGTGTGGCTTGCCTGATCTTGGCCCACTGCAAAGAAAATACCTTGGGAAATCTAATATTAGTCCTTAAAATAGCTTGAGGATGATCTTGGTAGTTAAATCGAAGTGTTTGTTAACCTTCTAACTTTTTAGGGAGGATGTTGTTCAATGAAGCCAGAGCAGTTTTAATCCATGTTAAATAGAGCTGCTGGAAATGTGTCATTCCCAGAGTGTATCTGTTAAGAGTCAGTGGAACTTTAAGTTAGGATTGAGGAATGGTGATGTAATTCCAGTCTTTCTTAAAAGCTTGATGCAGAAATGTATATATTGTTGTAGAAAAATATTAACACTCCTACAACGGGGTGTAGTTCTTCTGCCTTCCAAAAGAGATCCAGAATAGCTTTAGAAAGCAATATTGTCAGACTTCATGCAAGTCTTCTGATTTGTGTGGCTAGCACTGAGATTAGTACTGATCTTAAAGGGAATCATTGCATTCTGGTGCTGTTAAGTGCAGCTTGGCCACCACCCAGCAACTAATGGTGTCATGTTGGCTCAGCTCGACTCAGATAAGGAACAAAAGTATTTTCTTTCAAATCCTAATGGAAAAAATATCGAGGTTTTTGTGTGGGCTGCTGGCAGCGCATCTGGCACTGGACAAACTCACAGGAGCACTTGTTACCAAGGTGTTTCAGAGCAAAATGAGGAAGCAGGCAGCTGCTCCTCTCTCTTCTGCTGTATTTTTAAACAGTTGCATCCACACATGAAAGAAGTACAGTGTACTGATATGAACAGTGCCAAAGAAAAAATTAAATGCTGAACTGATATGAATAATGCCAAAGAAAAAATTAAAAGTCCTGGTGTCCTTGGGTCCCCTCCCTTCTCTCCTTGGAAATCTGTGGTCAGCCTTTTGGTCAAAATATTTAGCAGTTGCTTAAGTTTCTTTTAGTGCTTTAGAGGGCGAATCTTTGAAATGACTCTGCCTTATGGGTTTGCTGGGATTCCATTGTATTCAGCACTGTTAGTGTTTGGTTGATATTTAAAGCAGTCTTTGGTCTTGAATGCCCTGTTCCTCTCTTTCAATGATAACCACAGCTTGTAACAAGCAACAACCCTATTGCTGCTTCCTCTATCTTTCAGTTTGGTGGTACTTTGTAAAATGTGGAGATTAAAGGAAAAAAAATAGTTACTCTTCAGTAGGCCACAGCATTATTCACATAACCAGCTTAACTGTTCGTGCTGTTTGATACCTAATTGTACTCAAGTGCTATCTTATTATAGTGTTTGTAGCTGGAGTCCATTCGGGTTTACAGTCTGCCATATACCACACACTGGTCCTGCAGGCTCTCATGCTGGTGTGCAACAATGCTGGGATGTATCTGTCAGTGCCAGACAAATAATTTTGCTCCAGTAAAAGTCTTTTGACACATGATGGAAGAAGGCCAAGTTACATTTATGAAATTTCTAATTCAAGCAACAATGCTCAGCATTTAAATTGTAGCATAATAGTCAGACACTATAGTACATACAATGATATCAGCATCTAGCTTGTTTTTATAAATGCTTATAGTTGGGTGAACTTCTGTGTATGTACTGTAGGACGTTTTGAATTTATCAGAGCAGTTTGATGTTGCTTGTCCCACAGTGGAAAGTTTGACTGCAGGTGGTTTCAGGTATCTCACTCTGGTTGTGGTTTGTCAGGTGGCAAGAAAATCCACCACAAAGATATGTTATCTCTTTTTTTGTTGTTGTTTGTTTCCAACCACCATCCTTGTAATTTTTCCCGAGCCTTAGCAAAAAAGAAATCAGTATTCTTGCTCTGACCTTCTGAGAAAGTTTTCCTCCATTGCTACTTGATACTCGATTTTGATTTTGCTCCAGTGACTTCTTTTGTTGAAAGTGCCAAGTTCTTAAAATCCAGAAAAACTCTTCTTGTTTTCTTCCAGGTGTTGATTCAATGGTCAGGTATCTGCAGCTTCTCTTGACCCATCAGGTTGTTTTTCTGTGACCCAAATCCCCAAGTCTCTCCCACTCGCCGATGGTTTCCAAAATTTTCTGTAATGGTTCTTAAACATTCCCTGAGCAGGTTCAGTAATGAGAAATACATGAATGTGGGTTTCTGATCCTGTGAGAGGCTGAGAGTTTTAATTCAGCCCATTCTCAAGCTGATTGCAGATGTTGGACTTTGCACTGAAGGAGTCTGGGTGTGGCCATAAGTTTTGTTTGCTGTCACTGTCACAAGAGAGGTGGCAGTTTGATGGCACTCTAGAAAGACTCACTAATATTGCACCTGTTCAGTCCGTGAAGGGAAATGGGGATGTTGTGTGTGTGTGGTGCTGCATGAGTCTCTTAGCATGTACCTTGCTCAACATGATTTGAATGCTTCACCTCTACAAGTAGGAGAAACATAATAAACAATTCCTTCCTCTAGCGTGGGGCTGACCCTCGTATGACAGGGCTTTGGGAGGGGATTACTGGATTCAAGAAAATTTAATAAGTTTGGGAGAGTGAGTGTTGTTGGAACCATTCTCCCATAAATAAATTCTTTTCAGCCTTGTGCTGTGACCTGGCTCACAAATAAGTGTAACATTAGATGGTTAAGAACCTTGTTATTTTCCATATTTAAGCCTTTCACAGCCAACAGAACTTGTTTCTTTCACTTTTTGCTTTATGAACAGCTGTTCAGCCCACGAGACATTTGAATTAAAACACCCGTGTTTCCTTTCACATGGGAGTTAGGTTACTGCTTCCTTCAACCTTCTTATCCTTGTTATTTCAACCCTGTGCAGCATCCTGCTACATCATGTGTTGGAGGGTACATCACAGGTTTAGGATGGAACTGCTCTGTTACACAATGTGCAAAGAGAGGGCTAATGAGAGATGGGTGAAAAGAAAGGAAAGGGAACAAAAAGCTTTTTTTTTTCATTTTAGGCTGTTTTGCTGTTTTTAGAGTATTTGACTTACATTTTAAGTGGTTGAACTGAACTTCCAGTATGAGGGGTTGTACTATGACATGTGATAAAATACATGATGTGTCGGATGCAGGACTGGTAATAAAATTAGGTGATTTTTTTGTTTGTTGTTGGTAAAAAAAAGTAAACCAAAAGAAAAAAAGAACCCAAACCACATTACCTCCCTCCTAAAACTAGAACAAAAAAGACCAAGCTGGTAATCTTTTAGTGCCTGTTAATATTAAAGAGCAAAATGCTTAGCTTGCCTGTTAAAAGAGTTCTTCTTAACCCTTCAGAACTGCATGTGATAAGAAAAAGATTATAGATTAACTAAGTACTTTAAGTTGTCCTTAACTCTGGCTGACAACAAAAATGTGAGTAAAACCTTCACTATTGGGTAGAGGTGTACCAGGACATGCATCCTTTTTTTTTTTCCTACTGAACAATTGAATCCTTCCAGAACTTGTGACGTTCCCAACCTGCACGTCAGCACAACAGAAAAGTGTGTCCACACTGTTTATTTACAGCTTTATGAATTTCAGGGAGGGTTTATCATGATGATATTGTAACTGAATATGGAGTCTGATTACTTCCTGAGAAGTGCAAGAGTGCAGCCTCTGACCTCAAATTGTCAAACGTTAATGGGTTAAATTTGGGTGGCTGGAAATGTTTTATAGCTGTTACAAAACAGTTATTATATAAAATTAATTTTAACGCTGTGCAATTAACTTAGCTTTTGGCAGAGTTTAACTCCATGGAATTCTAGTTCAAGTGCAACAATTCTATTGTATTTGGTTTATGTATATTTATGTATAAAGGTTTCACTAGCAGAGTTATCTATATATAGTATCTAGAAAATTCCAAGATGTGTATTTGTGTTGATGAATATATGAGTGAATTTAGGTTAGCAGAGCAAGACAACTGGTGCATCTTACAGTGTTGTGCCCTTAACTTCTGTAATTACAGATTTGTTTTCGTGTGCCCTAAATTGAAGTGAACTCTGAGGATAGATGTAACACTATACACATGATCACATGTGCTTTCTACTGTATAGATTTGCATAAAGAAATCTGTGTGACAAATTACTTATCAGAAGAGGCAACACTGGATGTCCTGTAATGTCTTTAGGCAGACCTGTGTTAAGAGTTTCTTGTAAAAGTTGGTTATTCTAGGCATAGAAAGATCTTCTGGCCTACATAAAATGACTGCTTACCCTTCAACCTGTGCTCTTTTTCTTGCAGACCTTTCAGCAGCCCAGAGAAAATTTGCCCATTCTCTGAGAGACTTTAAATTTGAATTCATTGGTGATGCAGAGACTGATGATGAAAGATACATAGGTAGGTAAGAAGTGACCTGAGTGGCTATAGTTTGTCAATGCCATCCTGCAACATGATTAAACTTTCTTTGTATTATTTTATATTACAGATGCATCACTTCACGAGTTTTCAAACTTTTTAAAAAATCTTGAAGAACAAAGAGAAATTTTGGTGAGTTGCAATAAATGATTCAAAAAGCTGTGCACATAGCAAAGAGATCAACATTAGGTGAAATTGCTTTTCTTGCTTTGTTAACCACCAAGGTGTTGATATCACTTCCTTAACAGTGGGAGCTCTCATTGTGCAGCCTCTGGTTCTGTAGTCTAGAGTACAGACAACACCTTGTTCTCATTGAAGAAGAAATCTGTACGGTAGGGATGGATAAATATGAGTTGTTTTAAAATAGTCATTCCCAGGTTAATTATGGCTGGGGTGGCTGGGAAGACCCCCATAAGTCTGTTCACCATTTCCAGTAAAAAGCAAAATGAAAGAGTTAATGCTGCAGCAGGGGACTCAAGTTTTGGCAATTGGCCAACTTTGGATCCAGAATCTCTGTAGCTCTGACTTCAGTGCTTATGTGGATCTGGGATGCAATCTGTTGTATTTATGAAGTAGCAGACTTAGAAACCTTTACCTTGTATTTGAGCTTCAGTGAGAGGTTGGAGCTGCAGACAGTTGCTCTGTTCTGTTGCCTGTGATTGCTTGGGGTGTAATTAGTGAAATATGGCTCATGTTGGCTGCACACAGAGCAGGGGCTGAGAGCTCTGCCAAACACCTTGCTTACCTGGGTTTCCTGACTTCTCAGAAGATGGGGGTTTCCTTTTGGATGGTTTCTTTTTGCTTCTTCTCAGCAGCTGCATGCCCAACTTTTGTTTCAGGGCAGCGATTCATAGAGCAGCTACTGTGTACCCAGTTTTCTTCTGAGTCAGGCCAGACTCTCCATCTGGGACATGTGCTTAGATCTGACATGATAGCAATTGCATTTCTTGGTATTTGACATATGATTATATCTTTGCCTTCCTGGAAATCAGTGATCCCTTGGCATCACTGAGAGGAAGCTGAGACTAATCTGCTGTCTTCCCTGTTCCCTTCTGCCAGAAGCTGTGCCTGCAGTACAGGGATATGTAGATAAGTGATAAAAGAACTTGTGAAAAATTCTTTTTTCCATGTTTCTCTTTCAGTCCTGATCCCAGTAATAGTCATGGTTCCTTGTAGGTGTTGTGTTCTGTTCTGGTATGCTGCTCTGATCTGGAACCACATTAAGGTCTGAATTAAGGGTCAGTGTTGTTCTTCACACTTTCCTAAAAACTGTCTTTGCGTAGGAGAGAGATTTTTCAGTGTTTTGAGCTGTTTTGCCAAATTGTAGAGATTGGCTCAAGTATGTTTCAATAGTTCTTTTGCTTTTCATAATTCTACAGTATAGTCTTTGCTCTTTTTCCTGCCATCCATAACTGTATTTTATTTTAATGAATTGCACAAATCTAATTAATGAAAATCTTTATGAAATTTTATAATGAAAAATACTTAATGAGCTTCCACATTATTTTGATGTCAGGCTTTTGAGGGATGACGTAACAATTCCATGGCACATTTCAGTGACTGTATCAACAGCTCTTCAGCAGGGATAGATTACCACCACAGCAGGCTGTGCAGAATCCAGTGCTATCTGTCTGGATTGTAAAACACTTCCATTGTTCAAACTGAATGCCATGAAACTGTATTAACTTACTTTTTTGGTATGGTGCCCATGCTTACACAGAAGGTGCTATCATACTGAAAGCTAACTTGTGTCAGTTTCTGGATAGGAAAAGGATGAAATGCAGTTTTTGTTAGAGCTGTGACTGATGAAAAACAGGGAGTATAAATTGTAATGAGGAAAATATTTATTACCAAATGGAAACAGAATATATTCTCTAAGTTACCAGATGCGTGGCCTTTTTATTTCATCTGTAGTCTAGCAAATGTTATGTATCATTTCTGTAGTGAGCTTATGTAACAATGGCCATAAGTCTCTGAGAAAATGATTGTGTGGTGACTGGAAAAGATAATTTCCAGCATCTGCTCCTCTGACTATTTTTTTTTGACTTCTCAGTGGATGTTTTAACAGTGGCATGAGCTCTAGAGATACTCCCGTGGAGAATATTAGGACATGTTGCATTCAGAGATGTTTGGAATGAGGTCAGGGATCCAAAGACTTTCCATTAAGACGCAAAGTATATAGCAGCAATTTTTTTCAAAAACACTCAGTTTTTGTTAAGAATGCTCATTATTGAGTATTTCCTCTCTTACTATTTTGAAGATATCCAGAGGATTTTGGACTGCTGTCTTCAGTGGCAGTACATAGTTGAATAGATAGGCAAATTTCAGGCCCATAAAGTTATATTAAAGAAATCAATGAATAATTACAGGACAAAAGGCATTTCAGACACTGCTGTGCATTTTGGTTTTTTAGATACTTGAGAAAAGGGTTATTCTTTTCAGAACTGCATTGTAAATGAAACAAATCTGCACTTGAAATACATTCTAGACTCAAAGTAAATGCTCATCATCTCCTTTTCTCATGGTTGTCTGAAATTGTAGTGAATCCAGAGTCCATAAAACTTGCTGTCAGTGTTTACAATGAATGATGGCCAGAAAGGTAAATTATCTGGTGTATATTTATTTGGTGGATATAATTTCATTCAGATGGAATCTTGCACTTCATGGTTTTACCATTTCTCCCATCTCCTTCAAAGGTTGCTGAAGTTATATCCCAGGTATCAAAGGATTTAGTTGCATATGAAAAGAGAAGTTGGCAATAATCCAAAGATTTCCCTGAAATTATTACGGAGTGGTCAATAAAAAACCAAATTACATCTTTCCGTAGCACTGTAGCTTGGTGATGCTCCCCAGGGCAGAAATAGATCACTTTGTCCCTGAGAATATTCTGGAAATTATTTTTAGATGTTGAGGATGAATGGAGTTGTAGGACTTAGATTCTGCTCCTTTGACACTGCAGAAGAGCTGTGGAAGTTCAGGGATGACAGGGAACTTGGCAAGGTGGTAGGAAAAGGTGGGATGAGCGAGGCCCAGCATGGTGATGCTCAGATGCTCTGTCTCAGTACCCAGCTGTTCCCCTGGTTGCTGGGGAGAGCACCAAACCCTCCCTCCCAGCCCAATTTTCCTGGCAGCAGAAAGGAGCTTTGATTCTTGTGAGGGACTGAGAACAGCAGGCTTCACTGTCTGCCCCCATTTGAGCTGTGGTGGTGAGCAGAGAAGTGTTACCTGGTTTGCCTTTGGCTCTTGGTCCTTTCCTTCCCACCTCCCTTTCTCCATCTCAGGCTACTCCTAAACAACCAGCTTGCCCCTAATTAGTTTTCCCTGTTGATTCCAGTCTTGCTAAGTCCAGTCAACCAAATTTGATAGCTCTTGTATCGTTCCCTCAGTTATCTTGGCAGTGCTTGGCACTCCTGCTGTGGTCAGCTTGGTGTGCTGGCTTTGAGTGCTTTCCCTCCTTGGAGTTTATCTGCTTCTGGAGTTCACATGATTCTTGTCAAGAGCTGGTCTAACCTGTTCTTAAAAGAGTTCCAGGAAATGGATTTCTCTTTATTCTGATATTTAGTCTTCATTTCTTTCACCTCATGTTCACACTGAGTCTCCTTTACTATGAGTTAAGCTGGGAAATTTTTGAGAAGTTTTCTGCAGTAGTCATGGAATAAAACTGATCACTTCTCCTTCACAGTAGTATTTTTATGGTTACCCTTTCTAAGTGGTGTTTTGCACCTGTATTTTTCCTTGTTCAATTTAATTACACTGTGTTTAGACCTTCTATTTTTTATGTTAGAATTACTGCTTTCTCCTTCTCTTCTTGCTTTTAAGTTGCCGCTATATTTGCTCTTCTGCCATCCTCTGGGACCTTGCTTGCCTCTCCCTTCAGTTTGCTTTGCTGACTTCCTAAACTGTTCTGAAGCAAAGCCCTTCTGACTTGAATGCAGTTAATACTTCTGTTGTGTAATGTAGGAATACATCTAATGGCTCTTAAGGAGTGCTTCCTCCCCTTAAGACCTGTTTTCCCCCCTTTGTTAGATAGTTTGCTGTAATTTAACTGAGGGTTTTTTCCTTTCTGGAGATAATTAACATCTGTTGTCTTATACACCATCATTGATTTGCACTCAGTTCAATAATGGTTTTATAGCTTCCTCCCTCTGTCTTTTCAGAAACATATGACGAACCTCTTTTCCTCAGAGTTTTTTTTTTTTGCTGTTGCCAAATAAAATGTTTTTTACCTTTTTTCTTTTTTCACCCCTACACTTGTCTATTTTCTTTTCACTCCATTACATTTCTCTTTGTATAGGATTTCTGATACAATTATATTCACCTTATATTCCCTGTGGTTTCCCAAGGCAATATAAACAAGCTGTTTTACTTTGATACATTCTCTTCTGTTTCCTGCTACGTTTTTCACACACTTCTATCCCTTCAGATGTCCTAATAAGAAAGGTACTATGCAGCTGTATTTTAAAGTCTTTTTCCTCCTTTTTATTTTTTTAGCAAAAAAGGCTTGTTGTTTTGCCGTGGGTATCTTTGCAATTTTGGCCTCTGAAAAAATTCTTTTGCATTCTTTGTCAGTTTTGCCAGCTTGGCAGAATCAAATCCAGATTAGCATCTCTGAAAAGCAGAGTTATTCCTGGCATATATCAGGAGCACAAGACATGGTTTCTCTACGGATTTTTAAAGAAATATCCCTGTGGAGTCACTCTTTTAGTCTTTCTGTTATTTCTTAAAAAAAAAAAAGGCGGAGAGGGTTTCTCAGTTGTGCTTTCACAAGTTAAAAGATGTTAACATTCCAAGGTATACACTCAAAAGTTTAAAGATATACTTTAAATAATCTGTACACATATGTACATTTACTTATTTATTCTTACTTAAACTGCCTCTTATGATAAGATATGGAAGTGCATGAGTATTTATTTCACAGGTGAAGTACTCACTTAACACACAGTGTTCCTGAATAGCTAACTCTGTTACCTTTTGTCCAGTGACTTTTGTATCTGGATCTGTTTCAGCAGCTGACTCTGCTGTGAAGATGGTGGTATTAATTTTTCTAATCTTTTCTTTGGCACTCTTTGTGCGGTATTTAAGGGTTTGTAAATCTTAATCTCTCTTGACAGTAATCTGAAGAAATCTGTGTGAAGGAGCAATCAGTTGACTCACTGATCTGGAGTAAAAAAGTACCCAATAATCTTAGATGTGTGATACATTCAAGATCTCTTCAACAGGAGTTCAAGGCATTATGTAGTGCTCCATATGTTCAGATGCTTTTAAGTCTGCTGACAGTGCAAACTGGTAAATATATCTGCCAAGACAATGGAAAGGACATAATTGTTGACCACTTCTGAAAAATTAGACTGCCAACAGTACATTGAGTATTTCAGATGCAGATAGAGAGGCACAGATGAAACAGCATGTCTCAGGAACAGCATCTGAGTACCTTAATTGCAGCATCTACATTCTTTTCTTTTCTGTGCAATTTTTCTAATTTAATAAAACATCTTCCAATTTTAGAAACAAGCAGAACAACTGCTGCCATATCTTATTGCCCAGCCTCCCCTTTTCCTCTGCTGGGCATGAGACCAGATGACAATCCTGTAATTATCAGAATATGGAACACGAAGGTAGAACTATGAGTATTTCAGCCACATCTTACTCTGATTTGGTGGCCTGTGATATTGAATGTTTCATTTATTTGTTGGGTTTTGAATGTCATATACAGTCTTCTGAAATAGTTTTGTGGGTTACATATGAACTTGCCCACATCAATCTATAAACCAAAGATGACTTGCCTGTACAATAGAAAAAAAAAGTTCAAAACCAGATCTGGGTGTGTTCCTCCCACCTCTGAGTGAACACAGCTGACAAGTCCTGTTACCACTGGCTTCCTCTTCCAGATAACTCTGTGGTCTCACATGCATCAACATCATTCACTATAGAATTTTCATTCTGTTAGTTCATCATTGGGAAATGTTTGGAATTTGCATTGTAAAGCTGTCACCAGTTTGGATTTTGCTGGTTGTTAATAACAGCACTGTTTCTTCTGGAGGAAAGCGCTGACAATTGAGCAATTCATTCTTGACCGAATACTGATGCCGTTGTTTGCTGCTGGATTCCTTGACTTTTAGAGGCATCTTTTTGCTCAGTGATGAGCTTTGCCATGCACCACGAGAATGGAAATTATGCATTTTTCTTTTCTGAGCAGCCTTTTTGCTTGGTCAGGGCATACAATGTCTATGGTATGAAAACCAGACCATGTTCTGGTGTGTTGCCATTTGCTAAGGTGAGGTCTTTCTTAGAGGAGTTATCCCCAGCTTTCCTTCACTGCAGATGGGGAAAGCTGATTAGTTGCAGTGTGTGAAAGTCTGTTTCTCTTTATTTTGTTTTCTTGTTTGTTATGATTATGGCTTTGTAGTATTTTTCTCTTTATAGTGGAATGTATTGCATAAGAATAAACTTACTCAGAAGACAGGACTATTAAATAGTTTTCAGTAAATAATCTTTACTAAAACCCACTGTCTATTTAATTATTTTTTTAAAAGGAAATTATGTATTGTTTCCTTATGATACCAATCTGATTTTGGAGGCAGCAGTTTCATGACAGAATCAATGAGGGCAGCATTTCAGAGTAGGGCACAGCATAGCAGATGGATCATAGGAGGCCCTTTTAGCTGTCTGTCCTTAAGGTGAGTCATGAACTTCCAGGAGATGAACAAGAAACAACTTTTCTGTAGAAGGGTGAACTCATGAGTCCAGCTGTTATATTTCCTGTAAGGCAAGGCTGCTGCTTGTGAAGGAATTAGGAAGTGCAGATCATAGCATTCTGCCTGTATTGAGGCTTGTGAGGCAGTGGCTCAATGGTCTAGGAAATTCCCCTTGGAACAGTTTGAGAAACTTCTTGTCTTCCTGCCAAACCCTGAGGGGTATTTCTCTGGAACACCTAAGAGGGAGGTGATGTGTTTTGTTACAGATGCCTCCTGGTGCTTCAACAAAATATGTTATCTCTAGGTGAGGTGTATCGCTGGTCCCCTGGCTCTCTTGTTACCAGATGGTTTCGTCCACAGCAAAGGAATCCACAGCAATGGATGTCACTTCTTTTTTATAGCCTCTGCACACATGCAAAGATACACAAGTGTCAATGTGCTATGAGACCTCCTTAAAATCCTTTAGTCTATATACTGCAGGCCTTCTAAAAACCAAAAACCTCCTGTGTCTGTATTCCCAGTGTGTGCCTGAGGCCCTTTCAGTATCTAAGGCTGTAAAGCTACAGGGAAAGCTCTAGAGCAGGGAGAAAATCCAGACATGTGTACTAGAAGAAAACTTGATTTGAAAACAAAATAATGAACCTTGGGGGTGGTTTGCACTGTCTGCAGTCATCAGTGCTCCAGATAAATGCAAAACCAGTGCTGAGGTGTGGCTATAGAGAGACACCTCCTGTCTGTAGGGCTGGCAGGGGGGTTGGCTGTGCAGCTAACTGAGGGCATGTCTAACTGTAAGAGCAAATCATACTCTCATGGGAAAAGAAAGAATAGAGATTTAGACTTTGCAAATAACATGTGATGTTTTCAGTAGTGGAAGTGTATCTGCAAATTTTAATAGTACAGGGTTTCAGGCATAGGTCTTAATGGTTTGAGAAGTTTCAGTAGCAAATCACTATATGAAGTAGGAAAAGTAGGAAAGCTTTTTGGAGAAAATATTCTTTATATATTTCTCTCTCTTCCAACATTGGAGGTATCAGAATTGGCTTTTTTTTTTTTTTTGGCTGAGTGGTGCATTTTCTAAGGGAAAACACAACCGTATCCTCTGTAAGTAGAAGAGCAGCTGTAATGTTAAATATCTTTATTGGAAGTGAACTTCTTTATCTAGCAGCACTGTCAACTATTTTGTTATTGAGTCACTGCTAGGCATGTCTTCTGCCTTCTCTGTTGCACTCACTAAGGCAAAGCTTCCTTCCCAGATCTGGTTTCATTGACACTTGCTCAGTTTCATGGGCTTTGCCTTACTGACTTGTTGACCTCCCTCATAGCATTGTTGAGGGACAGTCAGCAATCCTGCCCCTGACTACAAATAAACCTGTCCAGTTGGTATGCTCAGAAACTAAAACCCCTCCTTTATGCAAGGCATCTAATCTGCATTCCAGTTCCTCAGATGGACTTGGGAACTCAACACTCCTGTGTTGCAGTGCAGTCTGCAGGAAGGTATACATTTATGGCTTAATTTTTCTTCTTTCTCAGTAAACCTGTTTTTTTTTTTTTTTTTTGTGGGAGAATGTGTCAATTCAGACTGGAGCAGAGTCAAGATATGTATTTACCTCACCACCAGAGTTGTTGATGAGCAGTGTGCAATTTCCAGGACTTCCAGTAAAGGCTGAGCTCTAAGGATGTTTTTAGGATGAAGGCTGGGAGGCCAGTGCTGCATTTGTCTAACAACAAACTTTGATTAGCTTAGGTTGGTTTAACCTTTTTAGCCACTGAACTTTGAGGAGAGCTCTTGTGGGTTGCTAGTCCTTTACAGGCTGTGCAAGCAGCCTTCCTCCTCTGCAATGTAAGCCTGGTTGTGCCTGGAAAGGGAGTGGGAGCTTAGAGAACCCGCTCCTGCCTACTGCAGAAGAAGGCAAGAGGAGCATTGAATGCTGGTACCTGATCTTCTCTGTCAGATAGTGCTTAGGAGGAGGTGTTGGTGGAAGCAATTTGTCCTTAAACACCTCTACTCTCACCTTTCCTGGGAAGGGAAGAAGTGACAGTCTAAATGGAGTCATCTTGTGGAGTGCCACTGACTCTCAGTGACCTGTTGGGTCTTGCTGACCTGACTGAGGCAGTATCCAGCAGCTGTGAAGGAGCTTGCTAATGGATTGAGCCTGTGCCTTTGAGAGCTGCAGTTGGAAAGGGAGGTTGGGGCCCCTTAATCTATGATCTGTACAACTTCTCTGCCTGAGCAAGTGGAGTTTTGTAAAGGCATCTGAAATAGATATACACAAAGCTGACAGCATGCTTCAGGATGTTGGAAATGTTGGATAGAGTGATCTTCTGAGGTGGTGATGGCACTGATGACTTTATTGGTGCTGTTGCCAGGTTTATGTTCAAGTCCTGAGACTCTGACATTCACAAAGCTTGTTAAAATTCTGTTACCCGAGACAGGACCTTGTTAGATTGGTTCACTTATGACTTGCATGCCACAGTTTACCTGCCAGATATAATTCAATATATATTTGTTTCATGTAGGTTTAGATAGATGAGAGATGTAAAAAAAGGGATTTTAAAATGTCATTTCAAATAGTACATTTCTGTCATAATCTGTCAGGATTAGAGAAGAAGAGGGATGAAAATGAATGTAAGAGGCAAGACAGAAGTTGAAAAAGGAAGGAACATCTAGTTTCATATTAATCAACTTAAATGCCTAGTTTAACTTTTGCTGGAAATTTTCCATTTTAACATGATTCTAGTTCTGAAGTAAAGTATAAGTGATAATTACAAATATATTTAGGTAATCCCTTGCTTATTTGCTAATTTGTTATCTACAGTTTTTAAAAAATAGTTGTTTTAAGTTTCCGAGTTATAAATAAGCTAAGAATTAATAGCAGTGTAAATAATTTTTTTCTATAAATAATAATACATCTTTTTGTAATTTCTAATGACGAGCACTGGAGTCTACATACTAAAATCTTGTATTTGGAGGTATTTTAAGTATGAACTTGGTCAGTCAGAAGAACATCACTGTAATTCACTGTTGAATTTACCAGTCTTGTATGGCCTGGTATGCAGCTCTGTGAGAATGACCAAAGCTCTGCAAAACCTCACTCCACCCAGAAGTAATCAAGAGTCCTGTTATTTAACCCAGTCACAGAAAGCAAAGAGGGTGACAAATCATAAGTACCTTCATGGCAAGCACCTGGGGTTACATCTGTTAACAAAAGTTTAAGTCGTGCAAAATGAGAAATGTATTTTTTGGAAGGAGAGGAAGCTTGTTTTTCTTTTAATGAAAGAATTACTGGCATATCATCCCACTGGCAGCAGTGGAATCTGCTTGTTGGCAGTCGCTGAAGAGAACATCCCATTTTGATTTAAAGATTATTTTCTGCTTCAAACAAATTCCTGTAGTGGTTCCCATGGTTAATACTGCACAGGAGTAGCAGGACAAGTGATTTACAGCCCTGCTGTTTTATGAAGCACAGCCTTTTATGTATATATTTTCCTTTATTTTGTATTTTTCCTTGGTTACATCAAGGTGCTATGGTTTTCTTTGATTTGGACTTTGTGTTCAGCATACATTCAATGCATGTTAACCTTACACTTTTTTGTGTAAATGTTCGAACAACTAATAAGCAACTTGTAATTTGTTTATTATTTTTAACCATCTAACCATGTGAATGCTCAGTTGTTACCTTTAAATGCTTTGAAAAGATTCCAGGAAGTGTGATGCTCTACCTCGGGGAAGCTTGTGCCATCCTCTCTGAGTTTTCTCCTTCACTTTGTTAGAACAGAGAACAACGTAAAGTTTTCCAGTATAGAAGGACTGATTGTGAAGTTTCCAGGCTCTCTACTCTGACTTCAGAATTCTCCTTCCCAAGAGTGCACCGAAGGGTGCTTTAAAATGTTTTTGGCAAAGTGAGGAAATGGATGCAGAGGGAAGTTTTTTGCTGAGAAAACGTGCTCTGAAGTTAGGATGTAGCTGTTATGTGGATGACTGTGCAGCACCCAGTTTGGCCCAGACTTGCCAGCTCCTTGGGTTTCCAGTTAGCTGCAGGTTGGTGTGCTGTGCTGGCCCTGCAGAAATGTGGGTTGCTGTGGTTACAGTGAATTGGCAGGATGACTCCCACAGTAATCCCTCATGGCTGCAGGGATGGGTGGGAGCTGCTCAGATTTGTGTTGTGCCAGATCTCGAGTACATCCCTTGTATGTTTTATGATAAGAATTTTCAGAAGTGTTCCAGAGGGCCGGTTTAAGCCTGTGATGTTTTATCTGAAGATTTTCACTATAAAGGGAGGGGAAAGGGCAGGAAAGAGAGAGAAAGGATTCTGTTGTATGTTAGGGGGATTCCAGGGAGCTCTGCCTGAACTCTTGGCATCCCAGCCCAGTAGCTGTGCTAAGCCCAGATCTGGACATGATTTATTCTGTGGATCTGCCTTAGGACAGACCAAAAGGTCTGCTCCACCTGCAATGCTCTTGCCATCTTTTCCGTGCTGCTGCTGTGTTCAAGAAGTACCAGCATTTCCTGAAATTTTAAATATTTTTAAAATTCAAAGTCTTGTTTGCACCAGATGGAACCCTGCTCCATCTTCAGGGAAATTTCATGTGAATTAGTAGCTGTGCAGATTTAATAAGCTACAGTTTTCTGTCTTATGATGGAATGTTGTGTCCTTTTTTTTTCTTTTTGCAATGGCCATGAGACTTTATATTGTAAGTGCACTAGTGGATGCTCACATAGTCATCTCAACCTCTTGTTTATTGACTTTGCACCTCTTTGATTTTATAATTTAGCTTAAGGTCTTATTAATGTATTTAAGTGTGTTAATATTTGGAGATTTATATGAATGCCTAGTGGCTTTAACTGTCTTAAAAGATTATTGTTTGCTACTCACTGGTCTATTCCACAGTTGTCTGTAGTGCTTCTTGTTGCAGAAATCTTTGTATCCCCCTAATGGAGCTCATTTGTCCTCTGTGTCATTCTGGTGTTCAGTCATTGAGGCCTTCAACCTGATCTGCAAGACTGCCACAAATGAAGCAGTTGCAATTTTGGGTGCAATCTGGAAATTTCTGAAATTTTTTGCATTTGTTTTAATTTAATTTTCCTGATAGTGGATTGAATTAAGAAATTTTGTAAGCTTGAATGAACTCTGATGTGATTTATTTTTTTTTAGTTAGAAGTTCTGACTTGCATGCTTCTATTATTTTACCCCAGAGCTTCCTTGCTTTTTACTTTTTGTTGCTGTTGCTGACGTGACTCATCAATCTGGCTACAGAAACCTAACCCATGCTTTTTTTTCTTTAGGCAATCAGTGTTACTGAAACTCTGATCAAACCTTTGGAAAGATTTAGGAAAGAGCAGCTAGGAGCTGTAAAGGTTTGTCCCTCTTTTCCTTTATAAATTTGTTTTGTTTCTCTACTTGGATTGCATTTTAATAATGACATGTAATTGGCAGAAACATATTATTGTTTATGCTTCATGTGTTCACACTTTTTTTGTTTCTACTTTGAGAACTTGCTTCAGAAACAAATGGAGTTTTTCAAGAAGAGAAGAATGTGTCCTTTCCCTTCCTTCTCCCCACTTCCCTTATCTCCTCTGTCTGGAATAGGAAGAATTCTGCTAACAGCCTGCCCCCCTTCCTAATGGGTAACCCTGTTCTGCTTTGTATTTGCCTGCAGTTGCACAACCAAGTGCTAAAAAATATTAACTACCTAAAGGAGCTCACTCATCCATGTGCTTTTAATTACATTTTTGCCACCTTCAAGGGAGTACTGCCTTTATTAATTTTTTTGTTTTGAATAAATAACTCACTGGCTCTGTATGCATGGGAATAATAGGGATGAAGAGGCTGAGGACAAGATCTCATTGAAAGTATTTTTGATAAAAGCATTTGGTAATTTTTTTTAAGATTATCACTAAGTTGTGAATATTTAAAAAAAAAAGCTAAGTGAAATTCATGTATTAAGTACAGACTAGATTTGGATAAAAGTAACAAGGACAAATTTGTGTCTGTCTGCTTTCCTTGCAGAGAGAAATTTAAGTGCTTATTAAAAAAAAGTAGAAAAGAAAGAAATGACCATTTTATTAAAGTTTTCTGTTGTAAAACTCAATACATTTTCAAAATGCCTGCATATAGTTTCTTTTATGATTTCATGTCTTCATTACCAGTGATATTTAGTGATTTTAAGACAATGTTTCACTTATAAGAGCACTATGAATTTTGACTTTGTCAGGAATGATTAACATGTCTGCATGTGATTTCAGTGTTCATGAACTGAAAATGCTCTGTTGATGATAAATCCTTTCAGTTCAATGGTACAATGAGCTTTGTGCAATTTTATGGACTTGAGAGAAGTATATTAGGTGACCCAACCAACGCACAATAAAAACGTGGTCTGTAACATAGCCAGTCTTCCAAGGAAAGAGAGAATTTGTTCTGAATGTAACTGATTGTCATAGAAGCAGCTGTGTAATGAATGCATTATTTCAGCAGTATTTTTGCTGTTACAGATATTGCTGGTTTTGGGGTGAGAGCTGCTAATGTTTTAAGTTAGCTCATATCTTCACTCATTTCCTAGTCAGAATTCTCTTCCTGATGCTTCCAACACAAATTACATTCACACAGCCTACATCTCCCATTTTGTTTGGAGGGATGTTTCTTTCCTTGTGTCCCTGCCTACTGTTTCTGTGAAGCTGTAGCTTTTATTTCTGATCTAAACTTTTTTTTTGACAGAATTCTGTCAAAAAAGGTCATTTAAACCTTTAAATAGAAGTCTTACATAATTGTATAATGTTTAAATAAAAACCCTCTAAAAATACTTAGCTCTTGGAATATTCTTAACTGAATATTTATTCAATATAATCAAAACACTGACATTGGAAATATAACTCTGCTTAGCTCTGAAAACCAACCTATGGCATCTAGTGGTGAAATATATCTGCCACATTGTGTAGTATTTGCTTTAGGAAAGATTTATACTCTACCATTACAAAACAGAAGTTGAATCTGCTGCCTCAGATTTTTTCTGCATCTTACATCCCTTTGCTGATGAAATGATCTGAGTTAAGCTTAAGAAAAGAAGGAGGAGGAAAGTTTAGCTTCATAGAGCTGGAAGCTGAGACACTTACTGAATTACCCCTTAGTGAAAGGTGTTGCTGCACTAATCCCAAGCTATGTGTGCAAAGTTTCTGGCTTTGCTTGTTAAGAAGTTAAGAGAACTCTTCTTTTTTTTTTTTTTTGGAACACTCAAATGTTCACCACATCAATGGAAATTTTGCTAATATAAACACAAAGATTCACCTATTTCCCTACTCTTTGTTCCTACTTACCCATATTACTAATATGTTATCTCTAATTAATATGTTATCTCTAATCACCCTGATTCTATATGCATATGTTCATGTTTCTCAGTTGATAACAAATATTTTTTAAGACTCATTTTTTTAAAGAAAATTTTGAGTGTCAGAGTGGGGGAAAAAAATTCTGGTAGAAGTCCTTGCTGAGAAGCAATCCTAAACAGCTTCTTTAATGTAATGCCATCTTCGGAATCTAATGGTTCAGAGAGCAAAAATATGTGTCTCTTCTAATATAGTATATATAGTAGTGTTCAAAATGAAAGGTTAAGAGGAGACAAAAAAGAGTAATTATGTCTGTAGAGTTTAACCAGGGGTTTGGTTAGAATACATTTAAATGTGATTTCAAATCTACAGATGACGAAAAATATTTTAATTGAACTGGTATCTTTCTGATGATTAAATCTGCCAGTTCTTGAATATGTAGTCAAATACTTGATTTTACTTATATGAGGTTATTTTCAACTGCAATTAGCTATGCTAAAAATAGCTTCAAAACTGGTTGGTTGAATTAATGAATATTGATTTTTGCCTTAATACAGTGGAACTGAGGAATCAATTTGTTTCACAATATTTTCTACTAAACTAGATTCAGAAACTCAGATTTCCTAAAAAAAGTAATGACTGCCCCTCTTCTAATACATTGCTTTTGGTGGTCAGAGAAATGGTTTTACATTGTGCAAATGATATTCCTACATGTCTGTGAGAGTTTTTCTTTTGATACTATGATATTAAGTTTTATGGAATTTTTTTTTTTGTTTTTGTCATTGGCACAATAAAACTCTGGTAGAAATAGGAATTCAGCACTGAGATTGTTATATAGCTTTAAAATGAAGAAATCGTATAGAATATAGAGGTGTATTTCCTTTGGGTTTCATGCTGTTGGAACTTCTTCCTTGTCAATTTTAGGAAGTTATTTTTTCAGTGAAACTGATATTTCCATGTAATGCCTTTTATTCAAAAACAAGGTGGTGTGGATGATGCCTGAAAGTAATGAAAAGTGCAATAAATCAAGAAGAGGCCAGGTTTTTTGCTTTTTTAACTTAGAAGATGTAAGCATCTGTGTAATAAGCTACACCATAATGATGCAATGGGATTTCATTTCAAGTTATCCTTTAAATTAATTTTTAAAATGAGATGGAGCATGTTTTTCTCTGCTTTCTGGAGCTATGGTTTTTTTTTCCTCTTTGTTCCTGATGAACTAGAATTTTAAAAGAAGAAAAATAGTACACTTTTATATTGAAATGATTGCTACTTTGTTTCTGCATCTAGGAGGAAAAGAAGAAGTTTGATAAAGAGACAGAGAAGAACTACAGCTTGTTAGAAAAACATTTGAATTTATCAGCTAAGAAGAAAGAGCTACAATTACAAGAGGTATTGTTGCCTCTCTTTTTTAATGCTGGCTGAAGGCTTTGGAATAGGTAAATATACTTATGCAAATGCAGAAACAGCATTCTCAGTGGTAAAACAAACCAATTTTCTCATCTGGAAAGGTTGGTGAGAAAATCAATATTTGCTGAACTTAGTACCTCCACCATTTTCTGAATCAAGGGTTTTGTGTGTATGAAGCACTGAGTCTCATGTCATTTTTATATATAATTGAGGGAAGAGGGAAGTGCAAACATACTGTGAAAAACTCTGAATTTCTTACAAGGCTTTACCATTCATGTAATATGCATTGCATTGTGAGTATTGACTGAATGTCCTGTGCTAACACTTAACAGCAGAGGACAGCAAGACTTTTATTCCCAAATAAGGTGGGTTTGTGCCTTTGCTTTTTCTCACATTTTGAAGATTTGTTTTGGGTTTTTTTTGAGTAGTGCTATAAAAAATTTGTTGACGATTTATAACTGATAGATTTGTTTTGGCTGGCATTCCTTCTGGTTCCCTCTGGATTTATCATCATCAACTTATTTGTAATAGTTTTTATTTCTGGAGCAACAGCAAATAGAATGTGAAAAGACTGCTGGGAAATCTTGTAGAGACTTGATGTAGCCAGAAGGACTTTTTTTCCCAGATAAATGTAATTATGTCAGAATTATTAATGCTTAAGACTATAAAAAACCTTAATGTTTTCCTCAGGGATAACTCCTGTCCCTGCCCTCTACCCCATCCCAAACATTCTATGCCATTTTTCAGAAAAATGGTTAATATTACTGGCAAAGTTACCCTGGAATTTCTCTACCCTTGAGTTTCACTAAGATGTCACTTCACCATGCTGCACTTGCAACATAGACCCTCAAATGTGTAAAGAAATGTCTTTTGGGGAGTTGAGTTGTCCCAGTGAAGTTATTGGGCATGGCTCATGTGTCAGGACCTGTACTTTTGTCAAATTGATCAGCTGCCAAAGAACTTGACGCAGAGAAAAAGATAAAGGGCTGATTATGATCGCGTGATGAAATATGGGTTCTTGATATCAAATCTGAAATGAGACCTAACCTCAATGGAAAAATACATAATGCCTCTAAGAGGCATTTTGAAGCTGTCTCAAATATAACCTGAAGCTTTAGAGCATGTGTGAAATCTAGAATGAGCAAATAGATTTGTTTTAAATGTCCTTCAAAGTTTCATGAGCAAAAATTCTGAAATTCTTCAGTGAGGCTCTCACATTTATGTGTTTAATTTTGAAGTATAAATGTATAAGAAAAAAGGCCCTTAGGGCATGTTGTCAGAGGAGATAGGAAACAATTTCTTGCACAAGCTTAGAGAACAGGTGTATATAATTGCATTATAATGTATATAATTTAGTTTTATTCGTGTTTAGTTGTGTCAATTCCTGACTGGAGTAAATAGTGCAGGGATAAATTTGACAAAAATTTGATGAAAAACATGCCATGTTGTGGAGTGTGTCTTAACATAAACACAACTTTTAACTCTCCTGGTTCTGGGATATTCCTGTAATTTTACTGAGGCATGATGTGTTTGTCACTTCTCTCTTCCTTCAGCAGTACAAAAAACTACCACGCAACTTGCTGGGTGCATGGGGAGGCTCATGCCTCAAAAAACTGAGAGATGTGATAAAGTATTCTGGACTGTGTGGTGAGCCAGATGTCCTCAAAGATCCACTTCAGAGTCTCTTTCTAGAGTGTTGAGATACCCTTCATGTATATATGATTAGAAGCTTAGCTGACAACTCAAACAATTCCTGTGTTTGTAGGCAGACAACTCAAACAATTCCACAGTTTATGGGATGCATCAAAATGGCATGGCTTGTTGAAGCATTTGCTTATTGAAATACTTATCAGGGCTTAATTTATTTAATGGCATTTGTGGTTATGCCCCTTTAACTGCTGAGAGTTCTCCAGCACAGAGCAGTAAAGCCAAGCACGTCTTAAGGCAAAACTGTCTTAAAGCTAATTTGGTTTATCCTCTTAAAGCACAGCAGTTACTGCTCTGCCTGAAGGATGTAGTCCCAGTATTTAAGAGAGAGTCTGATAGTAAGTCTTGTCCTTTCACCTAACCCTTTCTCCACTTCCTTTGGTAATTCACTGTGGATGCATTTTGTATTATCTTTGTGGGCAAAGACTAAATGTTAGTTACTTAGAGTAATCTTTTCTTTAATGTTATTAAAATAACAGTTTCTATTACTAAATTTTAAGATTAATTTAAACGAATCTTTCATGTACCTTAAATAACAACTTCATAAAAAAATAGGTAGATGCTAGAAAGCGAAATATTTACATGCAGATGGATGTTAGCTGAAATGTAGCTGTTCAGCATCAATATGGTGTTGGCATTTCTGAAAAGCTGTGCTAAATATCAGCTGCAGGTAGAAAGGCTGCATTTTTAGACACTGGATGCTCTGGGGAAACTTGTGGAGTGTTGTACCAATAAGTGAACTTTTTTCCATTGCATTTCTTGCCAGTGAGAGTGAACACAGGTGTGGGATGGGTACAACAGCATTCTGGCTATTTAACAACACTTATTTGGGTTATAGGGTAAAATTTACAGCACCAGCACTGTCGTTTTCAAAAATAACTTTTTCTTCCTTAATTTGATTGGAGAGATGATTTCCCCCTTTTCCAGTGGATGATGCTCTTAGCTCCCACTCTCTGTTTGGACAGGTACCTTTGCAATGCTGTTAAAAGTTGGATTCCCTAGAAAAGAAGCTTAAAGAGGTGTTACTGAAATTTTTCTAAAAAGTCTAGCCTCATGATGCAAAACAACATATGTTACCTACTGAAAAGGAATTGCTGCTGCCGTTTAAAAGTAAATGAATGATCTATGTTGTAACAAATCCCTCAAATATGGTGAAAATTATCTGCTTGCCACTTCTGTGTGTGTGTTATCCTGAAGCTGTCTGCACAATGTCTGTAAAGTTTCATGAGGTGTGCTCTGTGTGCAGGCAGATAACCAAGTGGAACAGAACAGAAAACACTTCTATGAGCTGTCCCTTGAGTACGTGTGCAAGTTGCAGGAGATCCAGGAGCGGAAGAAATTTGAGTGTGTGGAGCCTGTGAGTATCAGCGAATTCAACCTACTCTACCTTTCATAGGGGACGGAGAAGGAATGCATTTGGGTAAAAACCAAGTTTTGCTTTCTGGAGAACACAACCAGTTGAGTGACTTAACAGAATTTAAACTAACTTGTTACATCTGTACAGATTCCTAGTGCAGATGAATTTAACCAGGCATGTCAGACCTTACCTCAGTAATAAGAACTGATTTGGACATGTCAGACCTTACCTCAGTAATAAGAGGTGAGAACTGATTTGGTCCCACTGATCAATCAACCACTGATGCTGATGTTCAGAAAATGCGTGAAACCTTTTGTTGTACTGCAAAAACCTCAATTCACATAGTGAGATAGAATAGAGGAGTCAAGAACATGTTGGTGTCAAGATTCTTGCCTTGAGTTTTCTAACCAATGAAATGTTATTGCTGACTAATGCAAGGAATCTAATTTTAATTATGATGGTTGGGCTTAGAGGCCTGCTAGTAAAGAATTGCAGATATAAATCAATTAGGAGGGTGCTGCTGGGTAAGAGGCCTGTTCCTGGGTAGCCTGATGTGTTTAATTTCACTTGCAGTTGAATCTGTGCAGAAATCAAAGGGTTTAATTTGATTTTGGTGGAAATGCTGCATACACTGATGAGACGTTCTTAAATCTATGAGAAGAACTTATTCTAAAATTTTTCTGAAATGTACAGTAGCTTGGTAGTTTAAATACAAATTTATCAAACAACAAGAGAGCAGCAAGTGTAATACACTGAGAGTAAATGGAGAATGGATTGTAGAAGTGACTTCAATTCTCTTGTGCTCTGAAGTCTGTGCTTTTGGACCAAGTCTGTCCTTTTATTCTGATACAATTGCTTTAATATAATAATGAAAGAAAAGTTTCAAATGACCCTAATCAAAATAGCTGGTCATTATGCAGTTATTAAGAACTATCTATTCTAATATAGATAATTCCTGTATTAAAAAAATTGCTAAAATTCTTAAGGGGGAATAAATTGCTGCAATTATATTAGCATTGTTTAAAGAAAGGCAAAATGATGTGAAAAGAGTGGTTGTGTGGCATTTTTCTGGTGTAGATATATTGGCTTTTTCCTTTTTTAAAAAATATTTTTGAAAAATATTTTTCTTACCCTAAATAGCTTTGCATTTGATTATTGTGTTTCAGACTGTTTGAAGTTTCCGCAGAGCCAGACTAGAGAAATGAATCTTCAAATTATGTTCTTGCAACATGTCCCTTTTTCATTTCTGAAAGCTCCTTCTGGATGGGGCTGTATTTTGCCTAATTTGTACTTGAAGTTTACACTACACTAGAAAGCTTTGTACCAAACTCTTACTTCCTTTTCCCTTAATACTTAAAATTTATGGGGTTTTTTACATTTGTTGAAAATGCTTTATTTGCTATATGACTTCAGACTTTTATTAAATACATTGCTCTTTTATGTCTTACTTTCTTTGTTCCAGCAACCTGAACTAAACAGGAGGGTTAGACAGGACTGCACCTCATGCTGCTTCCAGTGCAGTACAACTTGTTTGTTCTTTTAAATTGAAATACTAAAGTCAGCATATGCTAAGTGGGTCACTTGCTGGTTCTGACAGAAGGTCAGATCTGTGCACAAAAAGCAGCAATGGGCAAAGCTTCCTTCTTGCAGCAAACCAGATGACTGATGTGGCAGTCATCTCCACGTGGTCATGAGCAGAGAGAGGAATGACCAGGGAAATGGTGACGAAAGGACAGAATGCTCATTACCTCCTTGTGCACAAATATGTGCTCCAGACATCATTGGTATAAGAGCAGTTGTAGGAAAAAGTTACACAGGAAGGTTTGGGAACATGGGATATACATTTCCTATGGTCAAATGGAAAGTAGAGATCAGTTGCAAAATTCCAGAGACAGGACCATCCAAAATGTCTGTATACATAGATCATCATTTGGATTTAAATATTACTCATAAAGTGTAGGCATTAGTGGAAATTTATTTTAAAATAATCATTTTGTAATCTGTCTTTCCAAAAAAGCCTATGTGCAGCAATTGTATTGAAGAGAAGGGGAGATTTTTGTTCTAACAAGTCTTTTTTTTCTATTTCAGGTGCTATCATTTTTTCAGGGTTTGTTCACTTTCTATCACCAGGGGTATGAACTTGCTAAAGACTTCAACCATTACAAAACGACCTTGCAGATAAATATACAAAATGTAAGTTGAGTCTACTTTTGTGAGTAAAATCCCTCACTGAAGTTGCAGCATATGCAGTATCTGTATTGCCAACACTTAGAGTTCCATATGAGTGCATTGCCTGTGAATTTTGGGAATATGGTGCCATCTTCTGGATAACCAACCACATCACTGAACAAATCATCACTAATTCCAGTGAGTTCTTTGTAATTTCTAATAATACTTTGAAAAACAAGCATGAAGTAAAAGGCCTCCACTCCTTTTTTACTTTTTTTCTTTTTTGAGATAGAAATAATGCAAGGATTATTTAAAACTAATGAAGTCTGTTAAAATGCATAAACCACTGGATAATTCAGAGTATGGATAATGAAAGATGAAGTTTTCAGTGTTTTGGATGTGCTTTGGAATTGAGTATGTGGTGGTCATGTCTGAGGGTCATTTCCCTATAGGGTTACATTATCCATAACTAATAAAAGGGAGGAAAATCGACTGGTCACAGCAGTGTGGAGTTTGTCTTGCAGCAGCCCTTTCAAACAAGAACATTCCTGTTGGTTTGGGGTGCAGAACTGTGTAAGGAGACTTGGTGTTGGCACCTGTGGCCTATTTGACAAAATGATCTGTTCCTTCAAGGACAGGCCAATGGGGCCACCACTAGTTTAATGTGCCATCATCCCAAATCTCCCAGTGTGATCTGGACTGGGAGAGCAGGAAACAAGGTGAAGGCTGAAGCAGTGGGACTGACAGAGTTACTAATCAAATGGTCTGTTTGCTTCCTTGAGATTTATGAAGAATAAATCTTGCTCAGAGGAACTTGGGTGTGCCAGAGGCCTCTTGGTAGGAAGCACACCACACACCTTACTGCAAACAATCAGTTCCTGATGGTGCATTTGTTTTGTTGACCTCTGAAGGCATCTGGAATTAAGACACAGAAACTGCTTCTTGGAGAGGACAGTCTGTTTTTAGAAATGGCTTAACTAGCAGGGAGTTAGCTGGGAGGCGGAAGGGAGGATTACAGCTGCTGTAATGCATAGTGACGTGATTCACGTGTCACCATACCATTCCTTTAATTTTCTTCCTGTATGTTCAAGCGTCAAGTTTCCTTTTGAACTGTTGTTTGGTTTGAGAAAGGGAGCTGGTTAGTGGTAACTTTGTAAGCAGACTTTTGTGGCTGAAGTCAGTGCTTGTGGGGAAAATGTCAGGCCAGACTTGCTTCTTCTGTGTGCTTAACAGAGTGAGGAGCAGCTTAGAGGGGAACTGATGCCAGCTGAAACATGAGAGGGAAACTCTGGTACAGTTTTGAAGAGCTTGGTTCCAGAATACAGATGGAAAAGAGCCAGAGGAGGGATCTGAAGAAGTGATGAACAGTAATAAAGTAAGCTAATCTCAGCAGCTGCATTTTCAGTTGACTGAATGGCAGCACACTGTGCCCCACCAGATTCTGAAGTGCTTGAGCTTTGCAGCTCAAGTTTTATGGACAGACAGAGGCTGTAGAGAGAAGGCAGAACAAAGCTCAACAACTATCCAAGGTAAAAGGAGAATAGAAGGAAGCATTTGAAAAGATTGTGAGAGAACATGACACATTCTTCTCTGTGCTGAAGATCAGCAAGACATCCCAAAGGAAAAAGGAACTGGGATCTGCCTGTGGTAAAGCTGAGCTGCTGGGAGAACACTGGATTGATGGGTTAGAAATTGAAGGGTACAAGATGCAGTAGAGACAGCCTAGCTGGATATGGAGAGTGATTTAAGAGTTGCCAGTATAGCTGCAGTAGTTGCCTTTCCTTTTATTCAGGTTGTCTTTACTGTGAGAATTATCCTGTGGATTTCCTCTCCCCACCCTACCACAAACCCTGCCTTCCTCTCGCTGCCATCTCCTCCCCTCAAATGAAAGAAGGTAAAAGACCCACCCCAGCCTTGTAGCCCAAGCTCTAGAAAGCTGATTCTTCCAAAAGTTGTGCTATCATGTATGCTTGTCCTGGGGAAAAGATAAAATAGGTGAGGCTGCATTTTCAGAAAAATAAAGGTGCTTTCAGAAAGCAAAAAGACACATCTGGAACTATGTGCTTTCCTCAAAACACATGTACCAGCTTGGATTTTAAAGTGTTTTTCAGTGTTTTCAGCTTGGACAGGTGCATATGTAGAGAAAACCAGTTATTACCATGATTGTTGTGGTTTTATTTGCTCATTTATCAATTACCAGTGCTTTTCAGACCAAACCAAAGAGTTTCCTGTGTCAGATGTGAGTTACTCTGTTGTTTCGTGTAGTCCTGTCATGTAATTTGTGGGTGGCATGGTTACTTTGTGGTTGTTTTTGCTGATACTCTGATAAATATTTCTCTTCCTGCTGCTTGCAGACTTTGGAATAAGTGACATTCAGGAATAATAATCAACTGGACTTCCAAGTTTTTTTAGGTTGTTTTTGCATGCTTCTGCTCGTGTGTGGTCAAAACATTTGGCACATATATAGTCTCAGTCTGTATACACTGTTGATGACCTTCCTGACACTTTTTTCCTCAACTACCACAGAAAATCCTCTGCTTCCTGGCAACAAGTAAGAGTCTCATGAATTAAGCCAATATATGTAGTAATATTTTTCTAAGGAAATTTCAATATTCAAATTGATTTTGCAGTCAATATTTCACTTTCTCTGAACAAGTTGGTGCATTGTTTCAAAACCTACTCTGGCAGTCTTAGTGTGCTTTCCACAGTCACAGCAGTTGATATCTAAACCTCACATTGATTTTGAAGAATATCAGAAAACTTGGAGAGTGAACACATATATGAGAATTGTGCTTTAGGACTAAATGTCCTAAAATGGCCTGGATCATTGTCTCTTTTTGTAGTTATTTGTGGTGGGTTGGCCCTGGCTGGATGCCAGAGAACTGCTCCTCTATCTCTGTTCTCCTTAAAGCTGTTCTATCACTGCCTTCCTTAGCTGGAGAGTTTGTGGATCAAGAACAGGACAGGGAAACCAACTACAGACCAATTAGAGGCAAACCAGACTTGACTGGGAGAATTCAGTTTAATTTATTACCTCATTGGGGTAGGGTAATGAGAAATAAAACCCAGATCTTAAACACACCTTTCCATCAGCCCTCCCTTCTCCCTCAGTGCTGCAGGAGAATGAGGGTTATGGTCAGTTTAGCACACGATGCCTCTACTGCTAATTCCACCTTAGGGGGAAGACTCCTGACACTCTTCCCCTGCTCCAGCGTGGAGTCTGTCTCCCTTCAGACAGTCCTCCATGGATTTACCCACTGTCCACAGACACTTCAGGGGAATCTCAGCTCTGGCACCTGGAAAATCTCCTGCCCCTCCTTCTGCACTGACCTTGGGGTCAGCAGAGCTGCTCCTCTCACATATTCTCTCTCCATTTCCTGGCTGCATTTGGCATTGTATGGTTTTTCCCTCTTAAATACGTTATCCCAGAGACTCTACCATGGTCACTGATGGGCTCAGCCTTGGCCAATGGCTGCTCTGTCTTGGAACTGTCTGGCACTGGCTCCATGGGACAGGGAGGAAGCTTCTATCACCTTCTCGCAGAGGCCCTCTCTGTAGCCCCCCACCTTAAAAAGCTTGCTGTGCAAGCCCAGCAAGGGCTTGTGTGATTCCATTCAGCCAGGAAAAGTCTTTCTCCCACCCTCCTTACCAAAGGAGTTTTGCTGTCTTCTTTTAGACACGAAATCGTTTTGAAGGAACAAGGTCAGAGGTAGAGGAGCTCATGAACAAGATCAGAAGAAATCCTCAGGAACATAAAAGAGCAAATCACTTCACGATGGAAGGCTACCTCTACGTACAGGAAAAAAGTAAGGTGTATTTTGTATTCCACAGTGCCCATATTGGGCATATGGGCATACCTTGTCCCTACAGGTAACATGATCATGCAAAGAATTTACTGTTGATTAAAGAGTTATCTAAGTATATTTTCAAAGATTTTAACAGCATTGTTACTCTGGCTCATAAAAAGAATATTGAGCTGAAAATGTGAGAGTTTTTAGTAAAAGTGACTAAATTCAGGGAAGTTTTGTTTGACCAAAGAATGGATTTCATCTTATTTTTAATCCCTCACTAATGACCCCGCTGAGAACTGTCAAACATTTGTTGTCAGCCAGCAACATGAGTTGTCAAGTTAGCCTCTGAAAATTTGGCTTGTTGAATATGATGAAATTGTGTGCCATTTCCTTGATTCATTGATACACTTTCATTACCTAATTGTGATGATAGGGTCAAATAAAGCAGACTATATGTTAGGTAGCTGGTGTTAAAATTCTTGCTGTGAAGGTGCATGTTGCATAAATCATATCCTGTCAACACTTCAAACAATTATAAATCTTTCTCACGCTAGTAAAAAAGCCAAACAAGATGCAGGGCTCTTGTTGCTTAAGGAATAACAATTTATTGTAATTTATTATTTATTTTTAAACATTTTGCATAAATCATGTTTTTTGGATGTTTGCCCTTATAGAGTGAAAAGATTCATTTGCAGACCTGTTTTTTAGGAAAAGTTAAGTAGTAGAAGTGCATAGATACAAAGGGTCAGAATCCAAGTTTGAACAGTTAGCATTATGGTGCAAAGCTCAGCAATGCTGTTTGCAGTAAGCTGGGCTCTACAGGAAGTGTCTTCTGTCGAGGGTATGCACTGATTAATAGGAGAGAATTCTGGTGCCAGAAGTTGTGATCAGACCTTAATCATGAGATTGTTTAGAACTTGTAACAGAGATGTGGTAATCTGTGGTTATTTAGCTTCAAGTTACCAGGTATAAATCTAGTTTTCTGTGTTCTTCTAAATAAAGTCTCAAGGGGATATTTACTTAATAGAGAAAAATTATTTTGTCTGTAGTAGAGAGAGAAAGATACATTAATAATACTTTCCATTTATCATTAAGCATAAGAGTGAAGTATAACATGCATTGTATTTTAGAATAATAAGCAGTGGTTAACATTAGTATGCTGTTGTATAATATTCTTAATTTGTACCTTTGCTTTAAATACTGCATTATTAGGAATTAACTAGGGCTCTTAAGTATCATTTTAGAAAGCAGAATGCAGAAACTGGAAAAAGTACATACTATTTATGTTATGTTGCTTTTGTGTTATGTAGGACCTGCTCCCTTTGGTTCCAGTTGGGTGAAGCACTATTGCATGTACAGGAAAGAGACAAAGAAATTTTCCATGATCCCATTTGAACACAGATCAGGAGGGAAACTTGTATGTATATTTATGTATTCTACTCTTACACTTGTCCTGTATTAAGATCAGAGAACGTGTCAGATAAGATTTGTCAAGTACTTTCCCCCTCTACCCTCCTTGCCCCTTTTTTCATCTTTCCTTATGCAATTCAGTCTGCCATTAAAGGACATTAACCTAAAGTAGTGGACATTAACCTTCTATTAAGTTATTAATAGATAAGAATTCTCCAGACTTTTCAGTTGTATCCTTTTAGGAGAGCAGAGGACCTGGCACAGAAAACTTGCAATTTTTCACCATTTAGAATCTTGTTTATGAGCTCTTTAACTTTCTAAATCATAAATCAGGAAAATATAGCAGACCTAGAAATTTCTTTATTAAATGATTCAGAGTTTTCTTTTGGAGATTTAAATACTAGAAGTGGGACTAGAAAAGTGGATAGGAATATAATTTGTATTGATAACTGAATGTAATTTCAGATATCTTTAAAAGCATCTTAAATATTCAAGACCCAAGACTTTGTTTATCTTTAAATGGCTAAACTACTGAAATAGTTGGGAATTTATTACCTTTAAAGATGACACATTAAATGAATGTATTTGTAGGGATACAATTTTATATTGTATCCCTATATTGATAGGGATAAAATGCATTTGGTTGCAAAGAAAAAGGATATCTGAATCTGAAAACTAAGGCTTGAGTCCAGATGCCTGTAAATGCAGCACCCTGCCCTGTCTTCAGATTTGGTTAGGAGATCATGTTGTTGGAATTTTATCAAGTTATTATATCCTATTAGTTTCAGCAGAGGGGAGATGACTTTCGTAATTTTGAAGACTCTGTATTTACGAATATATTGAATTTGGAAGAATCTTTCAAAAGCTTTGCAAAACTTGGTGTACTGAAAATTAGTGGTATTTGGTTTCCTTAATCACTTCAGTACTTCTGTGAATTTTTATCCTAATTTGCTCTAGTTGTAATAAGCCATTTTATTTAGTATAGTATGTGTGGCTGAGCATTCAGCATTCTAAAACACCTGTGAAGCCATTTCTGCTGTATTAAAAGATCTCCCATTTGGAAATCCCTGCAGTTGCTCCTTCAGTGACAACCTTCTATGTGTGGAGATGCTGAATAAGACAAGAAATAATTAAAATGTGCAGTTAATCCTGATTTAATCTGGTACAACTAAGGCAGCATTCACAGATGAGTTTGATTCCTGGGTAAAAAAGATCCTGGTGTTGGTCTTGAAGAAAGAGAGTTGGCTCTGTAAGATATGTTACAGATAGTAAAGAACACTTCCTTTATTCTAGTTGGTGTAGCCTTTACTATGGAAATCACTGTGGCTGACATAAAATGGGAAAAGTCTCGTTGAGTATTTATGTTGTAACCAGTGCAAAATATTTTTGTTAGTTTAATGTACTGTGGTGTTGAGTCATTCTGTAAAGTACCAGCTGAGATGGACTCAATATTTTTAGGTTTATGTCCCAGAAATGACCATAGAATTTATGTTATTATGTAGAAAAGTGAACTGCAAACATGGGCGAGTTCTTTTGCAAGTGTCAGTTTTCAGTATATCTTTTGCCATTTAATATAAATTTACCTTACTTGCCTTGTACAGCTGGCTTACTGGAGCTCAAAAAAACTTACAAGAACTGGGTCAAGCTTATAAAAACTTTCTTTTCACAGGGTGATGCGGAACTCTTTGTCCTTACATACTGTACCAAAAGAAATGCAGATACAATAGACAGGCGATTCTGTTTTGACTTAGAAGCTTCAGACAGGTAAGCTTGTGAAGCACCCTAGGAAGAGCTCTTTCGAAGTAGTAATTACAACTACTGCAAAATTACTGTTGTCTTTTCTTCTGATTTCTTCAATCCTTAGTTGGAGTTCCAATGGGAATGGTCACTGGAGGAGCAGGCTAGCACTGCCATGGCTCACTGCGTTTTACCTCACCTGAATGTAGCAGAAGCAGAGAGGAACTAAACTGAAATGTTGACATTGCCTGAGCTCACATTAAAGAAAAGCACAGACAGAGTTAAGAGGAGCTATTAAGAGTTATCGTAGTGAAGAAACATGGCTTAAATTGAAGTACATACAGCTATAGTGAAAGAATGATTGCAGTAATAATTAATATAGTCATGACCACATTGTATCACACTCCTGTGTTCCAAAATGATGGGTTGCTGAGGAGATATGCTAGATTTTCAGATGGAAATAAGGTTATTGGGATTTTGAGGCTTCTTGTGCCTGGTATAATCATCCACTGCATCTTGTTGTTGCCGCTGTCTTTTTGAAGCATCACTTGTTGCTCTATTTCAAAAGAAAAGACTTGCTAATCTTTTTCTCTAAAGGACCTCAAACATTGTTTTTCAACAGTGTTCTAGTCTTCCTTCATTTATGAAGGTGAGGGTATCCAACTTCATAAGGTACTCCAAATAAATTAGGCCATGGTGATGCTACATTCTTTTGATGCAGAAATGGATTGTATCTGGAATTAAATGTTAGATATAAATTAATGAATTGCTGCTGAGGTTTTGCATCCATCCCCTCTGAACTGCTTTTAATCTATATGTTTGCTCCTTACTTACACCAATTAACCACATGCTAACTTATAATATAGTAGGTCTTTAAGTTGTATGGGCTTTTGGGTTTTTTTTGCATCAGATTCTTAGTGTTTTTCACTTCAAAAGCAGCAGGGCTGATGCTCTCAGGCCCCCCCCGTCCTGTGATTGCTCATGGTCTGCAGATATGTTTGTGATTATGTGCTCAAACTTTAGTCAGAATCTATGCTGAGGTTGTGTGACCAGTCAGACTGGCCAGAGGCTACAACAAGCAATGGCCAAAGGGATGTGAAACTCCCACTGCATCAGAAAACTTCTAGCCCACATAGCAGATGAGAAGATGCTCATTTACAGCTCAGGTGATGTTTTTTGTCACTCTACAGCATGGTTTGAACTGACATTTTTGAGTTGAGGAGGATGTGGTTTATCTATTCTAACGCTGTCCCAACAGTATGAAAGGGAGTAAAGATTTATACTCCAGGCATCAACTCCTCTTGGGTCAGTGTATTGATTGGTCAGTAGGGATAACAGATTTCAAACTGAGTCTGATAAAACTGCTAAAAAGTAGCATGAGAAATGTCAGTCTGTCCCCCTCTGTGTGTCATCTGCTCAGTGGGGTATCTGGAGTTTATACAGAGGTGGATGGAGAGCAGGGTTTCCTTGATCCTGCAAAACACTTTTTCATTCTCTTCTCTGGTAAAAGGGGGAACAATCTAGCTCCTCTTTCTGTCTTGATATAATAGACACAATGTGATCTGCTGTCACCTTGATATCAGACATTTTTCTTTTAATAATATATGTGTGTAGTACTGAGATGTTCCCATGGAGATTAGTTCTGTGCTGCAGGGCATTAGCTTGTTTCCTTGGTATCAGTTCAGGGCACACTTACCCCTCAGCTTGTCCAAGTTAAAAAATAGCACAGCTGGCATGGGCTTTTCTTCAGTACTGTGCTTTGGAAGGAGGCAAGGTCGTAAAATTTTAGGGAAGACTTTTAAGTAGCAAACATTCAGCCTTGTGTGTGACTTAAGCATAACTTCAAGCTAGCTTAAAATTTGCATATTTTTCTTTCAAAAGGAATACTGAGATGGCTGTATTTTCTTTAAATTCTGATTTTTATGGCTCTCAGAGTGCTAAGATTCTGGTTACATCTCTGGGAAGTGATACTTTTTTCTGTTTCTAGTACTCCATGTTTTCTTGAAGGTGACTTGGAGAAAATGTA
>NW_005054304.1:2513370-2547273 GCF_000277835.1 Geospiza fortis | reverse complement strand
GTAGGGAAATTTAAATCTTCAGCAGAGAGCAGAGGTCTTCTAGGATAGGAAAAAGTTATTTTATTGATAAAAAGCATTATCCTTCTGAAATACTACCTATATTTATTTTTTTTCCAATACAGGACAATGAGAGAAGGTTTTGTTTCCTTTGACTTTATTTTGAGGACAAATAAATTATATTTCATGCAGCACATATTGAGTTTGATGTATTGCTTCTAGGTTGATACTCTGATACCTTGACAACTGTAATTTAGTGAAAAGAACTGAAAGGTTGCAAGCTATGATCATGGTTGCTGCTTTAAAGATGAAGATTATATATTGGGTTAACAAATCCCATTTTTCATCTAACAACAATAAAATCCAAGTTTGTTTACAATTCACAAAATTCAGTAACTCCAGCAAGTGTTGAAATCAGCAGGTGATCAACAATGAGCTATTTCAAATAGTTTGCAGATTACATTAATTTTCCTTTTTCCTCCTTTTCTCCCTGTTTCTTACTGCATGTATCACTTCTATACCTTTTATTTTCAAGATCAGCTGTGTTCAGTTCTTAAGCAAAAGGAAATGAACCTTGACTTTTAGGACAACGGGCTTTTGCTTGTAGTTGGAAATAGAATTAGACAAGCATTTTTTACTTGTTGATGAATGCAGTTACCTTATGTTGTTGGTACATTTGCAGGCCTGGAGTTCCTGTGACCATGCAGGCATTTTCTGAGGAAGACAGGAAGCTGTGGATGGAAGCCTTGGATGGAAAAGAAGCTGTAAGCATAATTTTTAAAATATTCTTTTATAATGTAGTGGGGAATTCTCTCACCCTCTGCTTTCTGATCCCATTTATACTTTAATAAACTGGCATTATGTAGTTTGCAAAATGATAGATTCAATGAATAAAGGATAAAAGTGAAATAAAACTCAGGAGAGATGAGTAACTTGGTAAAGCTCAGTGTAGATAACTGCTAATGCTGATATGAGAATTTTTCATTGTAATGACAGCATCAATTTTTATAAATGGTTCCCCATCCCAATGATAATATTGGTGTTGTAGAAAATGTCTAGTTATAAGCATGTTCACTTAGTCTTATGCTGACATGCTACATTCCAGTGGCAAAACTTGCATGAGTGAGTTACATGGTGTTAATATTTTATTTTTTAAAACCAGATCAAAAAGTTCTTGTCTATGGGAGTGAGGTTGTACATGAATTTGCTTAATTCCTGCCTCTCCTCAGGAAATAGGTCTGAAATGTTGAATTGAAACACACTATTTATTCTTACAATGATAAACATATTGGTCTTGTGGGCCAGAAATGATGGGGTTTTCTAGACAAAGACACAGTCACGTGCCTGCCCCAGTATTTGTTTGATTGACCTCTTTGTTACACTGATCTGGTTTCATTTGCAGAGGTGTTTATTACCATGACAGGTTGGCTGAGCTACACTCCCCAGTAAGTTGAAAACTTTTGGGAAACCCAAACTGAAACATAAGTCCCAGGAATCATCACATTCTTAATAATTTAAATGACCTTGAAACTGTGGGAATTTAACCTGCAGAGAAACATAGGAACATGGAGCACATAAATCCCAGTTAGGTGGCTACAGCCAGTTCAGGGGCTGTATCTGTTCTATTGGGGCACAGACCTCTGGTCCTGCTGTTAGAGCTGCTGGTGGTGCTATGCTCTGGCTGTAATCACCTGTATTTGTGCCTACTGAGCATTAAGATTGAGAGTATCTTCTTTTTCTGGTTTCATGAAAGTCTTTAAAATAATTTGTCTTTTTTACTCTTTTCATGTTAGCTTCTCATCAACTTGAATAAAGCGAATGCAAAACGAGAGGGAAGTAAGTATTTGAATTAGCATTTAGGCTGATTTTGTTAATATTTTAAAATTGAGAAAAACAAAGGTTGTTTTGTTTTCCCCCCCCCCCCTCTGGAATTTTTTCCCCCTAATTATTTTGCTTTTAAATCTTGAGTTTTGAATATTACTTGTAATTTTTGTAATTACAAGTAATTAATTTTATAATTGATGGGTTTGCACACTAACTCAGTACATATTTTATAGGACTGGACATGAGCTGGAGAAACAGTCTGATTGTTTTTGCCAATTTACTTCATACCTGAAATTGATTCAAGGGTGAATTTGTATGTAAATGCATCACAATTTCTTAATCCAGATTGTGTGTACATTTCTGTTAGAATGTGAAGGTATGGTTTTAAAAGCAGTTGCAGCTGAAGGTCAAGATCAGCAAAAAAGCTGAATTTGTGCATTTAAAATGTAAACCAAAATATGGAAGTAGAAGAGATGGCTTTCTTTACACAACATTAGCTTTGTTGTGTTGGTGAAGTGTAAGAGTGAAAACAGGTGTCCTTCTTTGATTATGAGGCAATTTATGCTTGTTTTTTTAAAAACTTGAAATTGCTGATTCAAGCTGGATCCTGGTGTTATTAATAGAAATTTTTCCTCAGATTTGTCTTTTCACGGTACAAGACCAGGTCCCCAGGAGCAAGAAGGCCAGATGTTTGGGGGAAGGGCAGTTTTGCAACATAAGCTTTTAAATGAAGTTTTGATGTGAAGAAAAAGAGTAAGATAGGAACAACAAAGGAATGCTGGAGCTCAGCTGTTGTCCTGTTCATGCATCTGCTTTCATGTAGTCAGATCATTAACTGCTGTGAAATGATATACATGTGTCCTGTATCTTTAGTGTGGGAATTTCTTTGGCTGAGGGTAGGACTCAGTAAAAGCCCTGCTGTTGATAATTATGTTTTTTCATCATAAGTACTTCCTTGTCCCATTTGGTGAACTCTCTCAGATGTTGTCGATGTTGCAGTAAGTACTGTTAAATTCCATCTTGCATCTGCCAACATGTGTAACTAATCAGAGATCCCATTCTTCAAAGGATGCTGCTGTGAACAGATTCACTGAAGCCACTATCACCAGAACAAGCCTTTCCTTCAGCTAGGCAGGCTCGTGAAGGAGAAAAGCAGAATTTCTCTATAAAAAGTGATGTATTCTTCCAATTTCAGAATATTTATAGTTTTGCCTCAAAAGTACAAGCTTTATGATTAAGTCCAGCCTTATTTTCTGTCAAAGACATAATTGTAATGGTGCTTTTAAACTGTTCAACCCTTTTTCTTTTTTTGTAGGTGCACAGTTGGATAAGATAGGGTTCACCATCATCAAAAAGTGCATCAGTGCTGTTGAAACAAGAGGTAATGATCGACCCAACCTGTTTGTGAAGAGGGTGAAGCAGCTGGTCTGCTGAAGAAGGTGGTAAAGTCTCCTGTAGATCTCTGGAAAAGACTTTACCATGGAAGACATTTCACTGATTACACTGACCAAGACAGGAGTCTGTCCAGTCTGTCCTTTATGCATGGCTTTCTTTCAAGAAATGTGTTTGCCAGAAGTGTTCACAAGTGGGGAATGGCATTTCTCTTGACAAAGGGAGCCAGTTTTTGTGCACAAAAGCTAAGAGAAACCTGTTGTGTTTTGTAGGCATTTGCTGTTCAAACAGAGTAATTTATTTCAGTGTTTCATTTCTGTTCAGTCTCTTAAGGCAGAAGAAGAGGAGCTGAGCAGGCAGGTGATTAACAAAAAGTGTTGAAGTACTTTTCATGGAGTTAGTTTCACCCCAGGACAAAGATGCTGTCAGGATTTATTGTTGCATATACTCATTGTTGTACTTCCAGAATTGGAGATGGAAGAGAGGTCAGTATGCAGACAGTATTCAAGAGGTATTTGGGATTGATTTTGGAGAGGCTCTGCTGAACTGTGTGCTGACCAGCCACTCTGACCAGCCACTGCATTGTACATGGCATTGTGTGGAGAAACAGCTTGTTTGGTTGTGGTTTTTAAAAAAGGAGGTGAAGGCCTGAAAGTAGGTAAGGTTACAGTATATTTCTCAGTTTGTTAAAAGAGATGTTATAATTTCTCTGTGTGCATTTTTGTTTTCTCCTAAATTGTTGACTTTCCCTCCTACTCCCAAAGGGGACACTTAGAATTTTTCATAAACTGGATCTTTTTTTTTCTGGAGGCCTGGCATTGCACAGGGCAGAATACTTATATCTTTCTGCTTATCACAGCCCAGCTTAAATAAGATGAACAGAAGAGCAGGTTCATGCTTGCTCTCAGTGCAGCATCTTGCTGAAAAACAGTGTCTTCCATGCATACACTTACTATACAATATTGTTAGGAACACAAGCAGCCTTTGTGATACTTAAAGTTTTGCATTTAAACAGCAAGAAGTATCTGAAGTCCTTTTTCTCTTAGACGTTTTTGTATCAGTCCTGTCTGATGCATTAAAGATGTTATTCCAGATTAGGCCATATTCTATCTGGTGTTATATTTGTTCATTCTGTTCTTTTGAATATTTTTTCAGATAAGTTTGCCTGTCTCATCACTTTAAAATTTCAGTTACTGGCATTTACAATCTGAATATTTGAGCTGGGAAACATTGCAGATAAAGCTGGCATCCTACAGATAAGTTGTCTTCACTGCAAAACCATGTCTCAGTATAGTCTGGATCTTCCCTTTACAGTAAATGAAGCAGATTTAATTAAAAGGGTGGCATGTGCTCATGTAATGAAAGACTAGTTTTGGCCTATAGTACAGTTACAGGCTGCCTTAGAATACCTCATGAATTCTCTTTATATAAACAGTGTGGAGTATACTATATTTCTATATTTTGATTGATTATTTATAACTGTGTTCAAATAGTTTTCTTTAAGTTGTGGGTTGATTATTTTTTTCTTTTTCTGATACCCTACAAGAAAAGTGAAACAAGAACACAACTGTGGAAAAAATGCGAATGCTTTCTTCATGAAATGACTATTAGGAAAAATGGTTTTTGTTGCCTTTTTTTTCCCCCTCAGGGCTGTGGGTGGATAGGTTAAACTGAATAGAGGTTTAAGTTCACTCTGTCCTTTATGCCTTGATTTAGAGGTGTGTAAGGTGGTGCAAAGTATTTGTGTAACTCTCTTGTTCAAGACAAATTATGAACTTTCGTGGGTTAGCAGCATTTCTCCCCATAGTGGGGTCTGCCCTGAAACATACTTGGGGAAGATTAAAGTTCCCCAAGCCTATGCAGATTTTACACCTTTAATGTCGTATGTACGCAGCCTCTGTAAGATGTGCAGTCAGTAGAGTGGTAGTTACTACCAATGAAAAAGACTTGGGTCTATTAATTTTGTTTCAGAGAGTACTCAAGAAAAAATAAATCAGTTTTCAATTAATATTTCTCATCCTGGGGTTCCAAGGATATATTTAGGTGAGGTATTGTCTTCCAGGAACTCAACAATCCACTTAGTTTTGTTTCAATCCACTTGATTTTTCCATTACATTTCAAGCAGTTGTTGATGATTTTCTGTTTACTGATTCTGAACTTAACATCAACTGCATTAAAAAAACAAAACAAGTAAACAACTCCAAAACAAAGCAAAACCTCTAAAGGACCTTCTGCTGGTGTCTGCTGAGCTAAACAAACTGAGGGCCAGGAGAGCATTCAGTTGTTTGTGTCAAAAGAGTTTGGATACATAGTTGTATGATGAAGAAAATCCATCTCTCAAGTGGCAGAATTTTCTACCTGTACTTTTCCTTGAAAACCATTTTTACTTGGTTATTTTACTTTATTGATAACACATCAAAAGAGGACAGATGCTTCTTCAGAGATGGTGCTTGTGTGCCATGTTTTTATCTCTTTTAATCATAATGGGTGTGAGGTTGGCGTGGGTGGGAAGAGAGGACAGTCTAGTGTGGGTGGAAACTGAGAATAGTCTTGTCATGTCACAGCAGAAGTAGTCTGGTATTCAGAGAGAGAAGAGCATAATAGAGATATTGAACATAAACTTGTCAATGGCTGGATAATTTTTTTTCTCAGTTATGTTCCCTTTTATAAAGCCAAGAAGGGAATTATTTGCTCTGAATGAATAGAAGCACAAAAATCAGTGTCTTGGTTAAAATGCATGTGAGCTTCTGATTCAGCATTGCCTTACAAGAGATTGGCTATACTTCACTGGTAGGACATGCTGAGGCATCAGGATATGCATCCCATCTCTCACATACTGAGCACCATGCTGGTTGGATGTGCATCTGTGTTTTGTCTTGGAGAGAGCATTTTGGGATTCTCTTTGGAGTATTTCATTTATTATTCTCTACTGAGAATGATAGAACGGGACAGGTATTTATAGAAACATCAAAGAGCTGCGTGCTCCACTAGTAAAGGCTCTGTGCATGTTTTGGTGTGCAAGTAGCTGGTTGTACCTTCTGAGGGGATGTGATGGGTAAAGTTTGCCAGAGCAGTGTTTGTCTTGAGCTTGGTACTGGCAGAGCTGCCAATCTGAGCTGCAGAGAGAGATGGCAGCATTGAGCTGCATGACCAGGCTGGCTGCTCCTCAGGCAGAAAGTACATGGTGAAGAGGGAGTAGAAAACCTTTGCAAGTGACATAAACCCCTCTGTTGTTACCTTGAATTTAGAGTGTCACTTGTATGGCTGTTTCTGTGCCATGGATTTTGGTATAAGAATTTGTATTTGCAGCTGTGTTGCAAGTCTGTGTCAGCCTCACGTACAATGCCAGTCGCGAAATAAACTTGCCTGCTCCGTACCTTGCTTACAATAGGATGAATTACTGTCTCACTTTCAATACCTTATATTTCTAAGCATGCCTCACAAGCTGTGTCCCTGTGCCAAATTCTGTATCAGGCAGCCAAACATCTTGAGATAATGTAAATATGAAGGAAGTTGTGCTGCGGGGCTTTACCGTTCCAGGTTGCCAATAGTGGTTGAGCCGGCAGACACAGCGTCTGAACCCTTCAGCATTTCAGGCAGTGGGGAGCTGTTCCTTGCAGTGAGTCATCCTGTCAATTGTGTTCTGTAAATGCCAAGCATTATCAGTGTTGGATGTGCTGAAGATCTGAAATGTGCAGATTAAATCAGAAGTAGGACTGTTTCAAACCAGGTTTGTATATTTTAAATAAAACATTATTTGAAAGTATGGTTAAAGGTATCATCTCAAACTATGCTGAAATATTAATGCCTCTGCACTCCTTGATGTCTGCTAGCAGTTAGCTATGCTTTTTCAGGTTGATGAATTTGAAACTGATCAATTATCTGATAATCTCTATCATAGGCTCATGATTATTGCTGGAGGATTGTCATAGTTTCAATACTGTCATTTTCCAGAGACTTCTGCATTATCATATCTGTTTTAATACTGAGGAGTAGGTTTTGTGGTTTGACCTTGATTATTTCTAAGCCTGTAAAGGTATGTTTGGGGTCAGCACAGTTGTTTCCCCCCAGTTTTAATGTCAGAAACACAGGAAATCACAAATCAACTTCTGAGATTAGCAAAAGCTGAGTGTGACAGTATTTCTTCAGTTTTTTTTATCTTGCATATGATGCAGAAGGCTTCTTCTGTGGTACTGAAAGTAGTAGAAGACATTGTATAAAAAAAGTGTGATGCATTTTGGCAAAGCTTGGTGTTAGTTTGATACCAGAATTTTCCTGGACACCTCTGAGAAGTTTGAAGCAAAACTATTTGCTGCTTTCAGGACAGATTTGTAGTGCATTCTTGTTTGGAGTGTATCAAGGACTGTATTGCTGAGTTTTTTTTTTAGTGTCTTCAAGTGGTGCATAGCATGCTATCATACTTGTTCTAGGGATCACTGGAAAACTTGGTTGTGTTTGATAACTTCCTATTTGAGAAAAACAGTGTTGTGGCCCCATAGCTCTTTTGGTTTTATTCAGTTCACTCTTTTGTGCACAGCTGAACTGTAAGTATACTCCTGAGTTGTGTGGTTTGATGAGCACAGATAAAATAAAGATCTGGCTTATTCTGTTAATTTGAGCCAGCTCTGAACCTGGCATCTAGCTCAAGGCTCAGCACCATTCCAGCAGTGCCTGCATCCTGGGGAGGGAAAAGGGCCAGTTTTACCCAGGTGGGGCAAGCAAGGGAAGGAGCAGCTGCTGCCCTGGGACAAGGGAAGGAGCACTGCTGGCAGGGAGGAGATCAGCAGGCTCAGGAATCTGGGATGGCCAAGGAGGCTGCAGACTGTGTGAGGAAGAGGAAGGCGTCAGAGAAGAGAGAAAAGATGCAGCAAGGCTAGGCAGGAGGAGGAGGAGGTAGAAAATGCCAAGTTCTCTCTACCATATTGAGAATTATTGCTGTGTATTATGGCTCTGTCTGACAGTAATTCATTAAAAGGCTAATGATTTTTACATACTTCATCTAATATTTATTTGGGAAGAAACTTTTTCTCATATGACTGGTTTTAATTTTCCTTCTCTCTGTTGGAACAGCTTGGTATTGAAGCTGGGAATTCTCCACAATTCTTCCTTTGTTGAAGGATATTTTGAATAAGAATACCACATAATCTGTTATTTGAAAAGATTTCCTTGGAGTAGAAACACAGCTATTTTGTGGCATTTCTACTCTTCCTGGCCAGTGTGATTATGAAGGTAGATTGTGTTTGTAGATGGCTGCTCATTATGAGGCCTCTCAAACATCTGTGTACTGTAGTATTTTACCTCCCACTGTCTAGGCTCTGAAACAATGCAGCAGACACAGACTACCTTATTTTGCCCTTTTTCTTCCCTGCCCCTTCTCTTCCTCCCATTTTTTTTTCAATTTATATTCACAATTTTACTTCCCTGGGGATAAAACTGGGTAATGTAATGGAAAGCAAAAGCAGAGGAAGAAAAGGGATAGAGAAGTGAATGTATGTGAGATGATGGAAGGGCACAGAGGAATGCCAGGAAAGCGGTCCAGTGTCCATATAGAATGGGAGTAGGGGACTGAAAATACTGTGTTGGTTATGGCTCCTCTGTTCATGCCAAGAAAAACTGTTCAGTAGCTTTTGGTGATGCCTCTGGATGTAACTCCTATGTGGACCACAGTGGGTTGGAATGAGGCCTTGTATCTTAAATGGAAAGCATTTATAAACTTGAAAAAGTGCTGATTTTGAGGACTGGGAATGGGACTAGGTTTTTCTTCATCCAAAGTGTTTTAGTCACTGCATATTGGGGGTGGGAAAAGAAATGTTAAAGTTTTTGAAGAAGTCTTAATTTAGCATTTGTTTGTTCATTTCCTACATTATTAGAATGTGGCTGTTGATGTACCCAAAATGCAATTTAAAAGATTTTAAATTAGTCAGTGGTTTATTTATTTATTTCTTTTCAAGTAAAGCTTTGTCCCTGTTTGCTTCTCCTCTCAGTTTCAGAAGTGGAATTGAGGTACATGAAATCTTTATCAAAATATGATCTGAACTTCCCTTAAAAACAGAGTAACAAAAGGATTCTTCATTTATAATGTTGTTCTTGGAACTGTTAATACTATGTAGTCTCTCTGTCTTTGAAGATAATTTCTTGCCTGGGGCAAAATTTTTAATGCTAAATTTGACTGTGGTTGATCTCATGATTTTTTATTTTTTTTTTACATAATAGGTATAAATGACCAAGGATTGTACAGAGTTGTGGGGGTGAGTTCAAAGGTCCAGAGACTTCTGAGTTTGTTGATGGGTATGCCTCTATTTTACAAATATTTTTTCAATATTTTATTTCGTGTTGTTTTACTGTCAATATTTAGTTTTTAAAACACCTTCCAGTAGTTTGCTCTAGTCCATGCAAATAATCATCACGTCATTGTAAGTTTCCCTACTTTAGAAAGACCTGGGCTAGTTGGTATGAATGAATTAAGAATTGCTATGAGACATATGTAGGAGCAAAGACTGTACTTTGTGCAAGGTTGATGGAAGGAGGATTAAAGCAGCCTGAATTGAAGGATCTGATCAGAAAATTCAAAATACCAAAGTCAGGGATGTTTGAAGCTGGTTGCTTCATTGTTTGAAGTTTTAACCTTCCTTCTCCCATGTCTGGAATGTACCAGTGTACACACCCATGTATCTGTAGTTGATCACTGTGCAAAATAAGGCAGTTAGTTTAAGCCTACTGTTAAAGAGCTATTTGGTTAAAGAGGAGGGATATGATATATGTATTAATAATAACTATGTGCCAAGGCAGGAGACAGATGGAGAAAGGATTTGGTTTTGTAAACTTAAACATCTTAGGCTCTTTTATACCCAGTTAGCTAAAATAATTTGCAGAAAATTTTTTCTCCCTTTTCTTTCTGGAAATTTTAATGCATCTTTAATTCCAGTGACTGGAGTTCTCTTGCCACTCTGCTGTCCCTGGGGGAGGGAAAAAGAGAGAAATATTGGCACCTGGATGAAGTCCCTCATCTCTCACCAAAGTAGTAGCCATGACTGCAAAATGTGCCATGTTCCCCCTTTTCTTGTCCTGAGCACTGACAGTACATGCAGTCAGACAAGACCACTGGGATTAGTTCATTTTTATAGAGCTTCCAAACCTGTCACTTGACAGCAAAGGTCTGATTCTCAGGGATTCATTGGTATGCAAAGAAGCTTGTTTGCAGTTTGCACCAGGCTCTTCTCCAGAACCATGCATGCTCCATCTGTGCTGATAACACAGTGTTCTTTGGCACTGCAAACTGAAGGAAGCCAGAAAGTGAATTCATTTCATTACCCCAGACATTATGTGAATGACAAAGCGCTTTTATATTATATGCTGCTGTCAGTTCAGTGCCACCTGTAAGACTTTTTCTTTTCCTTCCTTTATTTTTTCAAACAGCCTGTCTCCTCAGAAATGATAAGACATCTTGAGACTTGAGGACCTGCATGTCATATCAATCTGTCATAATGACCTTGCTAAATATTAATTTATGATGTCTTACTTTAATCAATATTAACAGCACCCTGAAGTACTCCATTAGTAAACCTTTAAAGTATTACAGAAAGAAGGCTCTTTTTGGAAATACAAACTGGGATTAATAAAAATGACTGATCTATAACAGATTTTCATAGTTGTTTATCTGTGTTGGGGTTAGCCTCAGTAAGCAATAACCATCTTTAGCCATTGACCATGGAAAGAATGATGTGCTGTCACTCAGAGAGCCTTGATTAAATGTGTTTGATATCACAAGATGCTTTTCAGTTTTGTTCTTGCTGGCTTAGCTTGGGTGTGCAGGTCTGGCAGGCAGATTTTCCTTGCTGCCATTATTGGTATCCAAATTAAATAGACTCAGGTTGCCAGTGGCTCAGTAGCAGCTGGAAGAGTTTACTGGGGATTCCAGCATCTGCTTTTAGTTACTTTTTAGAATCAGGAACATTTTTTGTCATTCCCAAGTTTCATATATTTATTTGACAAAGGAAGAATACAGTGGTATCAAGATGAGGCAAAATACTGAACAGGAAAAAGTTAGGGTGCAAGCAGGTGCTCTTTTCTGATGATTTGTTGAAAGTGATTCTATCTCTGCTCTTTATCTATCTGTCCTCAGAGGAGAACAAAGAGGGTTCCTTTTTGATATACAGTGGTACAGAGAATTTAAAATGACTGATTAATCTTTAATCCTTTGTCTCTGGACATACTCTTAGATACCCTTTTATATGAAAGATTTTTCAGAATCATAAAAAACTCATATTAACTTTCTGTATTTTAAAATGTTTGATAAGATTTCAAAGTATTTTAAGCTACCTATCACTGACCATGAAGTTCACAGTTGGAAAGGCCTTGTGTGAAAAAAGTCTTCCAAATGGTAACCAGGGATGTAGTTTTGTTTTTTTTTTTTTTGTAGTTTTGTCTCTTTTTCGGATTATTTTCTGTAGGATTTTGGAAAGTAGACTGAGAGTTAAAAGAGTATGAGAAGACCAACATATGCTTCTGTAGTACTATGAGTGCATAGATTTTCAGCTGTAATGCAAAAATCTAGTGGAGCTAAGTCTCTGCAAAATAAGGCTTAGCAATAAAATATGTAATTCTATTTAGAAAAAAAAATTATAATTAACTTAGTCCATGAAGATACCTGTAACTGGTATTGTGCTATTTTGCAGCAATGATCTTGTTTAAATTTAAAGGGAGGCATCTGGTGAGGAAAACACTTTTCTACCTTTTAAGGGAAAATGTTAAATTAACCAAATACCTCATTGTAAACAGGGATAGAAAGCTAGAACTTCCAATATTATGGAGATGTGTTACAAGCACTGCAGTGTGAGTTGTCAGGAGTCTCAGTTCGGGAAGTGCATCAGGGCCCAGTTCCTGTTTCATCGATGATTGGTGTCATAGATCTGAGGTGCCTCATTCCCTACATGCTGTTCTATAGATTTTGTACAAGCCACTGCATGGATCAGCTTTCACATGGACCATTGCCTGTGGGAAGGGGCTGCTGAGCACTTGCAGTTTCTGCTGATGAGTTCGGGTTTGATTTCTGATGCTGTCTGGTGTGAAAAATACCAGATATTACATGTAGCAGGAAGCTTTTGGGTACTTCTGCCTTCCCAGAACTAGCAGGTTTCAAAACAATGGCATGGAATTCCTTGTTAATTTCTGTACAGTAGATGACAGTGTACATGCACATCTACAGTGGGCATATTGCATATGAAAGCAGAGAGAGTCTCCTCCTAACCAACTTAGTGAAGTGGACAGTTTTTATAAACTCTGGCTCCCTTATTGTCAGAAAGATTTGCATAAAATTTAGAGCTGATCTGTCAAAAGCTGTTTCTTAAACATGCACAGTTAGTTTTACAGGCATAAAGTTGCCCTTGAGTGCACTGTGGCTGTTACATGAACAAATAGCACGAAAAAAGCTACACTAATAATTTCTTAAAATCTGGTTGAAGTTCCAGTTCTTACTGAAAAGGGATGTTTGAAGTAGAGGGGGAGAATAGAGCAGGAATAGCGAAATCTATTGGGTGGAAGGGCACAGAGCAATGTAAAGCAAATGCCAAACCAAAAATGAAGAAAATGTCTTTAAATCTTAATGGCTTCTACAATCAAACCAGGAGTTTGTAGCAGGGCTGTTTTTTTTGGTTTTTTTTTTTTTTTCCTCCAAGAGATAATGAAATGTTTCAACAATACTTTCTATTTTTTATTTTAAGAGGCTCGCTTTGGAATTCAGACGCCTGTTGTTTTCCTCCCAAAATTCATCAACAAATTTCAATGAACAGAGTGCATACTTTGAATGTAAAGGAGGTTGATGATAATGAAGCAGCTATTTAAAAACTGGATATTACATAGTGATTTAGTAACAAAACCCCCATAGATTTTGTAGCTTCTGATGTGATGGCAGTTTTTTATTTAATTAATTCAGGAGACAAATTTTCTTCTTGAATAAGAGAATTTGAACAAGGAAAGAGCTAGCATGCTAAAATGAAAAAAAAAGAACCTTATATTTGAGACAATCCTGAGTATTTTTGGTGGTGGTTGGCTAGTAACAGTTTGCTAGAAAATGTTATCTGACCTGTATTTTAAAATGAGATTTAAATAATTGATATAATGAGGGAGAATATTCAGTTACAGAAATAATTGCTTGGCACAGCTTTTAGAACAAAATTATTTAGTCCTGGTAAAAGGACTGCACCTTTAATCAGGGATCCTAATTTGATTTTTTAAATGTGTCTGTCATTTGTCTGACAAGCCAAGTAACGAATTCTGAATTGTATGAACGGGTCCACACGTAATCTGCATCAGCCACTGCAGTGACTGAGGGAAACATGTAGCAGTAAATAATCACAGGAAAGTCAGTAAACACTCAGGGCTAGGCTGGCCGTATACGTGTGCTCTCTTCTTGTGTCAGCCAGCTATGGCTTCCTATTTTGAGGCCAAAAGGAGTTTTTTTGATTGCAGGAAGTTCCAGTGTGCTGTGTTGTTTTCGATCTGTTAAAAAGTCTTTAACCTGATGGGTCAATCAGACAAACCTTTTGGTTTGGTCTGTCTTGTTCCAAGGCTCTCCCAACTAACCTGGGAGAAGGTGGGAGTTCTGTGGTCCTGACAAATGGTCAAACAAACAAGTATTTCTTCTCCAGTGGCTAAAACTGATCAAGTAAGGCAAACATTAGCGAAGACTCCTTTTCCTGCTTTGGAAGCACCTCTGAAACGTTCTCACATGATGTAGAGGGTCATGCTGCACTTTAACTGTTCTCATCAGCAGTTCACAAGAAAAACTATGGAAACAATTTATCACTTTAAATAAGAAAGGAGTAAAAGATAAATTCTTCTTCTTTTTTCCCTAAACTGTTTTTGTACATCTTTCTGTGTTTGTGAGCATCTCTCTGTTTAATTAGAGGGGTGAAAATTTCAATTGCTATAGAGATATTTTACATGAGGGTGGTTTTTAATCCTTCATTAAAGAAAAAAAAATCAGTAAATAGTTTAATAAACAAAATATGAAAATGGAATTTATAAACAGATTTGGATATTTGGTGTTCTTCATATGACTGAATAATAATAAAAAGGACATTGCTTCTGTGCTCATGTGGGCAAACACATAGTGTTGAAAGTCAGTATATTGCTGTTCATGTAACTCATACTGATTTAGAACTCCCTTTTTTCATGTCCCTTTTCTCTTTCTTGTTATTTTTAGATTCAAAAACCTGCAATGAAGTTGACCTGGAAAACTCTGTAGATTGGGAAGTGAAGACAATTACTAGTGCTATGAAGCAGTATCTGCGGTAAGGCTGTCCCTTGTTTGTTTGGTTTTTTAGACTATAAATTCTTTATTTAGTTCTCCTATGCAGTATGTTAAGCTGCACTTGTTACTTTTGCTATGTTTTGAAATAGGAGCTCATTTAGTGCAAATACTGTGTTTATTTGTTTTGGGGGAAGCAAAATACTTCAGCAACACTAATACTCATGTTCATGTGAGACAAGCCCCCAAACACTTTGGTGTTAGACAGAGAAGCATTTCACTGATGGTTCAGAAACCTGAAGTGTTACTAAATTTGCTGAGAATCGTTACTGAAAGTTGGCTAAGATTGTTAAAATTTGTTTCCTTTTTGTGTTTGTGTGGTGGAATGAGAAGGGAGAAGGCTGTAAAATTTTTAATATTTTCCTCTTTTCCTTCTGACCCTTGCTCTGATGTTCTGTGTGCAATAGTAATAATATTTTGAGTGTCAAAATTTTTAAATAAGAACTTAAAATATGTTTGCTATTCAAATGGCTTTGCCAATTCCTAATAAAGCTATTTTACTAAATTGCCTAAGAACATAAAATGTCACACTTTTTTGCATCGCTAGTGTAACACATGTACTTTTAATCTGCTATTTTTATTAAATAAAATATTATTACAGCCACTATCAATGAGTGCTGCAGAAGTATCTTAAGGATACAACTCTTACATAGTATAGAAAAGCATTTAAAAAAAAGCATAAGTGTACACAATAAATTATTTCTTCCCTACAGTATTTCCCATCTGAGTGTTTACTCAGATTTGCATTATTTCATGAGCATCAGTAAAGTCAATATAATAAATGGTTTTAACTCTGGTGGTGGTGGTTGTTGTTAAGAGCTTAGTGTCTTTCCAGTAAGGCATTGTTTTGTCATTCTTAGCATTTGAAAGGTGCCAATAAAGAATGAATTGCATAATATTTGTGTACAGTCTTGGTTTGAAACTGGAAAGGTATCTTATGATGAAGAGGCATCACTTCAGCTCATAGAAGTTGAATGGATGCATTTAGTCTTATTTTCCTGATAATACCAAGTTTTCCTTTTGTTCTAGAAATCACTGAATTCAAGGGCCTTTGTAACAATGGTTGCTTCCAGTAGGAGGATTATGCTACTGAATGTTAAAAAGGCTTCCTGATTAGAGTAAATGGAGCTAGAAGAAAATACAGTTAAATTTATTATATCATCCTTGTTTTGCAGAAGCCTTCCAGAGCCACTGATGACATACGAGTTGCATGGAGAATTCATCGTTCCTGCCAGTAAATACATGACTGTAGTTTAAATAGAAATCTTTTGTTGTTGTGCTGTTGTGACCTCAGGAGCACTCTGCAAATGCAATTCCAGAAAAATGCTTCATCCCTGTAAAAATACAGGAACAAGAAATAATAAATTATTTAAGAATATGTTTTAATCAGTATTTAGTTCCAGTGTGTGTCACACATAATATGACTGCCTAGCTCAGTTTTTACTTTTATGGAAAAACTTTTGGATAGCCAGTGTAAACATTTATTCTTATCTTAATTGCATAATGATAAGCATCTATTTAATCTGTGATTTTATTTTTTTTTTTGCCTTCCATTTATAAAGAGTATGAAGCTTAGCAAAAGAAAATACAGTCATTTGAGCTCATTGGAGTCCTTAAAGCACAGCTGCCTGACCCTTGTTTTCAGTGCCTTGCTAGCTCTGTATGTAGGCTGGCTTGAATGTTCCTCATGTATTAGAAGAAAAGAAAGAGCAGGCCAGATTACACTGTGGCAGTTCAAATACAGACTTGGAGAAGACACAACAGCATTTGTAGCTCAGTTGTATGGTATCTAGTGTACACGGAATTTTTTTGGAAGAGGATAGAGGGAAACTGTGTAAGAAAATTTTTGGCAAAGTATCAAACAGATATTTAGCTGATTTTCTTTCCAGCCTGTAGCATGTCTGGCAAACTGTGGAAAGCAAAATTAAAATAAACTTTGAGACAATTGCTTTATCATCTTCAGATTGCTATAATGACTTTCCAGAACTGCAGAATGTGTTTTCTTCTGGTCCTTAATTCAAAATGAGAATTAGCTCAGGAAATTCGTTGCCAAAGCACATGCTAGCAGGAAAGTGCTTAAACAAAAGTTGACATCCTTACCTATGTGGTGAGTCTTCACGTTTGTATTGGAAAGTGTTAAAATAATTTCTCTGCTTCTGAAGTTTTGCCAGCAGTTTCCTCACTTTATTTTTCTTTATATTGTAGTCTCTTTCAGTAAAGGAATTCAGTTTAAGTTACATGTTTGAGACAGTACAGTGTTCATAAGTAGTAAACAGCTTAGTAGAGGAGTTGGTTCTGGGGAGGGAAATTCGGTCAACATTGCAGATCTGAGTTACAGTATGCTCAAAAATAGGTAGTCAGTGTTGTTTCCTATGTTGGCTATAAAAAACCAACACTGGAAATAGCATGGAGTATCCTTTTCCCTGAAACTATTGGAGGAGGAGCCAAAATTAAAAGGTTTTCCTTCAATTCTGTTCTCTTTATGCATATCAGTATAGATTGAAATTATATGAGCTTTGACTGTATCTTGTAATTAAATTGTTTAGCCATTCTTTAATTATAATTTGTGATCTCACATATACACAAAATAGTCTCACTTTAAAGAAGACCTAATTTTTCCATGAGAATTTTGAGTAGCTTACTAGAAATTAAATATTTTGCTTTTTGGTAGCCTTTTTCCTTGCAATCTGTGCAGGGGTATTCACTGCAAAAGAATGAAATACAGCCCTAAAATCTACAGCAACATGCAAAGAAAAAAAAATCTGAAGCAATATGCATGGATGAATCTGAAGAAATGGTGGTATTTTATAGAAAATTCACTTAGCAATCACAGTTGCCTTAGAGAAAAATAGGACCTGATCAGTGGTCCTCCTGTAAAAATTTCTTGGATTTAGAATAATGTCTAAATTTTTCTCATCCTTCACTTTCTAGTAAGTATTATTAGAGGCAATAGAAATGCTTCCATTCCTCTCATTATAACCACTACAGAGATGTAATTTTGTGATTTAATGCAATTTGAAGTAGGAAGATGGTTTATTTTCATCTTTTACAGGCTCTTGTTTTCATTGGTGTACAATGAAACCTGTAGGGGCCAAAATTATTCAATTTGACATGCAACAGACAAAAATAAAAGCTATTTGCTTATCTGTATTTCTGTACTGTACTAGAGATGCCATTGTTATTCAGAACCTTTGTCATAATATTCTCTGTAGGTTTTTTGCATGTTTATTCTTCTGTGTCTTCAGAGGTCATTAGGTTTTCTAAGCATATGGATCTGCTTGCAGTTTCCAATGCAAGGTAGCCTAAATGCAGTATCATTAGGTGCAAAGTACCAACAAAACTAAGTTCTACTCATGAGGGCAATCAGTTAATGATGCTAAAGTGGAAGGCAGTACAGTTCCTCTCTGTGGCATCCAGTAACATCACTGCTTACCTTGCAGTGTATTTCTAAGCACATGAGTCCAATGCAGCAAAACAATAACTGCATCTGTCAGACTTCAAAAATAGATGAACAAAGGCATCCTTTTGCAGGTGGATTGAAAGACAAGTTCTCAAAATAAGTAAATAAGATGATAATTCTAGGACAATATTACTTGTGAAAACAAGCACATATGTTCAGTGTTGCTATGTTTGGAGATACATAAGTGGTGCAGTGAAATGTGTGCAGTATGTTTTCCATGCAGGGGTGGGAGAAGGTTTGTGTTTCTGTGGATCTTATTTTATTTCAATTTTTTTTTGAGATATTTATTTCTGTATCCCATAGAAAGTGGGAGTCCGGAATCTCGAGTCAATGCTGTTCACTTCTTGGTCCACAAGCTCCCAGAAAAGAACAAAGAGATGCTGGAAATTCTGGTGAAACATTTAGCAAAGTGAGTGCTATGACCTGCTTTCCTACCTTGTCAGAATTCTTGTCTTTACCTTTCTTTGACTACAAAGGGCTTTAGTGAAGTGTGGCTGGAGCTAAAGCCCATTTTGATGCTGTCATCCTCGGCCCCAAGAACCAAACGTGCAAAAGCAGACAAGACATTTGACTCACGCTGTGCATATTTTGGCGGGAAAGGCAGAAATCTAAGACATTAATGAAGCCATAGAAGTATTTATTTTAGCAGTCCTGCCAGCAGCTGAGGGTTTGTTTGAAGTGAGAAAGGGAACATTATACTTTCTTTTCGCAAATTCTGGCAGAAGGAATAGTGGAGATCTGTTAGCAAATTTAAGTTGGTTTCACACTTGCCCTGGTCCAACGCTAAGCGCATTTTATATATTTAAGTTCAGTAAGAGACTGGTTTTGTTTCTAAGTTGCCACTGGAAGAATGGCTTTTCAGTTTTCCAGAATTTAGTAAGACTTTATTTGAAGAAACTGCACAAAACAAACTTCTAAAACATAGATTAAGGAAATGTAGTGTTTTCATTCGTAGACTGCCGTTTCCAGCAGTAATGGAAATTTTTCATAACCCATTTCCTGTTTTTTCCTTCAATTATTTTCAAAAAGTGTTTCAAAGCATGCCAAGAAGAATCTAATGACTGTGGCAAACCTAGGGGTAGTATTTGGACCAACCTTAATGAGGCCACAGGAGGAAACTGTAGCAGCCATCATGGACCTGAAGTTTCAGAATATTGTTGTTGAAATCCTGATAGAAAATCATGAGAAGGTAAGTTTTGCTATGTCTTCATGTTTCTGAGCATTGTCTGAAACAATCTGCTAGCCTTAATGGGGTTAAGCATGGAATTAGGCATACAATTAAACTAACAGTTTAATTTTAAAGAATATTCGCTATACACAGTACGCTTTTGGTTATTTATCCTTGATAATCATTCCTGTTTATAGCTGCACTGACATTTCAGAATGCATGTTTCTTGGCAGTGGTAGTACTTCTGTGTGCATAGTACACCAGTAGGTTTGCATTGTGATTTTTGCATTTGCTTTTTTTCTGAGCAAAAGTGATACAAAATGAGAAAAGAGGGTTCAGTTTCTGGCTCTTCCATCAAAGTACTTTGACCAGGGTCTGAATTCATTGTTTTATGTTTTCATTTTACCTCAAGAGTTCCCAGTGTAAAAAAGAAGACTTTACTGTACTCTAAATTTTATGTGTAAAAAGCATTATGAGAGAGCCAGGTATTAACACTTCCTTTGTTTTCAGCTGAATGTGTGTTATTTTAAGCCTTTGTATTTTAGGTAGTACTGAAAATAGAAATTGTTGTTGCTGCTGTTACTAAAGTTGCCAGCTACTAGAGTGTCTCACATATACAAGGTACTGTCCAGGATATCACTGCATGTAATCTGGGATCTGAAATAAAAAATATAAATAGTAAGAAAGTAATTTACTTGTCTCCTTATTTAGGTACTCCTTTGGGAGTCCCTTGTGTCTAAGTTGACTTCTCTAACTGGATGTTTAAGGTACTTTGTACTGAGAGATGGACAGCATCTCCCTAATTCTTACTGTCCAAAAAAAAAAGTGCTTTGGAAAAATCCCAAGATGTGCTTTTTCCTCTCTCCTTTCTTAAGCACTCGGAGCATTGACATTGTTATTTCCTTTAAAGGTTAACAGTGTTGAAATTGGCTATTTAAGTCAAGTGTTATCTACTCTAAATAATATATGTTTCAGGCTTTTCTGACAATGTAATTATGCTCCCTCCCTGATTGATACAGGCTGGGCAAAGCTGCTGTTGGCATAGCTGTGTCCACATGGTGGGTTTTGTTGGCTTAGTTGACTTAGGGTGTAATGCTGTCCTCACACGCACACTGAGCAGATATGGTATTGTTCTGTTGGAAAAATACTGGGCTGCACATGTGGCTCAAGTTCTAAGCAATAAATATTCCAAGAGCTGTAAGCCATGGTATTAATTTTGGATCTTAGAAATGAAAGTAAACCGTGCAGTTGAGCTCATGATTTTAAAGCTATTGAGGTGACCACACAAATTAAAGGAAGTGGAGAGAGAGCAAGAAGAGCCAGGATGTTTTAATAACATGTGGAGGTTGAGTTGTGTTTATTCAAATCACCACAGATTAGCACCATCCTATTCTCATGCCAGCTCGGTCACATGTCTTAAAACTGGACACTAGTTTTACATTTGAAACATTAGTGGCCTTTCTTGCTTCTCTGAAAATGTGGAGAAGTGAGGAATGGAAAGTACATCAGTATAATACTGCACCATTTTCCATAATTTCTTGGGTTTATGCCTTCTTTAGAACTAGAAGGGTGTAATTTTTTTAAGGGATTTCTGTCATTTCACTGCCAATTCTAACAGTGAACTTGTCGTCAGTGGTCTGCCTGCAGCAGCCTCTCCCATTCTAGACCTGCTTCCAAAATGGAAGGCAGCCCCAAGTGTGACCTCTCTGTGTTTATAACAAAGGCAATGGAGAGGTGTGTAGAGGCATTACAAAAATTTTATAGTCAAACTGAGTACGCTGCTTTTACAAGTGACATTTCTTCATTTAGGGAAGACCAAGGACCTACTTTTAAAGGCAAGCAAGGTCATTGCCAGCCTAATGTTCATTTTATGTTGTTATTTTAAATATCTATGCATTTCAGACTTTCTGAAAGTCTTGCATTAGATATTTTTATTTATAGCCCTGGCGAAGTCCTAGGAAATGTCACCGGCTATGGGTTAAAATATTTTAATATTTTGTTCAGCCACTACTCCAACTCTGCTAATTTGTAGCAGCTTCTGCTGACAGGAGCAAAGTTTGGAATTGTAGGAGAGTGATGGAGTCAAGATGGAGGTGCACTGACCCTTCACACCCGGTGCATATGTAATTTCCAGCTGTGGTACTCTGCAGAGAGGTATTTCTTTTCCCCTGTAGCAAAGGAAATGACCAACAAACTTTCCAACTGTAGAAGCAGGAGCCATCAGCATTTCTGGTATAAATACAGAAATCTGGTAGGCAGAACAGTAAAAAATGATTAGGATTCCTCAAATATTTTTAAATTCCGTCAATTCCCATTATGTATTTTGTGGATAGCTTTATTGAACAAGAATCACTGTTCATTTTTAGGAACATAATTGGGTTACTGGCTTTGAAATCTTGGTGCAGTCATTCCAGTATCATCACTTTTTGTTCTAATTAGAGAATTTCTGTGCCATGAATGTGTGGGAACCTGAACACAATGACTTACCCTAAGGTAAGAGTATAATGCTTAGAGAATAAACTGGTTTTGTTGTTTATTTTTGTGGGGTTTTTTTTGTTTGTTTTTTTTTTATGTTAAGTTTTGTTGATACCTACATCCTCCTGGCTAGAAACCAGTCAGTGCCACTTCCACCTTGTTTACAGGCTGCATATGTACATCCAGTTCATGTCTGTGAACCAATGTGTGTTGAGGAGGGGATGTTTTGCAAAATGCTGAGATTGGAACACTGAAGCCAGACCATACAGCCTAATGTGTTGCTTAAATGGCATTAGAATTGCACAGTGATTAAGAGTAGGAAGGGATAGAAGAGCATCAGGGGAGGAATTGTTTAGCTTTTGTCCGTTCTAGGCAGGTCTTTCTCAGGCAGGGTATTTCACAGTGCCCACTTAGGTGAGCTGCACAAGCAGATCTCTGCTTTGAAAGAAAAAGACAAAATCTAGACCCCAGCTGAGATATTTTACTCAGGACTGTCAGAACCACCTGCTGTGGAAGCAAGGACAATCCAAAGGATAATTAGACCCATAAAATGTCTTGCTTTGCTTCGGTCCTATGGCTATAGGGGAAGGACAACCAGATAGGGGAAGGCTAGCCAGATTTTGTGTCCTGTATTTTTCCCTTTACTAAAGAAGCATCAAGGAATTCATGTTTGTGTCTCATGATTATGTTTATTTTGCTTTGAGGTAACAAGCTCAGGAGCTGACTGCAGCTGTGCTTGTACAGTGCCTGGAGCAATCTTGGCCTTTAGGTAATCTTCTAATGACAAGTCTTAGTCAACTTGGCCCCCAAAAAAAGGTTTTGATTTCTCTTCTTTGCCTCCTCCAAATAAGTTTCAAGGGTTTCAATTAGTTTTTCTTCCCATGGGCTTAACAGATTGGAAATTTTAGACATTTTAGCTCTTCTGGTCTTTTCTCTGACTTGTGGTGAGGAAGAAGGTTGGTCCATGCCACAGCAGCATGAAGAGCATGAGCACGTTTATCTTGCTGTTTGTTATAGTGTTTATAGTGTATGTTATTGGAGTGAATGTCACTATTCAAAGGGCTTGTTTATTTGCCATTTAGAGATTCCTTAGTGGTAATGTGAACCATTTTGGTTTCTCAATTCCCTGAATATTATTTTAAGAAGGAAAAAAAAGGCACCAGAATAAAAAAAGTCTAAGAAATGAGAGAAGATGAGGGAGGGGGTTGGAATAAAAATCTCAGTGGGACTGGAATATTTAAACCAGCATATGGGGGAGGAAAGAGTAGTGAGTACAAATAGCAAGATTATAAAAACAGAAAGAAGATTAAGATTACAGTGAAAGAAAATTAGAAGGAAAAAAGCGAGGGGCTAGACCTAGAAGTTCCTTCTCGAGACTGGAAGACCAGAATCTGAGGAAAGGGAATAGGCTTTGTAAAAGATACCTTTTTCTCAAATTCAAACAACCTATGGGCAAAATTATCTCAAAGGCACTCAAGCTGAAAAGCTCAGTATTTCCTGTATATGGGGCAGATACCTTTTCTCTATCAATCTTTCTATAAAGGGGAAAGATTTTACATATTTTAGACAAAATGTCTTTGGCTTAGCTTTGATAGGTTGAAAATAGTTTTAAGGGGAATTTTTTAAATGAAATGCTTTATTTTTTCATACTTTGGGCACTTTCGTGATTTCTTTTTTAAACTAGAAAAGGAAGAGAAGAATTTAATACTACTGAGCTCTTAAGCCAACATCAACTTCATGTAGTAATCCTTGAAAAATCTTGTCTTAAAACGTATTACAGTGCATAATACATGCAATATTCGTGAGACAGAAGGAATGGAAGAGGGTGAAGTCAGTTTGTTTTAGAGCATGAAGCAGCACAGTCTCCCCTTGGCAATCCAGCAGTTCTGTTGCAGGTAAATGCTTCAGGGTGGAATGCCACGCCACCACAGAAACTCAAGACTATTTTTTGGCAACAGAGCAGATCTTTTGAAGGGACACATGAGAGTTACTGAAGAGGGTTTGTTTCAGCTTTCCTCTTGCTTTGCCTTTGGCTGCAAAGGGGGACCAAGAAGCAATGCAGTGTAATTGTGGTGATTTGCTGTGGTGCAGCGATTTGAAACCTCCACAAGCTGAAAGTTTCTCAAGTCAACAAATGTTGGACTTGGAGGGGGGAAAAATGACATTAAAATATCTCCATTAGCACAGAGTTTATGGTAAAAACACATGAGGGTATTCAGGAGGGTATTCAGCACGTGCTGAACTTAAAGCATGTAACTAATCAGAAGTGTCATTGAAACTGTTCCTGAACTTAATTCTAATTACATGCCTTAATCATTGGCTGAGTCTCGAGCAGAAAGGGCAACAGACACAACAAAGAAGTTCTAGTAGGAATCAGAGCAGCTCTTTTTTTTTTTCCACTATAGTGTGAGCAAACTCTCTAAATCCTTTCTCTGCCCTGTTGATAGCATAAAGCCCTTCCATGTAAGACACATACATGTGGTGGTAAATTGACTGCAAATATTTTTTGTTGTTGTTTAAAAGACTCCAGTTTTCTAAATGTGGTCTATGCATAGTAAGAAGACTGAATATCAATTCTCTACTCACGTTTGTGACTGCAGTTGATGATATTAGAGGCAGTCTGGATCAATACCTGGATTGGTATGCTGCTAGACTGGTCCAAAAGAAACAAAACATGCACTGTGAGAAATCATATTATATTAATAAAGGAAATCAAAACAAAAGTCATGATCTCGGGGGTCGAAGAGACCTGCTGAGATGCTGTACTACAAATACATGGTACATAGAAATAGTATATACATTTCTGACTTCTTCATTTGCCTACCTAATTTACAGTTAATTTGGGGGAACCTCCCTTGACTTCATACAAAATTTCAAAGGAATAGAGATGTCATCTTGTGCTGCCCACAAGCAATGTTCCTAAGTAGGTAGAGAGAAAGGATGATAAAAGAGTGGAATTCGAGTGACTAATATTTGCTTCAGTCTTGATGGTCAGGGTGCTGTGCTTGCATGTATGGAGGAGGGAGCAAGGGAGAAGTCCTTATGGTGACTGCCAAAATGGATGTTCTTAAATAAAATCTTGTTAGTAAAAGAAAATATTCTTTAAAAAATTGCAAGGGACATGAAGAGAGGAAAAGTTGTTGTGCTTCTGAAAAGTTTAAAAAGTAAATTCTTATGCAGAAACTGTGACATAATGTGTTTTGCATGTACTCTTTGGAATTCTAGTAAGCTTTTGCCTTGCCAGAAGGGCTGGTGTATTTCAAACCATTAAACATTTTTATATTAAAAATACATGGCAGTCAGCTGATAATAATTTATTTCCAATATTTTTAAGTGCATGCTTCTTGCACTAATAAAGCATCAGTATTTCATTTAGACATACAATAGAACAGCGTGTTCTTTATCTCAAAGAGCCTATAGTCATAATGCAAGGTAAAAAATGTATTTTAACAAAAACAATGAGCAGAAAATACTTGAAAAAGCAATGATGGTATAAATCCTTGTAATGGTAGCAAGGATATCTGTGAAAAAGAAAATGCTGGTGAGGCTGCAATGTTGGCTGCAGTTGGAACCGTGTCATTTGCAATAATCTTGAAGATCTTGTCATTTCATTCTGATGCTTTGCTTGTTGACAGTGTGGTAGGGGGTAAAATGTGGAGTTTTATACTCAATTATTTGTTCATAAAATCTGCGGTAAAATAGATGTATATATATAGATATGGTGGTTTTGTGTGTATATGCACATGTATGTACACATATATATGTGTATATATATGTATATATATATGTTTTTACATATATATATTTATTACAAATGAAGGGGAGGTACCTGTGCTGTGTTTGGCCGCAGTTGTTGTTTTTGCTGGGTCTTGACTTAGGCTTCCAAGTGCCATCTTTCATGTTCTTAGGACTTCTCACACTCTTTGTAAAAGAAAATACACGCAAACATTCTCCTTGTGCATTATTTTCCATTGAGAAGTGTGTAATGTTTTAGAAATCAAGCTAATTAGATTGACTATTCAATCTTTTAATTTAAGGCATTTCTCTGCTATTTTAAGTAGTTCCTGTATCTAAACAAGATACACATAGCTATTACATGTAACAGGGAAAGGTAACCTTTTTAGAATACTCTCCTTGGTGTGAGTGAGAGTGGGGGAGCACAGAGGAGAAGGTGAACCTGCTGTTCCTGCTGGTGCAATGGACAAATGTGGAGGTATTCCCAGCCTGGTATGTGGTTAACTCTCTCATTTCCCGCGATGGCTGAAATGGCGTGGTTGATAGCAGTGAATGGGCTGCATCAGGAGTGTTCTTCTCATGAATTGTTAAAGGTGGAGTGTGATGTGATAGGGTGGAGCTGCAGTCTTTGTATCAGGAGTGCTACTTTTAGAAAGGCTGACTCAACAAACTCAGAATTCACCAGCCATCAAAGGACATGCGTTCTTAACCTTGGTATGGTTTTCTTTTTTTTTTTTTTTTCCCTCCTTTGCAGCTGTCCTCTAGACTGTAATGTTGTGTTTGCAGGCCTTTTAGGTTCTTCCTTACATCCCAAAACTTGAACTACACAGTTCAAGGCGATCACAGCAGATGAGTGACTAATTATTAGAGTCTACTGATACATCAGGTCTGTCTGAAACTTCCCTGGGTTCTTTTGTCACTCTTGTAGTTTGCAGATTGTCCAGATCTCTAGTTGTTTTTGTATAAGAAGAGGAGATAGAAGATACTCCAGTCAGAAGGAGATTGAGGCTCAGAGTGTCCACAAATCCCTATAAGCAATGCTTCATTTAGTTAGGGGTGGTCCGGCTGCCAGGCAGATGGGCTCAGCAAATGATATCTTTGCAATGAAGAAAAGGCTGCCTTGGATGGATTCAATTTTAATTTATTTATTTAGAGAGCTTTGTGGTTTCATCACAGCCAAGGATGATTCCTGTTTCTTGTTTTGACTTACACCTGGTTACTTTCCAGGCTGCATCCACTGTTGCACTGCAATTCAACAGTGTGTGCCAGGCAGCATCAAGGGCATTATTGATGGTCTCTGGTTGGTGGCCCTCTAGAGACTGAGCCACAGGTAGTTTTCAGCTCTAGATCTGATTCTACCCCCCACCCGCCAATATAATGGTTGTGAATAGTATATAAATGTATTTTGTGGTTTGTAGTGGCATTCAAGCCTCCAAATCCAAAGCCTCAGAAAGCCTGCATCTTGTGCAATCTCACAGAAAGCAGTGCACAGCAAATCGTATTTCACAGTATACAAGTGTTGAAGTGCAAAAGACAAGACAGCTAATTTGAGGCAGGCACACTTGTATTGGAGTGGACATGATGGTAACATTTGGGAGCTAGCTTATTTAAGAATTCTGATGAAGTTGTTGATAATTTTTCTTGGAGAATGTTGTAAACATTTAAAAAATATTGAATGTGAATTTTAGAAGTAATCAACTTTAATCACATTTTGCACCCTGAACACATATTCTGTTTCGATATCAAGAATTCCTACTGCGTGTAGTTTTTATTTATTGAATTGTGTTTGTGAACAAGAAAAAGAAATAGATATTTTGACTAAAACCAGGAATGTAATATGTTTATCGAACACTGTCCAGAGTAAAGTAAAAACATGAACCAGTAAGAAACTACAATAACAAAGGATTTTTTAAAAAAGATTTCAGTACTCTGGAAGTTCTATAAAATTGTTAGAATTGGTGCAGAAATCAGTTTTGAAATAAAACTTTTGTCCTAGCACTCTAGGAGTTGATATTTTGTAACTTCTATTACGATTAAACTTTTAATAACTCAAATTAGCTTCTGTAATCCCTTCAAATAGGGAATAAAAACCCTAGAACTTTTCATGTTATTGAATGTGGTTTTTACTGTTAAAAAATGGATTACAATTAGTGTGCAATTAGTGGTTAGTGGTTATAATTAGTGGCTGGACTATTGTAGTAGTGTTTTAGGATGCTTATTTTCACCTTGCAATTTCTTAAATGCTTATATCTACAGTAAAATTCTAAATTGACATAAAAGACATCATTGCTTTGGTTTCAGAAAATGGCAAAAAAAGCAGGGTACGACCACTGTCTTCATTATCCTAAGAGGAAAAAAATGTTGAAAATTAATCTGAGTAAGAGCACACTGTGAACCACAAAGACAGTTGCCATTTTTTTAGTGTTTTTGTCTCTAAGATAAATATATGATTTTTGGTTTTGTGCAGATTGCTGGGTTTAACCTGAATTGGGCTTGCCTTACATTGCAAAGAAGCTAAGTCAAGGAAAGACCATGGTGATAAGCTCCTCTTGCACTATCCCATTAACTGCTAATGTATAAAATATTTTTTGATCAGCATATATGATAGCCAGTTGTCATGGAAATGCAAGGAGTACCATAGGGATAAAATGTGTAAGGGGAGAGCAGTACATGTGCCATAGCTAGATAATGTTTTATAGTATTCAGTGAACATTAGTGGAAGTGTCTGTGTTTGTATCTTTTATTTAACAATGGCAAATCAAATTGGAATTGAAGGGAAATTGCCCAAATAGAAATGTATGTTGTTCTTGTCATGAGAATGCTCTTCTCTACAACATATGAATGTAGTAGTGAAGCCTATCCCACTAGTGGAATTCCAAAGAATTTGGAATAACCTTGCACGTTCTAGCTTCCTTTGTATTTCACAGTGACTTCTAGTGCTCTGGTTTGTCTTTGTGTATTCCAAGGATATAGATGCATGTTCTGGGTGCTTGGTGTTGTAAGAGTGATAGGGGTTTTTTCTTGAAACAAAACCATAGCACTGCTTTCTTATAAGAAATCTCACTGATTTCTTGTAAGTTTATCTTCATTATTTCTATTACTAAGCCTCCAGTTTTTTCTCCCCTCTTTTTCACCCCGCTCTGTCCTTGCTGTTTGCTTCCCACTGATTTTTAGAGGGAATTTTAATTACCCCAGTGAAACAAAGCAGACAGAGATGACCTGATGTCTGGGTCTTTTCCTCAAGTAATTCCTGGCAAACATACTGAAATTCATTAATTAGTTCTGCTTGAGACCAGAACGAACAGATCAGTATTCTCTTGTAGCAGCAGAATCAAATCTACATTTCCATGTACAGCTATACATCTAGTCATAAACTTGTGGAATAAGCCAAGGTAAATCCTCCCAGCCGTGGGTTTTTTCAGTATCTAAAATCAGCTCTCGTAAGAGCTCAGGATCTAGAGTCCAACACTGTTGTTGCAGATTAAGGGGAATCTGGCAAAATTGCTTGGGCTGCTGCCATGTGGATCTGCTGGTAGAATACAGTACGATAATATGTTGAATTTGGCTCATTACTCTGAAGAAACGCTGCCATAGACACTGTGGGACGCAGATTTAGGAGTTGGAATGGTTCTGTGTAGGGATGATCTTGGGCTCACTGCTCTAGACAGAGCTGTTATTAGTGCTGTATGCCCAAGATGGTTTGTGGTTTGTTTAGGCTTGTAAAGCATCCACTTTATACTCCTACATAGAGAGAGAAGTAGGTCAGACTTACCAGAGTTTTAAATTGGTCCACCAGAGTTTCATCTTTTTTGTTGTAACTTTTACGCTGCAGGTTCGGAGATTCATCCTCTGGTTCATTCGGTGTGCACTTTGAAATTCTGCTTTCATATAAGATCAGACCTAAAGAAGCATTTACAATAATAGACTAACTGGGACTGACTAACAGAGGGATTTGTTGCTGGATTAAAATTCTGAGTGCTACGTATATTAGTCTTCTCCCAAGTGTAAATTGTTACGCTTAGCTTCAGAGTTTACTCCCAGGTAGGTCAATAGCAGGATGCCAGAGCTTTTGAAAACTAAATTTTAGAGAACTGACAGTCTATAACTCTCATGAAGTTTGACCACAGTGTCAAAAACCGTGTTAACACTGGACGTGACTGTGAAATCTTTAAGCTTTGAAGTTGGCTTAGTATATTTTTATCGCTTCTAGAATGATGTAATTCAATGAGCACACCTCACTCTTGTCTTTATTACAGGAATTAGTCTAAGCTGTGGTGACTTCTGCAGTCCAGATGAGTGATAGTGGTAGATCTGACCTTCAGGGGGTGTGGTTTTTTGAGTAGCAAACCAATCATCTCTTAAATAGCACATTCCAATCTGTTCTTCCTCGGGAGAGTTTCCCTCCAACTGGATATGTGTGATTGCCTTGCCATGCATCTGATAGCAGCTGCTTGTAGTGCAGGACAGTACTCCTAAACTTGCTCACCTGTGGTCCCAGGACTTGCTTTTGTGCAAGTCAGCACACAGCGCTGCTGGGGCCATTTCAGGTGCTCATATTGTGTGTGTGTGTGTGTGTGATGTTGAATTCAGTCCTCTGCGTGCATGCATTGGGCTTCTGACAGCAGGTCACTCACAGCTGGCACCTTTTATTAGCCATGAAACATTTATCTTCAGTGATGTTTAAATAGTTAATAAGATTAGAAGCAAATTTGAATAAAACCAAAACCAACTTCCCACAGCTTAAATAAAGCAGCTCTCCATCCCCTCAATTCTCAGGCAGACCTAGCAGAGCTTCTGTCAGTGCAGCAGACAAATACCCAAGCCATAATGAAACACATTTGTCTGTTTAAGTGAAAATAAAGCAAGAAAGATAAGCTGAATGCTGCATGTGCACTTTTGAAGGCAGAGGTTGATGTTCTGCTTTCTTTTCAGATGCTCTCCTTTGCAAAACTGTAGTATGATCTGAGGCTTTGACCTACAACAGAAAGAGGTTGCTGCTGCTGAAAAATGTCTAGTTAGGGCTGGGCTGGATTTTGTTTTCCTAACAAAAAGGCCTAAAAAGATACCAAAGTAGGGATGAACACAACTATGAACTGCTTTAAAGAGCAAAAAGTCTTTTTGTCTTTTGCCTTTGTGACTCCTAATTTCTCATGATAATAGTTTTAAAAGAGTATATTACAATATTTGTGAAAGACAAGTAAAAAACACTGAAGAAATTCACTGCCACCTGTGCAAGTCACCTAGAAGCATACAAGAAAGCTCATCTCTTATGAAGTACTCCTGGGAAATACTTTTTCTTCTTACCATCACTAATTTCAGCAGAGATCCATGGATAAGGCTGTAGAAATAAACACAGCTGTGGAATGTGGCATAGCAAACAACATGCTGAAACCTCTTGGCAGAGAGTTGTTTGCCAGGGAGCCCAAATGCAATGCTTAGTCCATGGAAAAGATGGCATTTCAAGTTTTGGTACCTTTGAATTTTTCAGAAGCAAATATTTATCCCTAAACCTGCTCAATCTAGCCCTGTATTTACACATAAGGGGGCAGTGTGGTACTGTTAGCCAAGTGCCATGGAGGTGCACATCAGATTTCACTATTATATATTGCATCATGTTTTAAGAAATGGCTTTAGAACTCTGAGCACAACTAGAGCTTTGTCACTGCCTGAGAGCGCTGCTGTGTCTGTGCTGGGGAGAACCAGGTTGGACAGCTTCCTCTCTTCTTTGTAAACATTTTGTTTTTAGAGAGGTGCTGTTGTAGGCATGTGAAGGAGGGGGAGACAGTTTTCCTAATGCTGGGATGGGGAACTTCACATTAGAGCATTTTTACCTCCCCCATGGCAACATTCTCTTACTGGAAAGGAAGGTAATGTTTCCAGAAGCCCATGTATGGTGTGTTTTCCTGTGCACACCATACATGGGCTTCTGGCCCACTGGTGCCCAGATTTGGGAGTATGATAATTTCTTCACTGTTTTCATGGAATATGTCCTTTCTAGATTATTTTGTACCAGCACAGTCTTTTACCTGCCAATACAAAAGTGATGATTAAATGGCTATAAGTCAATGCATACATGGGATCTTGGGTCATCTTCTTCCCACACATTAATATTCAGGGTTGGCGGGCTAGGATATGATGGCATTTAGGGTCTCTAGTACTTTTAACATGGTGTTTTGAGTGCCTTACTACAGGATGCTTATGGCATTATTTCTCACCTCTCTGGCTTTTAGTGTCATACTGCACCTGACACATGCTGTTATTATCCAGAAATGTGTTATCTGTGTTGTCCCTTTATAGTTTCTGCATGAATTTCGACTTTATAAAAAGCTTCCCCTTAAATATTGATTACAGCTCTCCTCTGCCACTTGTCCTTGGAGTAAATATTATGAAGTTGCAGAGCACAGGAACATCATACACTGTTTCATTACATCTTGTTATATCACTGTGTTGCATTGCTGTGGGGTGCTGTACAGACACAGGAGTTTTCTTACTCAGCTCCTGTTTGTGTTTTTCCTTATCTGCTGCTTTGTCTTTGCTGAAATACATATGAAGCCAATTTGTTCATGCCATGATCACTTGTAGAAGGCTGCTGGCAAATTGCATGCCAGCACACTGATAATTTCTAGTAGTAAATCAGCACTGTTGGACTGTCCCCTTTGTGTGACAGTTGAAGCGCTATCAGGTACGGTGAATCTATGTTGCTGGTTAATTCAGAGAGAAATGATGTGGTGTTCTGTGTGGAGTGGGGATATGCTGATGGTCGTGACTCAAAAGGATGACAGCAAATGCAATCCTTTTTGTATGCATCTTTGTGAATGTCAGTATTTAATATAAAATTGTCTCAATACGTAATAGTTAACAATAAATTCTTGCGTGGTTTGTTACTATGGTATTTCTCATTAAAAATCCCTGCCCACAAAATTTTTCCCTTGCTTTCTTCAAGAGTGTGGTGTTTCTTTAATTAAAATGGCTGATATAATGATATCACAAGCTTTGAAAATTGAAATGGGTATTCTGGAAAAATTACAGGTTCTAGCTAAAGCTATAAAGCATTTTGGTTACTGGTTCCTAAGTTAGTATCTTTCATTTTCTCCTTCCCCTCCATCCTAGCTGGTAAATGTGGCTGCAAATGTTTTGTGTTTGAATTAACTGATTGGCAGCTTGATTAATGGGTAGACAGTGCTATTGGTTATTTCCATATTATATTTATCTATTTATTTATTTATTTATTTTTAAAGCACTCATTAAAAACCCACGGCATACTCCCAAACTTGAAGGAATGGCTTTTTTGGCTCCTGTCTGCTTTGAATGAAATCCAAAACAAATGTTGTTTGATAATGGTTTACAGTTGCATTGCACAGGTTGCTCGTCATGATAAATAATTAACACCCTTTGTGTTCTTGATTGCAGATTTTCAAAACCCTGCCTGATGCTACTTTCCCTGAGCCAATCTCTATGTCAGTATCTCCTCCAAATGCCCCACCAAGGCAGTCAAGAAGACAAGGACAGCGTATTAAGAGGCCTCTGGCTGTTTACAATCTCTGCCTGGAGTTGGATGATGGTAAGATGTTAGTAATAATTTCAGTCCTTGCATCAGATGGGCTGTGTATCCTATCTCCAGGAGGTGTTTTCATTTCATGTTTCATTTGTATACATGTGTGGATGCACATGCACGCTGCTTTAATTGCTTTGGAACATGCAAAGCAAGGAGAGCTACAGAGAGAGGACAGCAGGGAGTACTGTCCTGTGACTTATGTTTAAAAGTAGGACGGACTGTCTTAAATATGCTTTTCTCCTCTAAAAAAGAAGCAGCTCCTGTTTCTTTGGGGAAATCTCTTTGACCTCTACTGAAGATTACACAGCCATAAGATAAATGGAGAGAGAACTAAAATTAAAGCAAATCTTTTATGAGAAGAGCTAATGCACTTTACAGTTAAATTCATCTGGATTAAAGGCTCAGGTCACCACTGCACTGGAGAATACCACTACTTCACTTGAATCTTTAATACCTTGCTATAACTAGCAGTAAATACTTGTCAACTTGCCTTACCACTGAAAAGCAATGGAAAAAAAAAAGAAAAGTCTTCCCTTTGTGTGGAGTCTGCAGTAGCAACATACAGTGAGGCAAAGGGTGTATAATAACATCTTACGTATTCTGACTGTTGGCCAGAACCAAAATAATTTTCCTGAAATTTCATTGCTTGGGGGTACGTACAGTACTGAGGAGGCAAGTCAGGGCTCATTTTGTGTTACAGTTTTTCTCTACCCTGTTCCTTTTCTCTCTCCTAATGTTTTCTGCCAATTGTCTCTTCACATGAAGAGCCATGGAATCAGGGCACAAAGTCCAGTTACAGCAAGTGCAAATAAACAGGAAGGTTTTGGAATCATGCAGTAGTAAGACCTTCACTGGTGAACTGTCACTAAATTAGTGGTTAACAGTGGTTGGTTTCATAAGACAAGAACACAAATACCTATGACAGCTGTTAAGTGCAGCTTTTAGAAATAAACTCAGGACTGTTTATAGCTTCAAAGCCAGTTTTGCAA
>NW_005054304.1:2506359-2513334 GCF_000277835.1 Geospiza fortis | reverse complement strand
TCGGATTTGATTCACCAGAGAGATACAAAATCTGTGTCTGTCTTTTCTTGCATCAAATGTGAAACTAAATGCCTTGACTAGAAGATGTTTAGGGGTATCAGCTTAAAAAGCTTAAGAGGTGTTATTTGAATAATATGCTCCCAAAAGCTAAGAAAACTCTTGAGCTGCATCTGCAATAATAAATTTATCCTCATCTGAAAAACAAGGCTAAACTGAAGCCACTCACAGAGCTGCTCACATCCTTTTCTGAATGTGAATTCCTAGCAGGACCCAAGAATTACCACAGCTTCTCAAACTCTATGGAGCAAGGTGCACACTGAGGAGTTGACTTTGACCCAAACCCTCAGACAAAAAGCACTTGGTGTGTTGTTTTTATTCTGAGAGCCAAAAATACAGTATTACTGTTGAAAACTGTTACAAAGATTCTATTTTGCCAAAATGTAGTCCATATTCTTGTCTAATTTGGGCGTCTTGGCAAAGAGCTGGGATTGTTAAAGGCTGTAATAGTTATATTTCATGCAGAACCTTGGTGCTTGTCTGGGAGTTGTAGTGGCCTGAAATTCAGAATAGCCTAATTCATCATGGTACGTATTAAAACCACAGTGAAGGCTGAACTGCTGCAGGTGAAATTTTGGTGGGATCTGGCAATAACATTTCCCCTTATAACTGCTGAAAAAATACCCTCTGTGGTCTGTAAAGCCACTACCAAAGGCAGCAGGATCCTCAGGCTGTTGGTAGCTGCTGGCCACATGCTAATGACTCTTTTCCTTATTTAGCCAGCCTGCTGTGTCAGGACAGTGGGCAGTAGTTGGGACAATGGCTCTCGGGCACGTGTGCCATGCACATGCAGTGCTGCAGTGCCTGGAGCCCAGCCGTGTCACTGCACACTCTGAGCCACTGCCCCAGTGGCTGCAGGCTCTGTGGATCAACCAGGCGCCTGAATTATCTAGTCCTTGAGCAGAGCTCAGTGCCTCCAAATACATTCTGTGGCCTTCTTCTGTGGCTTTCTTCTTTGGAGAGGGGGTGAAGGAATAGAAGTGAGCCTGGGCTTCATTCCATATTTACCTAGTTTCTTGGCTAACAAATGCATGTTTTATAACTGCTCTTTGGAAGATTTTATCCTGTGTGTGTTTTTAACAGGAAATTAAACATTAAACCCCTTCCCTCCCCCCCGCCCCCCCTTACTCACATGAGTTAAGCACCAGGCACAAGCCAGTGTTTTGTATTTCCTGGATATGGCAAAATTATCATAATTTGTTTTAAACAAGCAGCTGATACATATTTATATGTAAATATATTTGTAGACAAATAGATCTCTAAAGTTATGGTAATTGTATATAAATATTCTCTATGCCTTGAAACTAGAACTACGTCGGAGACAAAATCTCTCTGTGCTGGAAAACTTCTTGAGCGTGTTTCTTTTAGGATTGTTATGCAAACCAGGAAATTGTTAGAAAAGCGGAAACAAGTCTTTAGCTATCAGCTGCTCCAGCATTCCTGCCATCGGATTTGATTCACCAGAGAGATACAAAATCTGTGTCTGTCTTTTCTTGCATCAAATGTGAAACTAAATGCCTTGACTAGAAGATGTTTAGGGGTATCAGCTTAAAAAGCTTAAGAGGTGTTATTTGAATAATATGCTCCCAAAAGCTAAGAAAACTCTTGAGCTGCATCTGCAATAATAAATTTATCCTCATCTGAAAAACAAGGCTAAACTGAAGCCACTCACAGAGCTGCTCACATCCTTTTCTGAATGTGAATTCCTAGCAGGACCCAAGAATTACCACAGCTTCTCAAACTCTATGGAGCAAGGTGCACACTGAGGAGTTGACTTTGACCCAAACCCTCAGACAAAAAGCACTTGGTGTGTTGTTTTTATTCTGAGAGCCAAAAATACAGTATTACTGTTGAAAACTGTTACAAAGATTCTATTTTGCCAAAATGTAGTCCATATTCTTGTCTAATTTGGGCGTCTTGGCAAAGAGCTGGGATTGTTAAAGGCTGTAATAGTTATATTTCATGCAGAACCTTGGTGCTTGTCTGGGAGTTGTAGTGGCCTGAAATTCAGAATAGCCTAATTCATCATGGTACGTATTAAAACCACAGTGAAGGCTGAACTGCTGCAGGTGAAATTTTGGTGGGATCTGGCAATAACATTTCCCCTTATAACTGCTGAAAAAATACCCTCTGTGGTCTGTAAAGCCACTACCAAAGGCAGCAGGCTCCTCAGGCGGCTGGTAGCTGCTGGCCACATGCTAATGACTCTTTTCCTTATTTAGCCAGCCTGCTGTGTCAGGACAGTGGGCAGTAGTTGGGACAATGGCTCTCGGGCACGTGTGCCATGCACATGCAGTGCTGCAGTGCCTGGAGCCCAGCCGTGTCACTGCACACTCTGAGCCACTGCCCCAGTGGCTGCAGGCTCTGTGGATCAACCAGGCGCCTGAATTATCTAGTCCTTGAGCAGAGCTCAGTGCCTCCAAATACATTCTGTGGCCTTCTTCTGTGGCTTTCTTCTTTGGAGAGGGGGTGAAGGAATAGAAGTGAGCCTGGGCTTCATTCCATATTTACCTAGTTTCTTGGCTAACAAATGCATGTTTTATAACTGCTCTTTGGAAGATTTTATCCTGTGTGTGTTTTTAACAGGAAATTAAACATTAAACCCCTTCCCCCCCCCTTACTCACAATGGCATGAGTTAAGCACCAGGCACAAGCCAGTGTTTTCTGTTTCCTGGATATGGCAAAATTATCATAATTTGTTTTAAACAAGCAGCTGATACATATTTATATGTAAATATATTTGTAGACAAATAGATCTCTAAAGTTATGGTAATTGTATATAAATATTCTCTATGCCTTGAAACTAGAACTACGTCGGAGACAAAATCTCTCTGTGCTGGAAAACTTCTTGAGCGTGTTTCTTTTAGGATTGTTATGCAAACCAGGAAATTGTTAGAAAAGCGGAAACAAGTCTTTAGCTATCAGCTGCTCCAGGGAGTTAACAGGCTTCAGAATCCACTGCTTGAATTGGAAATGCAGGGTTCAGGCCAGGTTTCTTTTTAAAAGCATGTTTGCAGTCGAGAAGCTTCTTGACTGAACAGAAAATGTATGCAGCAACCACCCAGAAAGAGCTGTAAGATATATAAATATTGATAGATATAATAGCTGAAGAACACACACTATGTTTGATAAAAATCTTTATTTTGCCTTCTAGTAATTAGCTGTACTGAATTCTGATAGTGCATAGATTTTCTTTCCTTGTACATGGCAATTAGATGATTAAACCTATTTGCAAACAATTCAAGGATTATATTTGCTACCATGAGGATCTTTGTTTCCTAAAGACCAACTTGAATCACAGATGATGCTGTCTGTTTTTCTTTCAATGTCTTTTTTCTCTGCTCTGTGGTAAGCCAGGTACTAAAACTTCACTCTGAAGTTTTTTGATATCCTAGTTTCTTAAGTAGAACTCAACCTAATGGGGAACTCTGAGCTACTTTCATATATGGCGTAGACCCAAAGTTCTTGTTTCAGCAAAATGCAGATTTGTCTGAGATTTACATTAAGACCGTGTCCCGAGTTTTTTAGCCTTCTAAATGAAGATTTGGGATTTGTTTTTCGGTGGTGGGTTGGTTTTGGTTTTGGTTTGTTTGTTTGTTTTGGGTTTTTTATGTCTTTGGCTTTTTTTTTTATTTTGTTGGTTTTGTTTTTTTTAATCTATGGAAATTGCTTTCTTCTTTCCCCCTCACTATCTGAATGAACTTTATAGTGAATAGCAGTGCAGAAGCTCCTGTGACTTACAGTCTCAGCTATGTACAAATGACTTTTCATTGCCTCTCTGTCTCTCTATGCAGACAGGGAAAGACTGTTAGCTAGAACTGGAAGTTGTTTATCCTGTCCTAAACATGTCATTGGGTCTTTATTTTCCATTTGGGCAGTCAGTATATATCAGAGGAGATTGCTGTTTACATTTCTCCTAGAGGGCAATGCAAATTTAAAATTTTGTTCCCATACAATTTTATTTAAATTTTAATGTACCTTTCTTGTCTTGTAGCAAACGCAGCAGGTTTGGGATTTCTCTTGTTCGTTTGTTGCGTTCTTTTTCTTGTTTTTTTTCAGTGCCAGAGACTTAGAGATTATTAAACCATTTTTGCAGGGCTGTTAGAGCAATATAGGAAGAAAAGTCCTGTGTAAGGTAGGCTGTGTAATGCAGTCCATCCAGGATGAGCAGAGAATCAGCACAAGTTGCATAAGTCACACCTGGAGTCAAGAAATGGGGCATGTGTAGCACTTTGTCCAACGACAGAACAACTTGTATTCTAAACAAACCAGAATATACATCTTAAACCACAGGGCCTGCTGATGCCATATTCTCTTTGAATACTCTCTGGCTGCCAAAATTTCTCCTTGGCACATACATAGACAGCACATTAGTGTCAAAGAGGGGCTGCATTGTTCTTTTTTTAGGGCATTTGTGTCCTGTCTCCCCACTCTGCAATCATATGGAGTGTTTTTGTTTGCCTGCTGCTGCTGCTGTAAATTAAATACTATATTTATAGTGATTTAGAAAGCAGATTCTTCTGCAGATTTGAAAAGAAATAGAAATTAGAACTGTTACTTAACCCTTCAAAACTTTGTACTAACTTATATTGCCCTTTGAAGTATTTCACGACACAGTTATGAATGGTATGTCAGTGTTGAATAGAAGTAGCTGGTCTTGATTTTCTTGTGAGTATTGGAGTGAGACAGTGTCTTAATTTGGGTGATAAATTAATTTGCATGAATTACTGTGTCATTCAATTAAATTACTTTATCAGAGTAAAACATGATATGTGTAATGGCTACATAGCAATATTCCCTCTCCCTACTCCCTCCCCATCCCTTCCTGCCCCAAACACAAGTAAAAAATCATAAACTTCATTTGGAATTACTGAACAGAAAACCTGGATGTTAGAGGAAGCCTTGGACTTATTATAATGAGACTGGTCTTCAGGGCTGAAACAGCCCAGTACTGCAAGGTTGCAGGTGTGAAACCTGGCCTTGAACTCTTTCTATTTCTGAATTTGCTGCTTGGAAGTTTCTGTAACCTGGCACGTAGTAGGGGAAATGGAAAGAAAAGCAGCTACAAAGGCATATCAAAAAGCCATAAGGCCCTGCAACACTTGCTTACAAAGCTATTGTTAACAGCTGAGCAGAACACAGCTATGCTGTCACAAAATAAATGCACCAATGTTAGTCATGAGGGGAAGATCAGGATGACTGCTGTTTGCCATGTGGAATTTCAGACAGTTTGTATTTCATCTTGCTGCAAGAGAGCTCCTGCAATTCTATGTGATTCATCACAGCTTTTCCCACCTGATGGCTCCAAGTAGGATGTGTGCTATACAAACTTAAAAGTCTTTTTGAGCTACTGCCAGTGAAGGTAAAGCTTTTCCTGATGTAATTGTGAGTCCTACTTTCCTATCAGAGAGTTGACTTCTGCTTGGAGAGCTTTGGGTCCATAGAAGGTACTTTTTTTCTTTTTTTTTTTTTAAGAGGTACAGAATAATTTTGGTCCATACTTTGCATGCAGAGTATACATTATCTGGTGATTTTATCCCTGTGAGTAATCTTTGTGCTGTGCTGCTAGCAAAAATCAAATTTGTGTCATGATGTAGTAAACATCTCCTAACTTTTACATCTCGTTGAATGAGGTGTATCAGATCTTCATGGCTGGTGTGAGAATTGCCTTAGTTTCATTGCCAGTGCTTGTCTGTTTTCAGTGTATGAAATCTAGAGGCTGTAGAAATGTTCAAAGTAAACACATCCACGTGTTCACACACATGCATAGAACAGGAGTCAGGGGGCAGGGAAAGGGAACTTGAATAGACTTAAAACTAGAATCTGAATTGAAAGAAAGAACAGGGAGAGTTCAGGAGAATGAGTCAGTCTTTCCTTGAGGCCAGACAATATTAAAAATCTCTGACCTTCTGTAATAATCCTTCATCTCTTTAATTCTCTACCTTCTGCACACAGACATACAGGGGCAGATAATGCTGTAAGAAGGCCAATTTGGCATGCTAAAAGCCATTAATCCCAGGCATGGAAGTCACTGACATATCTTTACTACATGCCAGCTGTGCCCTGGCCAGCCTCTACTGGTAAAAGTAAATTCTTTCACCCAGCACACAAGAGTGTAAGTAGAACAAAGACTTCAGCTCTTCAGTCACCTTCCTATGGATGAGAACATACATTGCACTGAATTAGGGGTTTCCTCACATGCTGTTGCTTCTCTTCACTGGTGACAAGAATAGCAGAGATCTTGCAGGGGAGAGCTGGTGAACTTTTTATAGGGCTGATATACGAGTTAGAAAATATTCCTCCTCTTGTTTTGCTCCCACTCTATCAGTGTTTTTCATTCAGTCAGAAAAAAATGTCTTCTTGTTTGCCTGTTAGCTTCTGAAGTTTTTGTCCTATTTGCTCTTCTTTTTCTTTCTAATTTTCTGTTTTCTTCTTTTGAAAGTTGCACTTAGTGCAAGGTGAATTACATTGCTGTCACTTCTTTCCTTCCCAGCTGTTTTTGTGACTTGCTGAACCAACAGGGAGATTGAAGGTGTTCTTAGGGGAGATCAACAAACCTGTCACCTGGATGTTCAATTGAAACAACTGACAAAACTTCCCCTAAGGGCTGCTTATCTTGTTTTCACTAGTTTTTCTAACAAGCCATAGGTATCCTGCTTGATCCATTCCTCTACTGAAGTCACTCTTATGGCAAAAGGAGAGAGGTGAACAAAATGAGGAAGGAGGCACAGCCAAATGTCAGCAGCACAGTGAAAATATTTGAGTGGCTTTCTTGTGAGAGACCCATCAGATACACGATGTGGTAGCAGTTAGTCCTTGTCAGTGGCCAGGTTGTGGAATTATTGGTGAGAAACTTTTAAGAAGTCATAGGAAGTGACTGCATGTGAAGCAAACTTAATAGCAAGAGAAAAGAAGACA
>NW_005054304.1:2490720-2506330 GCF_000277835.1 Geospiza fortis | reverse complement strand
CTTACCTTTTGGGGGTGGAAGCACCCTTACAGACACATCTTCCAGCTTCTTGGTGCCTGAATTGCCAGCCAAACAGAAAAGGATATAAAAAATAGTATTTTGAATGGACTTGGAGTTCTTGATGGTATTTAAGAAGTGCTTCTGACTTAGGGAAATTTTAGGCCTGGTGATTGTACCCCTTCTTGATCTGCTCTGGTTTTTCACAGTTCTCATTCTCATGGATTAAACTAGAGCTGTTCCCTTGTATGTTTCAGTACAGACTTGGACCATAGGTTAATGTTGCCTGGACTGGTGGAAACCCAAACTCAGTGCTACCAAAAAAATCATGGAAGCGGTGGGACAGTCTGTTTATCTTACTATTTGTCAGGGTTTTCAGGAAGTAGCTTCAGTTCATCGTTGCATTTTTCAGCCATGAAATTGGTTGGCATCTGGCCAGGCTGGTAAGGCTGGAGATCATGTGTGGTTTCCTGCCAAGCCAGCTCTGGTAAAAATGAGTAATTGTTGAGTTTAGATACTGCTCTTCATATCATGGTGTGCACAAATCAAAAGAGGAACTCCTCTGCAGGCTTGTAGCTGATTTCTGTTGTCTCAAAATTTAATTATGTGAATTAATTAACATCCCAACATTGTGTCTGTGACTGTCTTGAACTGTTTTTCCGCAGCTTGAGGAATAAATGGTGATTCTTTACCCATTTTAGTTTTAGCTTGCTCAGTGAAAGGCTATGTGTCTTTTGGATTTTATTGATGTAAAATAATCTGAGCAGTATTTCTTCTGATTTTGAAAGATGGCATGCAGTAAGGGGGATATTCATTAAAATAATTGCTTAATTTTTACAGGTTAATTGTTTAATGATACCAGGTAAGTGTATCTCTAGAAAGATGCTTGTTAAAAATTGAACTTTGCATTTTAAAAATGGACCAAAAAAAATCAAAAAGGAGGAGGCCAGGACAGGATGATGGTCCCTAAACTCCACTTGCCTCTAATTAACTTGCAGATGAGCACATTTCTTTCCCTTTCCTAACCCCAACTCAAACACCTTGTGGCCCTTTTGGCTACAATTCTTGAGTTGCATCATCCAGTCTTGAGGCAAATTCTGTCTGGCACAGCTTCCTCCTTTTTCCTGGTGTATCTGAACCATTGTGGAGTGGGGGAAAACAACCTTGCTGCAGGAAAGCTACTTTGGGCCTAACACACACATGCTGCTACATGCACACATTTGAAAAATATATCAAAGTTGATCTTTATCTAGGAAAAACTTTAGTCAGCTCAAATAATTGTGTTAACTATTTTGTCTGAGAGAAAAAAAGTAGCTGGAGCAGGGATCAGATTCTTGCTGCATCTGTTCTGTGTGACAGCATGAAACTGATGGGAACGTGGGTTGTCTGCTGTCCCTTTGCTCTGCTGGCTTGAGGCTGGATGAGTCTGTGATGTCTAAATTTATGTAAGAACTAACTGCATACCAGGGCAGGGCTGCGTTGTATAGGGTTTGCTACACTCTGGGGTTATTAATAGGTACTTTTGGATAATGGAATGTGGTAGTACAAATCTATTTTTCTGAGTTTTTACAGGAATCTGACCTCCAAAACACCCATTATTCAGGAGCACTGAAATAATTCTTTTGTTTCGTTTTAGCATTCATTATGGTTACTTTTTTAACCAAATAATAAGTCACTATTAGCTTGCAATCAAGCTTTCACCTTGATTTGGAAACTGCTTGTTTAAAAAAACTGTTTCTGTGGTCTGGAGGTAATAAACAATTGACCAGTTTTAGTGGCATGACAAATGAAAGTACACAGCTTCTTAATTTACTGAGAAACAGATGTCTTGGCTTCATTAATTCAGAAAACTTTTTAAAAGTTTGAAGTAGAAGAATATCTGAGTTCCCCTGATGTTTGGTGTGATTTACCACAGGATGAGTGGTACAGTAAACACTGAATAAAGGGGGCAGCCCTGCATCTAGAAAAGGCTCTTCTTGGCTGCAGATTCCTCTGGTAACTATCACAGAAAACTTTCTCTGATGGACTTCTAGCTTTCCAGGAAAGGCTGAATCCTTTCCAGACTAGTTGGTACATCATTTCATGGGATCATTTGAAGATTTATTAACTGTGTGAGGAAACTTTGGTTATGCTTTTTGTGTCTGTTTTCTGTAGATGCTGGAGATCTAACACCTGGAACTAAGTACTTACTTGATCAAGGATATTTATGATACCAATATTTTTTCCCTGATCTATGAGATTCCTATTAAAATGAAAATATAAGACATACCCATAAATTAATGTAAGAGCAAAGCTACTTTCTGCTTGGTTGAACTTCTGGATTATTGTGGGACATGAGCTATTTATGGGGAAGGAATGTTTGCTGTCTCAGAGTGGGATGCAGCTGTGATGCTGATGGGGGAGGATGGGTGGCTGCACAGCAGTGCAGCTGCTGCTTCCCCACCTCCTGATGCAGAAAATGGCAGACTTGAAGGTGGCAACAGGGATTTCGCAGCATCTTTAACCTACTCTCCTCAGTAACTGTCCCCATCATCCCTTGTCTATGATTCTGTTTTTGTCAAAGTTGAGATCAATTTTATCTTCTTATTTTACCATGATTTGTTCATGCAATGACCATTTAAAACATATATGACAGTGCTGTTTGGTGTATTCTGTGTATCTCAATAGAAACAGTTACATATTCCTCATTTACTCCAGAAAAATTCTCTTTCATAAACTATTTTCATTCTCTGGTTACCCTTAAACTGTAGACATTGGTTGTGCTGTTGACATTAAAGATTAGTCTTGCTTTTAACATTAAAACATGTAATTCATCTGTTTACTTAAGCTGAAGTTGGAAGAAAACTGTCTCTTAGGCAAGTAACTGATAGTGTTAACTCTCTGCTTTTCATGGTCCTTAATACAAATGCTTTTTTCTTATTTAGAATTCTCAGAGTAAAGTAAGGATCTGATTATTGACACTGCCAAAGTATTTCGGGGTTTTTTTTTCAACTTTGGATGCCAACAAAAAATATTCTTAGACTAGCCAGATGGAAAAAGGAGAAAAAAAGGCAGTGGGGAGATATGTCATGCTCAGTTAGGTAGAAGCTTAGTTCAGATTTCTGGTAAGGAGGGTCTGAGAGCTTTTACTATCTGAGGTTCCTTCAGATAAAAAGCAGAAGGAATTGAGGGTTTTAAGTATTTGCTGGATATGAGGTAGGTGTGAGTCTGTGCTGGTGCTTTGGGGGTATCTGTTATTATAAGAAAGGGTGACATAAGGCAGGGAAGGGGGGAAGAAGGAAGGATATTTGGGTTAGAAACTGAGGGGTAAGTAGTACCAGCTAGACACACCAGTAAATTGTTAGAATCAGCCTAAGATATTTATTATTTTCTAGATGGGGCTGGTCTGAACCATGAACAGCCATAAAGGCAGAGCAGAGGGTGTCTGTTGCAGAGGCACAGTGAAAGCTCAAAGGCTTGGATGAGTGTTGTGATTAGACCAGGGAAACAAGAAGTTCATTTACATGACAGTTTAAAAGGATCCATGCAGTCAAAAAAATTTAAATAGTATGCAAAGGGTGGTGAGAATGTGAAACAAGTTTTAAGTCTCATGATAGTAAAATTGGATCTTACACCTATTTGTGTAGGATGGGGACATGAATTGTAGAAGCAGCTTGATGGCAGCTCTAGAAAGATGGCCAAGCTGAAGGCACTCAGAGCCTTCCCACAAATATGACGAAGGGAAGGTGAAGAGTTGATGGCTGGAATGTTGACAGAAATTTGTGAGATGTCATACAGACATACTGCTTTTGTACTGAGAACCCTCATGTCCTTCATCTGTTCAGGCTCTCTGGCACCCAAAAATGAGTGAATATGAGAGAAAAAGGAGGGGGATTGACATTTTTAGAAGGAGAAGGTGAAGGCACCAAGAACACCAGACTGTATGCTCAAAGAATAATATAAATGAGCGTTAAAGGCAGTCACATCTTGCATGTTTTATAAGGTAAGAGCTTATTAGAATTCAGGAGGTAGGAAAGAAGAGTAGGAAGTTTCTGGTGCTCCTCTTCGAAAGGACCTGTCAGTCCAATGTGGCAGTCAGCTTTTTCATAGGAGTGGGAGACCTGACAATGCTGCTCACTGGAGAACAATGCTGGAGATAAAGAGGAGTGAGAGGAGAGAAATAGTAAAACAAATACTAGACTATCAATATTAGGAACCTCTGACTTCTGAGGTCAAAGGAAACCCATAAAGCTGATTCAGTTCCAGTAATGTCCTTAACATGCACTTAAAGAAACAAAACATGTCAAAACTTAAAAGGCAGGTCTCCAGCAGCTTAGGGTCTTTACTGGTTCCACAAAGCAAACTACAGGAAAAGGGCAGGGGGGTGGAAAAAGAGGAAATAGCGAGAAGTCAATGTATGTTACAAGTTCTGAAGAAGTGTCAAAAAGAACTTAGTTATGATAATCAATGTGTAATCAAGCAGAGATGTTCACAGGTAGGTCTGTTGCTAGGTGAATATTTTGAATAATGCAAAGTCACCTAACTTGTGACTTCGAAAAAAGGTCTCTGGTCATGGGGTTCTATAGCTTGGCAATGTTAATTTTTAAAATGCCTTGTAGCTTGCTGAAGAAGTTTGAAGCAACTGGAGGAATGCTGATGATGTAGCAGTATTTAGAAAGGTAAATACAAATCTTTGACAAAGTATTTGCACATGGGACAAAGTTAGGAGAATTGCAAGTAATAACAGGCTGTAGGAGTTATGGTTGTGTGCTAAGCTGCACCCATTCAAACAAAATAAGTGTGGTTGTATTGAGAAACAAATGTACAGATTTTAGAGGGAAAACATAGCCCAGAATTACAGAAGGGAGCACATCCTTAGAAACAATGACTCTGCTAAGTCTGTTGGTCACAGAGGCCAATCAACTCATCATATTATTAATTTACATTAATGGCCAAAACAAGTGCCAGCCCTGGATGTGCAAATGGGGCTGATGATTAGAAGTAAGCAGTGGAATTAATGCCTAATGTCATTCTGATGGAACCACAGCAAAACCCCATAGAATCACATCTGATGTAGCCTCTTCAGAGAGAACACTGGGAAATTAACAGCTTTATAGACCAGGTATATGATTCCAAAGCTGCAAAATCCCTCCCAGTAAGAGATTTGGTGTAAAACTTAAAAAGGAGATCATTGAAATACTGTCACACAGCACAGAAACCTGATATGAGAGGCAATATATATAATAATTAGTAGAGCATATTTACATGGGTCATGCCTGAAAATAAAGCCTAACAAAGTGAAGGTGCATGCATTGATTGGCAAGTCTGTTAATTAATAACCAATTGATTCTTCATTCCCTTTATCATCTGCTGATGTTTTCGGACAATGGCTATTTGGGAGATGTAGTTTGACCCCAATGTGAGATGGGCATTAATCAAAAGCAGGTTATTAAGCTGGATGAAGAGATAATGAGGCACAGTTCTGTTGCCTCTGCCATGTACAGGAGTTACTATAATTTCTGAAGTTAGCAGAATTTTTGGCACTGACATACAGGGTGAGGTCTTTGTGATGTTGCAATCATAGCAATGACCCTATATTTTGAGGATTTAGGTTTGGAGCATATATTGTTTTTAATCATGAAAATGTGCTAGATGGTCATTAGTCATCTGTATTTGCCGTTGTACAGAATTGCCTCTTCCTGAATAAAAATATTGTTTTATTTTACAAAAGGAGATAACTGAAGACATCAGAAATGTAAAGTGTCTTTGAACATGTTTTTAGAGGGTTTTTACTTAATCCATTAGAATTTAGCAGGCGTTTTCCTGTTTAAATACCTGATTCGTTTTTACTGTGCAAAACCCAGTCTTAGTTTTGGGAGTTCAGTGCAGTACAGACTGTGAGAAAACACTGACTCAGGAAGGAAGAAGTAAAATTTGAGGAAAGATTAAACACACAGTTTCATTTAAGATAATGTCAAACATAATTGCCTGTATACTACAGTCTCCAGTGTTGATTCTGCTGTGCGTGACTGAAGTGTTCAGTGTTTTGGGGTTTTTTTAACTTCTGTGTGTTCTGGGAAACAATTCAACAGAATATCCTCTACTTTCTGTAGCGAGTTGGTCATATTTGCAGTATTAAGACGCAGATTAATATTCCTTTCAAATGTGTTTTAGTAATGCTGAGTGAATGGTTGAGGTAAATGTGGCCTTTTAATATGGTATATGTGGTTTGATAATCTAGACTGTGCCACTACTACTGCTTTGGAAGGAAATCAGGATGGATTAAAAGGACTTAACTCTAGTTCTAAGGAATTTAGAAAGTAAGGTTGCAGTGCCACTGTCTGATCTCTCAGATGTTTATCACTGTGACACATACATCTGCAAATGAGATGTAATTAATTAGTTTTTACCTGACACTCCTGTGATTCTCATGTTATGTAAATGTGAAGCAGCAGCACCATGGCCTTGGTGCAGTGGGGAGGTGCCAGGTGAGCAGGATTGCCACAGTGCAAGTGACTCATTTTCCCAGGTAATGTTCTCCTCCTCAGAGCACATCACACTTGGTGCTATGGGCTAATTTAGATCCTTAAATTAGCAGCAGCTTGGGGAGAAATTTCCAGATGATCACCTTTATCATTTCACTGTTTTCAGTTGTATGTCATTTTACTCTCTAGGGAAGTTGTTCTCTCAGTGCTGCTGGGAAGGGGTGAGGATGAGATGGCTGGGGAAGCAGCTGAGGGCTTTGCTAACTCTGAGCTATTGTAGCAGAAGAAATTGAGGCTGTGACAGAGTTATGAGAAGGATTTTTTCCATAAAGGGTGGCTTTTCATTGTCCACATTTGTTTTGTTGTGGTGTTGCACTTTTCGTTAATTAAGAAAAAAATCATAAATGAAATAATTGCAACAGTAGTGCTTAGCTTGATGGAGTAGAATTAAGCTCAGTTGTTCCCTGAGCAGATGCTAGTTAATTTAGAAATAGAGAGTAATGTTGTACAGGACTTCATCTTGTATATTGCTATATATGGGAGATATAACTTGTCAAGACAGCACAATATTTGAACAGCTTTTGATTGTATTATTTTGATGCTGTGTTAGGACATAGTTGTTCATTTTTTCCCCAAAGAACTTTTGGCCCCAAAAGAGCAGAACTCTTACAAAGATGGTGGGGACAGCAGTATCTAATCCACTCTAGACTTTTCTGGTGGTGTTATTTGGCAGGCTTGTGGGTTTTGTTCATGAGTGCTACTGGGAGTAGGATGGATAGAGGAAGGGATGCAGGGAGCCTTGTAAAGGGTGGCTGGAATCGATCCTTATTACTGTTAAATATAAATATATTGAAAACAGCTACAGGCCCCACTTGAGACTGCTGGCTTAGCTGTGCTGGATACTTTAATGCTTGCAATCATCCTCATTTCATGCACCTCTTTTAGAATTTATGACATGTCCAGCTGATGTTTAAAAAATAAAGATTGAAAGGAAAAGGCTATGTGGGTGAAGGTTAGCTTTTCAGCGAAGAATGTGCTGTTTGGCTTGATGTGTCAGCATGGTTTGCAGTGACCTCTGTGACACATTGGTTACTTCATCTTATGGTCCTTGGGATAGGAAAGCTATTCCTTTAATGTTTTCCTAATCAATCATATTTGAATATGTTGCCTCTCAAGTGATATCCTAAGAGTAGCCTAAGAAAACAAATAGATCAGAATACAGTGAACTCTCTTAAAATAACACCATTAGAAAGGAGTAATAAAAGTAACATTTTTGGGTATTGTGTGTTTGTTAGAGATCTCTTGCTTATTCTGACCTTTCTAAATGTCATTGTTTCATGTTTGAGAAGACTGTGCTTATTGTATTTGAGAGCACTCATTTCCTCAAATGTGTGTTAAATTATCTTTAGAGACTGTGTTTTTAGGGAGATGTGCAAATGTGCATAGCCTAAACTGTTTTCTTATCAGAAGTGTTGTCTTTGTCTAAAAACACCTCCCCAAAATTTAGCATTTCATTCACATAAAACTCAACTGGAAAGGGACTGGGAATATGTTGTATGTGAAGAAAGCCTGGTGGGAACAGTGGGGGAAATTGTGCAATGATACCTTTTGGGGAAATACTGGGAGATTTCTTGTCCTCCAAAATACCCAGTGGAGATGGAACAGAAAGGTTTCTTTCTTCTCTTACGTATTTCAGGACGTTATCTCCAAGGCAGACTATTTGGCTTTATGAGATAATTCCTTGGCTGTCCTGACTTGTTCTCTCTTTCCTAGCTGACAGTCACAGCTCTCCCAGAGAAGACACCCCAACTGGGAGCATGGATTCTCTTTCTTCCCAGTCTCCAACACCTGCATTCTCCAGCAGCCCCCTTGAGCTCTTGGATGAAAATCACCTTATCATGGACAGCGGAGATCTTGCAGGCTGGACAACAAATCTGTAAGTAACTGAATATTAAGTAAGGATGTTTCCACTGGTGTGATTGTGAAACACATTTTCCTTTTCAGTTTGGTGAGGAGCGATTTTTAGAAATTGCATATAATTGTGTTTGTTTTCTTCTGCTACAAAAAGATGTGTTTATGTGTTGCGGTGGAGCTTAGAGCCTACTTGAATGCTTGTAGGAAAAAATGTTCTTGTTCTATTGAAATCTACTTCATTTTCCTGTTACCTGTTATAACATTTTAAATGGTTTTACATCCTTTTTTATTATTTAAGCGGTGAATATATGTTATTATCTATGTGATGTTTTACCCTAGTTTTATTTCAAGAAAACATTAAGGTACATTTAGATGCTATACTGCTAAGATTTTGGGCCCGGCTTTGGGTTTGGATAAACACACTGTAATGAGTGTGTGCTCAGATGCTATTGTCTAAGAACATTATCATTTTTAATCTCTTCTTAACAAATTAAGTGCTTGCTTTCCAATGGAAGTGCAGTCTGTCACGTTCAATGGATTCTGTAAGTGTTCTGTTTTTGAGCGTGACTTAAATTTAGCAAAAATTGACATCAGAATGTTAGTCCTGACTCTCTAATGAGTGTGCAGGTTTGATACACAAAAAGCTGACCATAACTTGTTTTTAAATCAGAGTTGAACTTGAATTGAATTCTCTGGTTTGCTATTCATTCAGACTTTAACCACTATCAAGACAAACTTTTCCAGCCTTTAGTGCCAAGAATGGTGGCAGGAGCAAGTCTGGAGAAAAGATCTGTTACAAATATTTTCCATAATGGCATTCTGAGTAGCCAGCTCTGGTGATGAAACAAGAGTAAAATGTATGTGTAGATGTACATAACACGTGAGAATATATAGATAGTCATAGAGTAATTATTAATAATAAACTGCTGACTTGAGTCTTTATTAACTAGAGTAATTTTTTTCTCTCATATGTATTGAAAGAATTCCAGATTTATAGGTATTTTCCATTGTTTCTTCAGTAGAGGTCTGAAGTTACTCTTCCCTTATCTTCTTGTACTATCCTCTAGAAGTGAGTAGAATTAGCAACAAATTGTACCTACCAGAGAGAGGTGCATGTGTGGAAAAGATGCTGTAGTTGGTATAAAACTGGACTGTCAGTGAAAGCTAATTAAGGAACACAGGTTTAGCAGAACAGTGATAATGTCACTTCAGAGAATAAAAGGAGGAGTGGTGGTTTTATCCAGAGAGTTTGGGAACTCCAGGTGTTTGAAGGAACATTGCAATTTTTTTTTGTTTGTTAATTTTCATCAAAAATTATACTGCACTGGTGTTTTGGAAACCTGACTTGATGGCTTGAGGTTTTCTGCTCAGTTGGAAACAGTACTTAGAGTTGTCTTTGGAAGGAAAAAAATAAAGGTGCATGGTATGTGCATTTAGATAATTTGTCAAAAGTAGTTTCTTTCTTCCACTCGCCTGTCTGTGAAGACTGCTTAAGAGCTGCCTCTGTAACAAGCCTGGACAGTGACAGAATAGTCTGTGAACGTTACATTCTTTTTTTCCTCTGCTTTCTCACCTCAGATTGGCTTCTCTTCCCCTGCTAGTTCAGATGACTCAGAGGGCCCTGCCTTGATAAATAAAACCCAAACCAAAACATAGGGCAGCTCCAGTGAAGTGATGGCAGAATGTAGCTCTGGTAGCTCTCACAGCTCCAGGAAATGTAGCGCTGGCTGTTGGTTGTAGACTATTCTCATCAGAGGGACCAACCCTTAGAGTTTGGTGAAGAGCAAACCTTTCTGTTTGTGCAGGATTTCAAAATGTTTTGTATTTTGAGCCAAACTGGGACAAAATCAACCCTTACTTAAATCCACAGTATCATCTCTCAAATGGTATTGCAGGTGTTCACTGAGCTGCAGCACATGCCATAGTGAGTCTAGGGGAGATGAAATTACACCAGAGGATCCGGTTCCTCAGGTTGCTCCTGATGTTTGTAACACATGGGTGTTCCGTGTCGGAGATCGATCACTCCGGAGTTATGCAGTCAACAGCGTGATGGTGACTTCTTTGTGGCAGAAGAGTTGCTTGCAGCTTTTCCCAGGGGAGGCATGTTGCATTGTGGGTCAAGATGTGTCAGATATTTCAAGAGCTGGTTTACACCAGTAGTTTGCTTTAAGCAAGAGTACGTGATGGGTAGCAAGAATACTTTTTGTGGTATTTGTTTTCAAGAAAGAAGAAGCTTGTTTTTTTTCCAGAATGATAGCTGTTGTCACCATGATGTTTCCTGGCAGGGATTTTTGTGATGCATGCCCTTTCCTTGTCCCACCTTCCAAAGCAAGAGCTACAGCTTCCAGCATGGTGAGGTGAGCACCAAATGGAAGCAAATACACCCTCACCTCTTGATGGGCTCTAGGAGGGGCTTCATGTCCAGAGTGGTGAAAGACGCTAGGAGAGCAAGGGCTTTGCCATCAATGTGAAATATCTCACAAAGCCCCGACTGCTCAATTGTCACGACAGTATTTAGAGATGGGCTGTGCATACGGTGTAACGTGAAGGTGATGTTTCACATATGTGCCATTCTGAAGCCCCGTTAAGCTGTTGGTTTTCATGTCTCTGATGCTAGATTTTCTCTGAAAGCTCAGTGTGGATCAGACATATGTCCTGTGTTGTCATGTGCTGCTGTAGGGGTGAGTAGAGACTTGGGTGATGCTTGGCAGGGGTGGTTCTCAGTGAAGACCTGAGTTTGCTGCTTTAAGACTATTATGCACCCTAAACTTTCTTTAACCTTTTTCCTGAAGTTATTTTTAACTTCACGCTTCCATTTAGAGCCAAATACTAAAAATAAATACATTTTATTTTTACATACACTCTATGGTAGAACATAGGGGGGTTTTTTCCCCTGTCAATCACCAAGTTACACAGTAGTTTTTGCAGACACAGCATTCAAACTCCAAATACACTAGGATGGGTGAATTACCACTTCCACTTGATGGAGCACTATGTCATAAACATGTACTGTTTGAAAATACCTTCTATCCAAGGATGCTTTGCACAAGGTGATCTCCAACATAAATTCATAATTATAGTTGTGAGCTGGGTAAAGGATTGCTCTCCACTAGTATGGACGTTTTTTCCCTTTAAGGTAGAGCAGCAAAGCAATCTCAGTTTAATTAACAGCATTTACATTCTTCCTTTTTTCCTCTCTAACTTTCCATACAGACTCTCTCCTACACAGTGTCTGATTTTTCTATTGCATTTGCCCAAAAAGTAAGTAAATCTGCCACATCTTTTCTTCAAGAGGCTTGAGGGCTTTTTGCTGGAGGATGTGACCCTTACATTACTTTCAGTGCCTTCCTAATTGGCACTGAAAAATAGTGCACCCTAATCACTCAGATTTTTATTCCTGTGGTGAAATTTTTAATAGTTTAAAACATGTAGTTTCCTAAGAGGAGTTCAGGATTTCAGATACTAAGAGGCTGGATAGCCTTTCTAAGCTAGTCCCCAGACTGTTTTGATAATAGTGATGGTCTTGGGCTTGGAGATATGGATTAGAAGGAGTTATGGGTTGCTGTTAAACTGCATTTGAACTGTTGAGCTATAGTCAATCCTCCCTTTTACCTGCAGTTGAAAGTTAGTGATACAAAGTTTGAATTTCACCCTATTGCACTATGGCTTTGCACATGCAGAAGATAACAGTGATAGCTAAACTGGATATACACTTCAGTGTCTAGTAAATATACCTAAGCAAGTAAAGACAAAGCCAAAAATTTAAAGTCCTCTTAATAGTGAAGGAGGTGGTATTGCCAAAGTGTCAGTATCAGATGTGGAGGGGTGTAATTAAATTAAAACAGGGTGAGGGAAACTTTTTTTTTGCAGCTGCTGTGGTTTGATTATAGAATTTACTTACAGAATCATTTATTGATGATCCTGTCCTATTCAGCCTTTCCAGGGCTCTGGCTGTAATGGCAGCTCACCTCTGATGGATTAGTGCAGGTTTCCCTCATTGCAATGACTGATTTGTCAAAAGGTGGATTACAAGTCATGTCCTAAAATACTGTGGGCTGCCTTATGTCTTTTTTCACTTGACCTCAGAATGAACCAAAAAAGCTGAACACTTGGTATTCTCTGGACTCACTATGTGTTGTAATTAATCTTTCTGAGGACCTTTTTCTGATAAGGAAAGATTTGTTGCTGTAACTGGCCCCTTGTTGTCACGAGATTTCTTTGTGCTTACAGTACAATGCCCTGTGCCAGGGCTTATCTACAGACCTTACAGACTTACCCCTCACAGTGCTGGGTTTTCAGAATTGGGTCAGTCCTCTTTTTTTTGTTGAAAGTATCCTACACTTACTGCATGATCACTTCTTCATTCAAATAATGAAAAACGAATGCCTTGTTTCTCAGCTGGAGAGTTCATTTTTGGGATCTGAGACTGCAGGGTGTCTGGGTTTTTCAGGGGGCTGGAACATGGTGACTTTTGATGGTTGTTCTGGATGGAGTCATGATGCAGGATATGAAATAGCCTTCCTCAAGATGATACTGAGCATCTGTTTACCTTTCTTGTTCTTTCCCTCTCTAAGCCTTTGGGATTTTGCAGTTGAAGGGGATGGAAAGCATTCCTGTCCCTCAAACATTTTCAGTCGTGTGGGTAGGTGCAGGGCTTGTTAAATCAATTACATTTCTGGGCTAAGAATGGTAAGATTCATAGTTTCCAAACTGAATCTCACCTTGGATGCTTCTGTAGGAGCATGCAAGGTACAGTCCTGACAGTCCAAATACAGTTCAAAGCCCAGAGGAGAAATGGAAGCGCCAATATAAATGGATTTTCAGGAACGTGCAAGGGACTAATGGAAGATGAAATAATTCAGTCTTTTTTTTCTAATTTCTTATGAATTTTTCTTAATTGGTTCTCCCAACAGTAAAATATTCTGTTACCCAGTTCAATGGTATGTGAGTGCTACACTGTGGATCTAGTTTTGGGGGTTTTAATACGCAAAATGGTGACAAGATCTGTGCTGTGCAGCATCCAGAGTCTTTTTGACCAGGTTGAGAAGATGTTACTCATTCTTCATGAAATCTCAAGCTGTTCAAATTGCTGGTGAGCAACCTGATGTTAAAAGAGCCATCAGATGGCAAGGGCGGACAGAGATAGTGGTGTTCTGCACGTAGCAGAAGCCTTGGAGATAGTTATTAATTTTGTTTGACTGCTTGGTGAATTCCCATCAGCCTTGTTATATCTACATCAGTAAACTGCGTGTCTGGTCTCCTTAAAATGGCAATACTTTCTTTTTTGTGCTTTCTGGCAGTGGTGTGAATTTGCAGTTCTACATAAATGATGAGTGACTTCGGTTTCACTGTCTTGAAAACTTTTTATAATATCTAATGTCACCATCCTGTTTTATTGAAAGAAGGTGCTCTAGCTGCTGTTGGGTCATTGTGCTTATTCTGCAGTTTGTTTTTGTTTCAGCTGCCACCTCTTCAGTGACTCAGCACTTTGAGAGCGGGTTTAGCGGAGCAGGCACTTCTTTTCGTACCCTTTCGTTATGCAAGCAGAGCAGGAGCCCTCATTTTGCAGCTTCTTTGAGACAGGCATAATATAACTCAGTCATGTGGCTTGTACAGGACAGACCTTGCCATCTCCTTGGCTGCCAGGGAGCTTGACAGCAGCACTGCTGTGTGAGCACAGGGTAAATGGTGTGTGTGCTCAGGGCAGGGAGGGCTGTGGATGCAATCACTGGGATGAGCTATAGTTTCCTTTTTAAATTTTTTAAAAATATTATTATTATTCTTTTCTTTTCTTTTCTTTGCATTCCTCCAGGGTAACACAGCCCCCTCATTTTTTTTTTCCCTGAAAAGGAGCAGTGGTGAGCTATGAGCTTATAGATGTACATATTTCACTTTTGCTTTGTCTGAATTATAATTTAAAAATGCTTTAGCTTGGGACAGCTGCTGTAGACATTAGCTTTGGATTTACCAGACTGGCGTGAAAGATCATTTCACTAATGTGTTAGCTGCCTCACTGAGACTTCACAATCCAAGTTAAAAACTCCTCTATTTCAGTGCTGACTGATGTGCTCTGTATAAATGAGGGTTCAGGAAAGCTGCGTGCATGTCACATACTTGAAATTTTGAGGATGCAGTTTCTTTCCAGGGGGAACACAGATGGGGAAATTCTGGCCTTCTGTTTGTCTCCAGCTTTGCTGCAGCTATGACAATTTCTAGAATTTTGGCCACATATTTTTCTGCTCCCCACTCCCCAGGGCACAGGGGATTTTAACGTTCAGAGAGACGTGGTGGTGGTCACTACTGGCTTGCATAAAGAATCATCATCAATAACCAACACCCTTTGATACACACTGTCATCCTGTAATGAAACCTTTCAGAACGCTTTCATTGAGTTTGTCAGCCAGACACTGTGATACGACAGCCACGGCGCTGCCAAACTTGTCTGAAACCCTTTTTTTCTCAGGAGTTGCAGTGTAGATTCTTTTCACAGACTCTCTTCCTTGCTCTCAAGATAAGAGGCTGCTCTTTAGCTGTGTTACCTTAGGAACCAGCCAGATAAACATCCAATAAAATCTTGTTTTCAGAAATTTCTTTCTGAATATCAGTACAAAATCTCTAGCTTATTTTCAGTAAAGCCATTCTCCCCTCCTCCCTTTTCCCATCGTTCACTATGCTAGACAATAGCTTTTTTCTCTCAAAGAGAGATGGTAATGTCAGCCTTTTTGGGTTTTTTTCCTACCCACGGAAAATGCATTGCCTTCATTGCCTTAGGATTTCTTCAACATACCTCCTTAAAGTTGAGACGCTGTGTGATAACCCGTGCAGTACTTTCTAATATAGCATCATCTTGATAAACAAGGTGTGCAAATCTTTACAGCAAGGCAGCCTTGCTGTGACAAGAGCCTTTTCAAGGAAAAAGCAATAAAATCTAACCTTTTGTTGCTTACACACCGCCACACTGGAAATTATTTTTCTCATTTGAGTAAAACCTTCTGTTTCAGTAACAAGAATTAAGTGGTTCCTGAGGTAACCAAGTACAATAAATAAATTAAAAACAAACCAACAAACCCTCACAACCAAATCCATAAATTCTAGGATGTTCTTAATAGTTAAAGCTATCAACATTTTTTTCTTTGTTTCATTCTTCTTACTGTGGTGAAGCTATTGCTATTGAAAAATGTGTTGGGTTTTTTTGTCTCTTGCTGGATGGTAGAGCATGATCTCTTGCTGGGTAA
>NW_005054304.1:2455285-2490652 GCF_000277835.1 Geospiza fortis | reverse complement strand
AAGGGAATTCATCAAAAAAGTGGGGGAGGGAGCAGCCCAGCACTCCACATACCTGTACTTCTGGAGTGTTTTTCCACTACAACTGTTGGAGTGGCTCAGAATTTGTAGAAAACCTGCCAATTTTAACATGCGTCTATAGAATCCTGTCTGGTAAAGGACAGTGTAGTCTCACTTGGTGATAGATTGCAATTCTTGTTGAGTCTCTGTAACTTGAGAAATTAACATGCCATGGCACGGAGCTGAACATTTCATTTTATCTCCTGTTCCTTTATGTGCACACCTCTTTTTCTTTTTTTTTTCCCCCTCTTTCTTTCCTCTCCAAATCTCAGCAAGAAACCATCTGGTATTTATTCCAAGTATTCTTATGAATGACCAATGCTTCCCTGGGTCAGAGGGTTCCTTTTGTGCTCTCTCTGTTCTGAGCATTGCTTTGAAGTCATTAATTCTGTGTGAGATGCAGGTGGTGTGTGTTGTTCTAGAGCTGATTGAGTAAATTGCTGAGATTAACATGATGCATCCATCAATGAAATATTTAATAAATGCAAGTTTTCATATTCATTTGTTGAAAATCAAACCACACATCTGAGGTTGCACTACAAAAGGCCACTTGGTGAATATTCTTGAATTATTAATACTTTGCATTAGAGACATTTTAATACTCCTTTGGCAGTATACTTTTAGTGTTATTTTTCTGTTTTCAGTAGTTTTACAGGTTTCAGAAATGAGCCTAACACCAATCCTTATCACAGAATCAGGGAATGGCTTAGGTTGGAAGGGACCTTAAAGATCATATCCTTTCAACCCCCCTGCCAAGAGATTGATTTGAATTTAATCAATAGCAAGGAAAATATTTTTTCTCTAAGTTTCAGGACTGTTTTAAGTAGAAGAGTTTAGTCTGTGCAAGTAGGATACTTCTTTTCAATTCACTTTTGAAAAACATTTTTGTTGTGTTCACTTGATGAGTTAAAATTAATTCTGCATGTAGACATTATGAGTGAGGAATGATGAAGAAATTATTTACTTTCTGGCAAACTTTATAAACTTTACAGTACCACTGAGGATTGTTTTATTCTCAGTATTTAGAGAAAATGATCCAAATGCTGGTGTTCATTTTTTTGGTTTGTATGAATGAAGTAGCTTTTAGCTGAAGGTTTTTCTTTTATTTGAGGAAAATTTTTTAATTATTAGGTAAAAATGGGAGGAAGGAGACAAGTTGAAGTAAAACAAAACCCTAAAATTCTATAGGTGCTGTTCCTAAATGTATGTAATATGTAAAAAATTGTGCAGTGGAAGATTCCCAGGCAGAAAAGATGACTGGATATTCTCATCCCAATGTTAAGCATAAAATATGTTTCTAGACAGCATGGTCCTGCTCAAAATTCAGTTTAATACATATGATTCCTTTCCTTATTTGGTAAATGTGATAATTTTTAAAAGCAGAGCATGTTTTGATAAACCCTTCTGGTTATGATTCCAGCACATTTAAGTTTCGTTTTCACTAGTGGAATTAACTATAGAATGCTGTTTTATAAACTGTGAATTCCAGTTTTTATTCAAATGCCATCTGATAGAAATGCCATTGTCTTGTAATAAGGAATGTGAAATTCATATTATAATGTACTAAATTTAAAAAAAAATCAAAATAAATGCCTGCTTAACGATGTAACTGCTAGAGTGACTATGATATATGAGTTTGTAAAAGTTGAATTTGATTGTAAATTATGCTATGCAAACCAACAAATAATGATAATTTATTCTAGAAATTAAATATCCCAGTGTACAATAAAATAAAAATTACCTATCTAAGTTAGATTTCCTGCTTTCTTCTATTCATCTACAGTAATCACAGGGCTGATTCTTGATTCCTTTTTGCTTGTGTTCACTCCATTTTGATTAGGTGTGCACTGAGACTCCCACAAAAACCTTGACTGAGTTCTTAGATTTTGGTGGTGCTTTTCAGATCAATGCCATCTAAGAGATTAATCTTGGAGTAAGACTAAGTCATAAATGCTATATTGGGCATGCCCTCTACTTCTGAGGGAACGATTGCTGTGTGCAAATGATTTTAATTCTGTTTCTGTAGAAGCTGATGAAGTCCAGCTCTTCGCTCCAAACACATGCTGACAGCCAGTTTTTGGACTATTTGTTGTTTTGTCCACGCAATGAAGGAAAGCCTTCCAGTGCTGGAACGCTTCAGTTCTTTTAAGGCCTAAAATTAGAAATGTTCTTTATGTTGGGGACAACTTTTTGTGTTCACTAATACAAGTTTTAAATTTTGCCTCCTGTTTCTTCTCCTCTTGTGGCAACTTTGTGTTCAGCCATTAATTTGATAACATTGGTGGGGGCAGCCACTGAAACACTGTTTGCACAGCTCCATGAAGATCGCGATCCAGAGCCAGCATCGTGATCCCGGTGCTGGAATAGCTGCAGCCTCTTTAGAAATCTTCTCAGTTGTACAGTACTGAGGAGATTTTTAAATAGATTCATCAAAACTTGTAAAGGCAGAGTGGCAGCTCAAATAATAGCCTGCTCTATGCAATTTCACTTTGTCTGTCTTTATTAGATAAGGAATGGGGAATTTTGCCCTTTTATTGCTTATGTCATGCATCTCAGGTAATTCTCCTTAGCTCAGGATGTAGGAAAAAGAATTCCAAGGAGGAGTGCAGAATCATACGGTGGCCGTTTCTGCAAAATCAGCTTGACAATATGATTTGGTATGAATTTGAAAATCTCACAGGTTGTCCAGTTATAAAGGTTCAAATATTTTGATAGGATAAGAAATTTTATTCATGTTGTTAATCCTGCCTTGAATGTATTTCCCCTTAGTCCTGCTCAAAGCCGCCCGTCGATGGTCTCGTGGATGAACATTCCATCTGCTAACCCAGTTGCCACAGATGCTGCACTACCCAATTTCATCTTCCCCAGCCCTGCCACTGGCACTGACAGAGCAGTGGAAAGGTATGGTGTGCACTTCAACTTCTGCTGGCTCTTTATTTGCCTCCTTTATGTATCTTCACAAAAACAGTCTCCCGTGGCATGTGAATGATTATCTCGAACCAGGAAATGCAGCCTGGCGGCAATTTTAACACAATGAAATACCTGTCTACTTCATCTTACTTTTCCTTTGAGCACCTTCCTTGGTGGAAGGCACACAGAACCCTGAGCCAGTGGTCTGCTGGTTAATACAGGAGAGCTGTATTAACAATGGGTGGAAAAATCATAGTGTCTCTCTCCTGCAGTGTTTCTCTTAGAGTCTTTTAAAATGCAGATTCTTCCACCTTTGCCAGATTTAACATTCTCATCCTAGACTTTCTTCCTTTCTCTGTGGTTTCATTCTTTTCTTCCGCTCTTTTGTCCAGCTTTCCTTCCATCCTGTTTCTGCTTCCTTCCATGTTGTTTTCCAAGTTTTGAACTATTTTGAGTTTTTTCTTTAAAGGTCTTCACCACCTTAGCTTTTCCCTTCAAATTTAGTAATATATGCCTTTCTAATTAAGTAGTTCAAGTAGTAGGTATATTCACAAATTCTTCCCAACCCTTGATAAAAAAAATCCTATTTCTTATTACTGGTTGAATTTTTGAAGTATATTATACTTTGCCTGCTATTGAGTTCATTGCTGACTAGCACATGAAAAAAATTTAACTGCAGTTGAAAGTCGAGTTTGTCATAAAAATAGTGTGCAGAAAGTTGGGAGTATGATATTCAGAAATGCCAACAGTAAGCTGTGAAGCTTCAGCTTTGGCTGTGTGTATGAATTATAACCCTGTAATGATGCATGTGAGATTGTGTTTAAAGTTTTAGTCATCTCCAAATGTGAATGGAGAGAGAATGGTTGAGACAGTGTCTTCGTAATAGTAAAAAGTTGCTATAATTCATAATTTCATTTTTCAGTGTTGCCCACCGAAAAGCAAGAGCAGTTTATCCATGTGAAGCAGAACACAGCTCTGAATTGTCATTTCAGATAGGAGCAATATTTGAAGATGGTAAGTACTGCTTGAGTAAATATAAAGCAATGAAAAACAAATTGACAAAACTGCTAAAATGGCTTTGGATAAAAATACAAGCCTGACTGCTATTCTGCCAACATTGCTGATGGCACACAGTTGGTGATGGAGATATTTTCTGGTATGAAGAAGCTACTTAACATATCCTTAGCACTGTGAGGCAATGCTTTTGATTTTTGGGTGAATACTCTTCCAACTGGTATAATTTTTCAGCATCATTTAGATGTGTTGTAGTACCAAAAAAGGTTATTCAGTAATAGAAGAGAACACCTTGGCCTGTGAAACTGAATTTTTTAAAATGTGAACTCTTGTTGTAAAATAACACAGGGGTTTTCCTTTAAAGAAAAAAGAAATCTGTTTCAGGATTTTGAAGCAAACAGAGTGCCAGGTAAATCAGGTGAACAACAGAGGAAAAAAGTGTTTTTACTGATTTAGATCAAGGTCTGCATTAGTGTGTGCATGTACTGGTAGAAAATAGAATATTCACTGAGGTGTGGAATGAAGGCCTGTGTTTAATGATTTCTATGGATCCAAATATAGCATCACATGTGAGCATCCAGAAGGTGATTCCTGTGCTCAAGACTGTTCTCAGTGAGCCTCCATGTATATATCCTTCAGCAAATGCACAGAGACTTCAAACTGATAGGAAAGATTTTAGTTTTTAAACCTTATGCCAAATGACTACTGTGATACAAATTCTGAAGATGCAGAATGGGTAGCTCAGCAATTTTTTTTTAATGGTATGTATAATAGGATATTCTTGTCCTCTGTCTCCTCCCAAACAGGTAAACAGCAAGCCTGGTCCAGACTTCAGTTCTGCTTTGTTTTTTTTCAACATAAAGTGGTCTGGGGTCCCCACCAGGTTCTTCCCTACCAGCACCCACTTTACAAAATCATTCTTGATGTTTCCTATTAGAGCTGCCTTGCAGGCAAATCATGTCTGAATCAAGTTAGGTGGGAAACCTTTTAAAGATGAATTAGCTGAGTGATTGCTCTTTTTAAAGTCCTTAACAGCACTTATTTTAATTTAAGTTTTTTAAAACATGACTGATAGGGCTCTTCAGCAGACATCAAACTGTGTACAGGAAAGAAAATCTAGCGCATGGTGGAAAAGATTTGATGTCTGGGAGAGGCATTTCTGCTGTAGAACAGCAAGGGCTGTGTTAGCTTGGGGTAAGGAAATCTTTCAAGAAGTAGTTCCTTGTGTGTCATGGTTTTGTGTGAGAGCAATGTTAAGATTCTCTCCTTGTATGAGAACTCAGGAAGTGGTGACAAAGGCCCCATGATTTAGTGCATTGCAACCTCGGTTGAGTTTTTCAACTGGAGAGGTGGATTGCCCCAAAACAAGTATGGAATTTGACTCTGGCATCTATGGAGAAATGTTTCAACTGGAACTTTTTCCATGTCATCAGACAAATAAGGTCCAAAGCCTGGGAAAAAGGTTGCATGGATTGCATTTGGAAAACCCAGTTGGAGATTTCTGATGGCAAAGCTCACATTTCCTTAAACACATTAGTTTCAATTTGTTCTGCTGTATCCTGGTTATTTCACAGGTGTTGTCCTTGCCCTGCAGGGCTCTCACCCTCAGGTAGGCTGTGGATTGGCAGAAAAAATGGGGACAGCGTGCAAGTAATAAGGCAGTAACTGTATGTAATGGTAATTTCATAACTTTTCCCAGTAGTTTATGTTATGGATGGCTCTTTCATGCCAAGTACAGACCTGTCTCCACATTTGAAACCTCTGAAATGCTTCAACATGGGCCTTTCCTTTCTGTATCAGGCACCCCTGTGTCTGTGCTGAAATCAGATTGCAGTGAATCAATTCAGGTTCTTTAGTTACTCAATTTAAATTCCCATATGCCCTAATAAAGCCCCCAAATGAAGAATTAAAGTAATAATACATCAATTCTGCAGCTCTACCAATAACCTTAACTATCAAAGTGACAACGCATCAATCAAGTTGACATACAGCTAGTATCAACCATTAAAGTAACTGTTAAATTAATGTCTACTAAAAAGTGCTGCTTCCATTAGTGAAGGTTTTATATGTCTCTCCTTTCTCCACCCAGCCTCTCTCGCTTTCTAATCCTGTCTCTTTTTTTTTTCCTTTTTCTTTCCTCTCTTTTCTGCTTTGTTTCCCTTTTCCTGTTTCCTTTCCCGTTCTTGGTTTGTCTCTCTTGGTCCATAGATGTTGATTGCAGCAGTTCTCACTCAGCTGTCATTACTCTAGATGAATGTTTCTGGCTTCTCCAGCCTCAGACAGGATAATGGCATTTAGGGAAGCAGTCTTGCACCTGTCATAGCTACTAAATGTAATATTGGTGCAAGAAGGTGAGTTTAACCTTTGCTCCCATCTCCATTTCCTGTTTCTAAACAGGGGCAAAAAAATCTGTCTCCGTCTGCCAAGGTTAGATTTGCTAATATTCTAAGTTAAGCTTTGCATCACCTGATAGGAATCTGTATTAGAGCCTTAGCATTTTCACATTCAGGTGTTTTCAGTACTGCATGTACATTGTGCTTCCCCAAATCCCACAGTCTTTCCATTAAAGTGCCATAGAATATAAATGCTAAGGCACCATCTGGTAAGTTAAAAAGAAAAGGCAAAGTTTTCAATTTAATTGAATTGTGTAGGAAAATGAATAACGTAATCTGAACAATATCCACTAGATTTTTAAAAAAATCTTCTATTCAATTTGCCTTAGGCTGTGCCTATATTTTTATTTCCCAGTTGTTACAGGCTACATTATTGACAGCACATAACAATATAATTCAAGTGGTTGGAAGCAAAGCTTGGAGAGTTTGCAGCTGGATAAGGGCACATAAGGGAAGAAGCAGAGTAGAATCTGAGACTGAGAGACATATGCTGGCTGTGCATGTCTGTTGTTGTTGAGGCAGATATTCCCAATAACCAGGGGAAGAATAATCAGACTGCCTGGCACTGGAATTTTGCCAGTCTTGGAGCCAAGTGTTATTAAATTTCTGGTTCTTGAAAGAGACTGCTTAAAAGTCAGTAAATGGGAATTTCACTCTGGAGAAGTGTTTCAGATAGGTTAAATGGTGTTTACACAATAAAAATTCCTTGGCAGAACTGCTAGCAGGAAGGCTTCCTGAAAACTTGTCAAGATAGCTCTTATCAAGGCTTTTTACAATTTTTAAAATCTGATTTTAGGGGAGAGAAAACACGAGGAAAACTGAGAGTGTGTTTTGTTCCTAAGGAAAAGTGGGGCACCCATCATCCCCACCAAGTATAAAAGGAACACAAAAAGCCACATTGACACAGCCCTTGTCATCCCCATCCCTCTCTCCCACTGTAACAAAGTGCCAGCCTTAGTTAATGTTCCTGGTTTTGACTCCAAGGCGCTCTCTGCCCTCTGATTGATGCTGTGGCTTCTGGACAGTCTTCATGGTCCTGACCAATCCAGGATTTACATCAAAGAGAAGTGCTGCTCCCAAAATACTGTATTGCACTGTATGTGCAAATGGTTCTTTTGCTGGGGTAAAAATGGAGATAGAGCTACTTCTTGAGCCACCTTTCATCTGTGTAGTTCAGAGCACTTGGAAACATTCATGGGGAGAAGATCCCTGACTCCTAGTCCTGTGTGCTGTCCGCAAGATAATTCTGCTTCTCACAGCATAATTAAGGGAAACAGCAAGTTTTGAAATTTCAAATTCCAGGCTAACCCTAAGCATGACAAATATTTCTGCATTTCAGCGATCAACTCAACCCACAGGGATTGTTTCAAAAACCCAAAGGGGTTTCTAAGCACAGAGGGCTTGCAAGCACGTTTGGTTGCTTTAATTGAATTTCCTGATGAAAAATTGGCCAGCATAATTGAGTTCTATGGAAGTGAGTTCTAGTGCTGTAGTGATTTTAGCAGTGGGATTTTTGTTGCTCTCAGTAATCCTCCTTTATGTTGCTTTTTGAGGTTTTTACCCTGATTAACAGTCCAGGAGAAAGGGAGGCCCTCTTCTGCCAGATGCCATGCAGGTTAGATTTGCTCCCAAAACAGCCAGTTTCCACAAAGACGTGGAAATCAGCGTGAATCCGTGTCTGATTCAGTCTTGCTGAAGTTAGTGGCACCCAGCCAATGAACTAATAATGCTGAGGAAGTAAGTCCTGCTCTCATTGTGGTTGAGACCTGTGAAACATTTGAGCTGCCAGAGCAGAGCAAAGTCTGCTTATGGCATTGGGTCTCTGGGAAGAGCTGCTTGTGAATTTTATGTATTTGCAGTTAGAAAACAATAATATTGGCAATATCAAAGCTATTTCCTTGGAAGAATACAGAAAAGTAAGAGGCAATGCTGCAAATGCCAAGTTGACCTAATGGTTTCTTGATTAGAAGAAATCAAATCTCACTGCAGCTTCCAAGTCTGTAGATTTTGTTGGCCCATTTGAGCTGGGGTGATTGTTCCATAGCCCTTGCTGTTGTACATCACACATCTTCCTTCCCTGCACGAGTGAGACTGCTGAAAAGGCCTTGCAGCAGGTACTGAGGAGGTCACTGTCCCCCTCTGAGCTCTCAACTTGGCTGCTATTTGCACTGTCCTAAGAGGCAAGGGCTTTTAGTGGTGGTTTTGTGCTTGGTCTTGTTGTGCAGCCTTGCTATACACTCCTTACATCTTGCTGAAAATATTTATTGTTTAGTTCTCTTCTCTGTATCTTTTATACTATGAGTGTTTTCCCCTCCAGTCCTGTGCCAACATGAGCCTTAGTCCTGTGGGATGATTGCTCTAGTAATGAGTTGTAGTTTTAAAGCCAAGTGGGTAGTTTCTGCATCAAGGTATTTTTAAATGAGGCAGGCCTGAGAAAGTGCTAAGAACTGTAATTGTTGTTGACTGAGAAGAAATGACAGAAAGGGGACACTACAGATGTCTCCTCTTGAGCAGGGTATTTTTTCAGGAATAGGCTGAGTCCTGGGTTTAAGAAGAGCTGTGCATGAGAGAGGAATGGGGTTTGTGTGGTTAAGTGGTTTTGATTTTAAAGGAATGCATGCTGTTGTATGCTGTACTTCAGAAATGGATTAGCAAAGTAAATAGGATCACTGGGGCTTAAAGCAGCTTTACTTTTGGATGGCACCTTCATTAATATCTTTTGCCTACAGAAGCAGTCAGTGATGTACACAAGTGTCTTACCCCTTCTGGCACAAGGTGATTGGAGTGGGGGAGAAACCTTCCCTGCTGTGACAGACACCACAGCTGCTGAACATTAAGAATTACTTTTTGCTGTGTTACTTTTTTTTATTAGTTTTTATTACTAAAAAAAAATTTCTTTTTTTTTAAAAAACAAAGATCTCTAGAAATGGTGGCCTTAGGTGTAATTGAGCGATTCTTTCTTCAGTCTTCCTAGAGTCTAAAAGAACTGTCTGCCAACAAGTGAGGCCCTGAGCTGTGTAATGTACATGGGCAATATTTAATTTCCCAAGCCCAGAGCACAGTTGTACCAGCTAGGTCTCGTCTGCTGGGATGAAAATGGTGTTTGCCACTCAAACCCAGCTGCTGGGCCATGAAGGTGCTGCAGTGTGCAGAGTTCACCATTATCTTATCAAACTTGCTTGGAAAATATTTCTTTGGAAGTTTGCTGTTGTGTTGGGTGATGTGATTCAGCATAGTTAGAGCATTTCTTCCTCTGTGTAAATTTTAGGTAAATTTTAATTCAGTATGATCCCCTCAGATGAGGGCTCCTCTCAGCTTGAACAGGCCTTGGATTTATAGACTCTCACATGCCAGTGGTATTTACCCTCTTTCTCATGGAAATTAAGGTTATGCACCAGAGGACAGGTAGAAATTTCCTACTTCTAGGTTTTCTAGTTGCTTTCCTTCCTAATCCATCTTTTTTTGGGGGAGTTTGTTTCTTGTAATACAGATGTGCTCCGTAGGTATGGGATTCCTCAGGGAGGGGTTTGGCTGCTGGTGCATTTGCTGGAAATGCAGAATTACAGCTTCTCTGGAGGGAGGTTTGTGGTGGTGTCAGCCATGCAGTTTCAAATGCCTGTGTACTCTGTAATTGTGGAACAGAAAGGACAAAGGGAGAGGAGGGCCTGCTAATTACTAATAGTAATGTAAGTTACTGTGTGAGCACAGATCCTAAAAGGTAATTGTCTATGCATGTTTTTCCTTTGGAATCTTTTTGCTGAACACATTTATTACAGAGATAAGCCCAGCATTTCGTGCTGAATCTAAACTATCAGTATCATTTGAAAGCAGTTTCATTTTCTGGGTTCTTTGGAGTTATAGCTGTTGTTTAAAGTGTGATTTCTGAGCACAGCTGTCTAACAATAATAGGACACAAGGAAAAAACCAGGAAAATTATGATTTTAAGTCCTGAAACTAAAAGCCTTACAATGCTTTTGGAAGTGAGACTTAACATGTTGCTCTCTCTCAACTGTTATTTCCCTGATATGTAGAAGGCTACAAATATCACATTTCCCAATGTGCTAATGTGTTTTAAATAAAGCACTGACATGGCTGGCAGCACGTTTCAGCATTTGTCTGATGTCTTCCCTAAATACTGTCTGTCTCAGAAGCACTGTGAGGATAAATTAGGATGGGAGACAGTGCCGTAGGTTGCTAAAAAGTGTGGGATTTTGCAGTTACATAGGTAAATAGGTATCTGTATTGTATCCTTAAAAGACACCTCAGAGGGGAATATGAGGCCTTTTTAGGCTGTTTCCCAAAGAAAGGAGGCTTATGCTTCTTTTTTAACTTCCTGTCAAATGTGGTCAACATATATATCCAGGAAGTCAGATTTCATTATTTCTCTTGCTCACAGACTAACTTCTGGGGCATTGAGAGTCCAAGGTGAAATATTTCTTATTTTATATTCATGGATACTCTTGCATGAACTTTGGGATTCACAGTGGTAAACACTTAGGATGGCACAAGGAGCTTGCAAGCCTTTGCTTTGTGTTTTGTGAATTGCACTATGTATTTGAATTTCAGAGAGAGGATTTAATCAGAAGAATGATTCAGATTTTGTCCACTGGTCACTTCTAATAGCAGCTCTATTCTGAAGAGATGGTACTTGGAGTGACATCTGGATCATTTCTATTTCTCCTACAATCCTTTCCATGCTTACTTTTCATGCCAAGTAAGGTCCTATGCTGTGCTTCTGTGGTTCTGAGCTTCCAGATTCATCACTTCTCCTCAAAACAGGTTTTTGCTCTTGTTTTGCCCCACCTACTGAAAGTGTTTTCCACTGTTTGATATGTATTCAGACTTTTCCCCTAAGGCACAAATTTTTCTACTTTATAAATCTGTCCTAAGCTCCATTAACCATTTCCTTAATGAAGTCTCCTGCACCTAAAAGCTATTTCACCATGTAGGCTTTGCAGAAGTATATCATAAAGTATTTAAGTCAAGTTAATAATCCTCTTTATCTTTCCTGGCCAGATTCTTAAACTGGTGATTGCAGATGAAGGGAAGTTTTTATGGATGCTTTGCCTGGTGTCATGGAGCTAAAGCTGAAAAGTACTAATTCAAACATAAAAAGATGCAGTAATTTTCTCTCCTTTTCTTTTGCAGTGCAATTTTCCAGAGAGCCAGGATGGCTAGAAGGCACGTTAGATGGCAAGAGAGGACTTATTCCACAAAATTATGTTCAGTTTTTATAGCTTTGTGCATTGAACGCCAAGAAGGTGTACATGGTATCCATGGATTTTTGTTCTAGTCACTTGTCTCTACTTTTGTGACTGCTTTTAATCAGTGAAGAGCTGGACTATGGATTGAAGATCTTAATCTGTATAAAGACATTAAGTGTTGCCAAATATGAATTAGGAAAAAAATGATTCTTTGAGGGTTGGAATGGGGGAGGGGACAAGAAAGAGGGATGGAGGGATAGGTTAATTTTTTAATAGGGTGCTTGTTTTTTCAGTTGTAAAGAGCAGTAGTAGTATGTTTGTTTGCAAGATAAATAGCTTTTGAAGTCAAGTATTTGGTTGATCTGTGACTCAACTTAGTGTCCTGGAGATTATGCTTTGATAGCCACCATTTTTAACAGAATGTGAGGGTGCTGAGGCCTTGGCACAAGCTGCCCAGAGCAGCTGTGGATGCCCCATCCCTGGAAGTGTTCAAAGACAGGTTGGATGGGGCTCTGAGCAGCCTGGTCTAGTGGAAGGTATCCCTGCCCATGGCAGGGGATTGGAACTAAATGATCTTTAAGGTCCCTCCCTACCCAATCCATTCTATGATTCTGTGATCATTTTAGGTTTGGAAAATACTGATGGATAAAAAAAGCTATCATGCTGACAATTAAATTATATTTCAGAGTGGAATAGCCAGTGCAGAACAGACATCAGAAAGTAAAAATAATAGTTATCAAGACATGACATTTTTCAAATGTCTTCAAAGAGCACATTCGTTTATGTTGCGTGTATGATTTCATTTATTTTATAAAGACAAGACACATGAACTTTTATTACAGGCTCCTATATGTCATGGTTCCTTTGCTACTCAAAAATATCACTGTAAATGAAATAAAATGTTATTTGTTATTTGACTTGTCATTCCTATGTTGCAGAGGATTTTGCTCTGGTTCTGGAAGTTGTGGCATGAAATAATTATTGGCAGCTCTGTGCAGTCAGCCTCAAGCAGGCTCCAGAAGGGATGGGGAGCTTTCCTCACACAATATAGGCAACTCTGGAAGTTCAAGGCAAAAGGGAAAAGAGAATCTCTGGCTATGATGCTTTTGCATACTAGAAAATTCCAGCATTTTATCTGTTGTCTGTTTTAGCTGCTTGTTCATCTTGCCTGTCTTCCTTCCCTCTAATTGTCAACTGCAAGGTCTTATTGATGCCTCAAAATTTGTAGAACTTTAAAAAAGTTACATGCAGTTTATCACTAATTTTTCTATTTTTCTGTCCTTCAAGAAAGACAATATAGAGGATGCAGGGAAGTGTGACAGGATGGCATGCTAACACAGGCTCACTTATTTGTTAAACTGGACTCCATAGATTTCGAGTCATTTACTGCAGCTCTACTTAGCTTGCAAGTTTTCCTAACAAATGAGATTAGTAAACCAGTTAATGGTTAATGCTGCCTTGGGGTTGGGATGGCTTCTTCCCCCAAGGATTTAACTCCATGCCATGAATTTGTTCCTTTGCCTGGACTGCACAGACCACTGGAGTATGCACAAATCATTTCCAGATGGAGCAATGGTGGGCCAAGCCAGTACAGCTCTCCAGCACTGACCCTCATTGCTTGGAGGAGTTTCATTTGGAGAATTCTCCTGGTATTGGAGCAATGACTCTCTGCTCCAAAGCTTTTAGGCAGTTCTTGTCTTGGCTAACTGACCCAAGCACTGAAAATGACTTCTGACTGATTTGCTCCTTGATTCAGTGCTAAGGAAATAGCTGCACCAGTACTTGCAGCAGCAGCCTGCAGCTTTCTGTGCTCACATTCATTCACGTGGCAAAGTTCCCTCCTGGCTGGGTCTCCTGTTGCCTGGGCCCACAGCTCTATCAACTCATCTGTGGCCTTAAAGATTCATTCTGGAGGCAGGATGGTGCTTGTGTGCCAAACTCAGTTTTCATGGCTACCACTTGGTAGAAAATGTTGAAAGGAGAGGGAGAATATAAATCTTTGGTGTTAGCCTTGCAGGTGTGGCAGCTAGGTATGCTGGCTTGTCAGATGGTGAAGCTCTGATAACTTGGAGCTTTCAAGCTTTGGAAGTTGCTTCCATTTGTTTTGTTGTTGTTTTAAACCTGCAGTGCATGTTTGATCTTGCTCTGGCTGCTGTCCTCCAAAATTCTCAATGTGCTGCTCAGCTCTAGCTCTGTGTGGTGGGGCTTTTTTTCCTTATAACCAAGGTTGTTTAAAAAGGCAGATACAAAGAGAAGGAATAATAGTCTTAGTGCCTCTTCCATCCAATCCTGTGAGCCTGTTTTACCTTTAGGTGACATGTTTGGAGACTCCTGTTACTCCTGGAGCTATGCAGAACCCAAACAAGAAGAAAACTTTTCTACTGAGAAGTGATACACTGAGCAGAGGTAACACTAATCCAGACTTTCTCACGTCCCGGCCGTTGTCTGAAGGCAGTGGTGTGAGCTGAGCCAGATCAGATCTGGCTTTCAGGCTAACCACACTGCCTCTGAGGAATTCACTTGTGGGAACTGCTACCCACCAGATGGGTTTCCACATCAGCCCAGTTACACCAGTGCCAAGTACAGACTTGCACAGCCCAATAGCCATGGCCCAGCTCATTCTTCATCCTCGCTGCTGAGCAGAGCTGTGAACGATGCCCTCAGTACTGACTGCTTGGAAATGGAGATTAAAAGATTCTAAAATTAAAAAAAAAAATACAAAGTAAGTCAGGCTTTTGAGATTGCTTGCTTTCCTGAAGGTGGCCTTTAGGGCATGCCTCTTGTCTGGTAGCCATCTACCATGGCTTGGTAGATTTTGGAGGAGTGCAGTAATGTGCTGTTGAGACAGGAAGGAGGACAGAGAGTCCATTCTGGAGAAAGCTGGTTGCAGGATCCTTCTCTTGGCCTGGCAGCTGGAGTGCTCATTCTCCATGGGCATGGCCTCTGTCCTCTTGCATAGAACTGCCCTCCTGTCACAGCTGGGGGCACAGAGGAGTTAATCCTTGGGTTGGGCTCTCTTCCCTTGCTCTGTGCTGGTTACTGTGAGCAGGGCCACAGACTTGTCAGTTTTCAAAGGCTGAGGCTGCTGATAGTGAATGCATGAAATGGACTGAAAATTAGAGTGTGAATTAGGAAAAAAACTCAAAAAAGCTTTTTATGCAAAATAGCTTTGGCCTTGCCATCACTGTGGGGCCAGAGATTGAACCCCTCAGCCTGGGAATTAAGGTTGGATGTGTTTGCTGAATAATTAATGGCCAAGCTGAGACTCCTGCCTAGCTGGGCTCAGCAGAAATTTATAGCCTGTAAGTCACTGGCCAGGGTGCAGAGCTGTGCCTTGGCCAGCAGCACTTCCACTCTGCTGGGTGAAAAACCCTGGAGTTTTCCAACTGCTGAGGGTTAAGTGTTGTCCCAGCTGATCTTCATGGCAGGTTTCCTTCTGATGCCATCTTTTATGAGTGAAAGAAAAATCATTAGCTGATTTCTCTGTCCTGTAATGAAAATAAAACTGCTGCACTGCTTGCAGCTTTTGCTACCCAAGGCTCTGTAATTGTGTCACAGAAGAGACTTGGACAGAAACTTGCCTTCCTTAATGCTGTTCCTTGTTCTCTTAACCCATTTCACAATTCTTACCTGGTTTGCAGTTTAAGGAGGAAAGTTGCTGACAGAGGGCCTGTGTAGGCTGTAAATGCACCAGTGCTAAACTGGGTTTCACTGAAAGTCTTCACTGGAGTTTTACCTCTTCAGCTGAATATGCCTTGGGCATTGTTTTCTACATCAGAGTCCAACAGTCTGCCCTCATCTGTCCTTGCAATAGCCACAGGTAAGTGCCAAATAAACTTCGCCCTGTCAACATCTACAATTAAAGTAAGAACACCTCAAAAACCTTATGGCAGGGCATGGTTTACCAAGCACAGTCTGTGACAGGAAAGAGCATTTTTTCCACTCCTTTCTTAGTAATATTGTACTCCTCATGAATTCCCAGTCTCTGCAGATACCTGGGTGCCCCAGCTTGAGGTCAGGTTACAAGTTTTATTATGGTTTTAAGTAGTGATAGCATCATCTTATTTCCAGAACAGCAAATGACAGATGCATCTGCTTGTAAACATATGGGAAATTTTTCTTAACACTGCTGATCCCCTACTATTCTTTCCTTCTGACAATTCAGCAAAGAGAAAGCAGGTGCAGGGTTTTTTTGGCAATAAAAAAGTTCATGCAACTTTGTTATTAAAAGACCAAAATGCAATTAAATGGTGGTTTTACACCACAGACCAGGCTTTGTGCAGAACTTGGTGGTGAATTGCTGAAGGAGTGTCCAGAACAGAATAAGATAGTTAGAAGGGGCAATAAAACTCCTGCTATCTTACTGTAATTACAACTAGAGAAAGTCTGACCCTGAGAAGGCAGGGTCAATGGGGAGACCTTGTGTATATAAAATAGAACTTCTCTCAGGGCAAGAGGGATTCACTAACTTTGGTCATTGGGAAGAGCAGCAGGAGATTAACAAAAACTGGAGCCCAGACTGGTCTGGCTACTGAGGGTTTGTTTCTTCCAGTGGGATGCCCAGAGCAGTGTGAGCACATGGTTTGTCAAGCCCAGGGAGCCAGGTGCAATGAACCACACTGCTCGTGTTGGGCATTCCCTGCCCTGCAGCCTGAGGAGCTGCTCCCTGCCCGAAGCCATCGCAGGTGCGGCGACACCCGGAGCTGGCAGGGATTGCTGGAACCAACCCTCCAGCTGGCTGAAGAGAGATGCTGCAGTGCATTTTAATTTACTTTATGTTGAAGTGCTCGTGTCCAGGTGAAATGGGGCTCTGAGCACCTGGTCTAGTGGAAGGTGTCCCTGCCCAAGGCTGGAGGTTGGAACTGGATGATCTTTAAGGTCCCTTCCAACCCAACCCACTCTTTGGTTCTGTATTGTTCCTGCATGAGCAGAAGGCTTGCCTCTAGGGATATCACTGCACCAGCAGCTAGCTGAGATTAAAATGCAAGAAATACTTGCAATCAAACCAGTTTAATTCATGTATATTTGTACAATTTGTATAAAAAAAGAAAAAAAGAAAAATAGGTACTTGCAGACATTAACATAAAGACCAAACAATATTTTCTATTTATTTAAAAAGCTTTAAACATACAGAAGCAAACCCCTAATTATAAATGCATCATTATGCATAGATTTTACTGTTTACACCATACTGCTGGCTGCTTTTTTCATCCAGGAATCTATTTAAACTCCAAGAATTCTTAAACATTCCTCTGAGCTTCCTGGCCTCAGAACTGCTGTCTATCTTATCAAGTCATTGACCTCCAGCTGAAAACATTGCTCTAAAAAAAGTCAAATCTTTAATAAACAATTAAAAGTGCATTAACTGTAGAATTTTTTAATTTCATAAATGTTTAAACAAGTCAGTGAAAAACACCACCCTGTGAATTAGCTTTTTGCATGATTGATTGTAAAGTATCTTTTTAATAAGATTCTGATATTGCAAACTTTAGTCTTTTCTATTTTACTCCGTGCAACTGCTCAGTGGCACGATGTGTAGTATTCCTGAAATACCCACTGCAGTACATTACACTATTTTACATTTTAACTGTGTATACAATGCTCTTGCTGCATATCCCTGTTCCTTCTTACAACAAAATAATTTAGCTCGATGAACAAAAGCCCACTTTCTAAAAGCTGTTATAGTTTGTCTTGTATTTTGCAGGAGACAAATGCCTATTTCATTCTAAACAAATTCAAAAGAACTTCCCGGTAGCTAAAAACTAGGGCTGGGTTTTGTGGTTTCTTTTTCTTTTTTCTGTACACAGGTTTAGATAAAAAAAGTGATGGCTATTCTGCTTAAGTGTCCTTGATAAGAGAATACTGCCTCTTACAACATCTATATCCAATTGTATCTATTACTTCAATGATGTCTAGCAAAAAAATAATAATCAATGAATGGTTTCATAAACAACAGGTGATTAAAGTAAAGGATTTATTATAATCTGCTTACAGTTGTTTGCAAAGACAGACATACGTTTTTGCATAAAGATATAAATTGCTTTTTAAAACTAATTTAGTGTGTTTAATTATATGAAGTTTCTGTGAATTATGAATTGTACCAAACCAAGATTAAAAGTAATAAGGTACAAAAATAGGAGCAAACAGACAACAATTTGGACTGGGACAGGCATTTAACAGTGAAGTGTAGAATATGGCTTTGCTATTTTAGTCAAGCAAAGTTACTCTGAGACAGAAAAGGAGGCAGTAACTTTGTTAATATAAAAAGCTGCTGCAGACTGTATTCACCCAGAACCTGGCTTTGAAATCTTCTATTTTAGACTTTAAAAAAAAAACCTAAATGAATAGATGGATGTATGACTGTGTCTTTACTGTAAACAACCAGTCTGCATGCTGTATATCTCACGTTGGAAGTTTGGCTTTCATATTGCTGTGCAGGTCAGTATTTAAAGATCTGCCTATGAATTAGACTTCCAAAATGCAAATAATATATGTATGTATATATTTATATATAAAAATCCTCTCTGAATACAGTCTTTACAGATTAACCATTGCATAAGGCAGGTGTCATTTAAAAAGACAAGTAGCGTTGACTGTCTTCAGTGCACCACAGTGCACCTCCAAATTTGAGTTCAGAAAGGGTGTAGAATTCTTAATTTGACCACCATTGACAAGAAATGCTACATTCCAACCGGCCAAGGGACACACTATAGCTCAAAAATACCAGTGGCACCCAGAGAGAACACTACAGATTAGGACTCTGAAAAACTATTCTATTTAAACATGAGCATATGGTAGCAACAGTTGAGCCTCAGAAAAGTTCACCTGTCCTCTATTCTACTCCAAAATCTTGTAGTTGCTTATAAATTGTGAAATAGTGAAAATCACTTCAAAAATTCTCTTCTTTGCAGTCTTACTCTAGAGAAAACATTTTTGAGACAAAATCAGACCAACTGAGTTGAACTTGTAGTGTGAACATTTGTCTTCTTGGATGTATCCCGATTATTACAAAAATGCTTACAAAATTACAGGCATTTTTAGCTTATCACTAAAAATTCTACTCAGCTTATCTGCCCTTATCATCCCTCACCATCCCTCTCACCAGTACAAATCTCTTTGATATACTTACTGTAATGATCTGCATGTTTCCTTCAGCATAACCAGAGATCAATCTCCCCCATCTGAAATAATAATCTGACCTTTTAAAATGTTTTATAGATCCAGTATTCGAAGGAAAAAAACAAAACCAAAACCAAAACCAAACAATCTGGGAAACCTTAGTAAAAAAAGAAAAATCATTCAACGTGTTGCTTGCCCCTGTTCCCCCGAGAGAGAAAGGGAATAGAGGGCAAGAACTCACTAGATCATTAAGCTGGCAAAAGCTTTGGAGAGAGACCATAATTTGTCTTGTTAAATGAAACCTTGGTAAAGTGGCAAACACAAAAATGTGTAGTTTCCTACAGATATATGAAGCAGGAGTTCTAAGATGTGCTCAAGTCACATACACTTGCAAGAGACAAAAGGGGAGGAAAAGAGAGAGAGAAATAGAAAGGCTTAAAACACAACTGAAAAGGTTAAGCATGGTTATTTACAACAGATACCGTAGGATGGTAAATTAGATATGATGCTAAAAAAGGCACAGCTTTCCCTTTCTTAAATACACTGTAAACGGTTCATTATGCATGCAGAACATTTCACTTTACAAAAAAATTACCTTGTTTGTTTAGACAAAGATAGTACTTAAATAGTCTCCAGCAAAATAGAGTTCTTTCAAAAATACTTTCCCGTTCATCCTATTAACCATTAAAGATTTTTTGTCTCATTTACAAAAGTTCCTTACACCTTATTTCAGGTCCTTCACAATTTATACATACAGCAATGTACAGTACAGCAAAAGACTGCAAAAAATTATTTGTAAAGCCAGCACAATAGATACTATAAATTGATACCAGGGCATTTGTTTTTCACATCTTATCCTTTTGAATTAAATAGTAAATGGACACTTAACACAGTGTATATCATCTATGATGGGATAACATGGGATAACAAATGCCACAGGTGGGGATAACAGTATTCCACACCAAATGTTCTGTTATTACTTTACACGTTAGGGTTTGTGTTTGTGTATATATGTGTGTGTATATATATAGCTTTTGTTTGTAATTTTTTTTTTTGCTTTTTTTGGTTTTTTTTTTTTACAAGAAAAGAATATTAATGCCCCATATTGACTTTACGTTTATGTGCAAACCAAGGGTAAGCTTTAAAAAGTTCTCATTAGTTCTCGAACCCTTTTAAAACAAGCAAACAATACCAGAAACTACATGGCATATTTAAAACTCCATCTGTTAAAATATCAAAATCAAAGAGTTATTGACTAGATATGGCTTTTCATCCAGAGGAACAGGAACATTTTCTAAGTGTTTTAGGGTTATGGGGTAATTTCCAAACATCTAGGTCTTGCCAAATCCAAGTCAACTGCTTTCCATTCCCCCAAACCCTTCGTATGATTTTAGACTATTCAGAGACTGCTGAACAAGTGTAAAGAGCATGTTTAAAATATGGTTTCTTGGGTCCTTCATGGGTGTGGAATAACACAGGGAAACTTAAGGCAAAGTTCTTCCATTTAAGACATTTTCTATCACTTCCTGTGAAAGTACAGGGGCTTGGCATTCCCAGATTCCACCTTTGGTAGCTGGTCACTGATGATTTCCACCAGCATGGCTGGAAACTCTACTTTCAGTGCCTGAGACTCTCGGAAGGTGTAGAAGCAGAATTCCAATAAGTCACTAACAAGCTGAAATACAGAAAGAAACACTTTTTAGGAAAACACCGGTATTTTTGCACACAACAACAGCTCACTGATAATTGATTATTTCCAAGAAATACCATCTTACTCTGACCTGACAGTCCATTTACAGGCCTTATAAAGCAAACAAAAGAACCCAAATGCCAAAGGGCTACTTGACTCATTAAAAATCAGCAAACTAGGAAAACCCAAGAGACCACAGATTTGATTTTTCAGCCTAGCTGCACTTTTCCTTTCACTAACAGCAACTGGACACCACGAAAACTCTAGGTCTACAGCAATAAAGGCTTCTGCCCAGGGGGAAAAGATCAGCCATAAACTATTGTATCTCTCTGCTTCAGCTGGATACACATACATTAAATCAGATTATTTGGTTAACTTCAGTGCATTCTCCAGGGCCCACAGCCTACAACTGCCAGAGCAGCTGATGTTTGCAGCTCAACAACCCAACTGCTGCATGACACAGTGGCATTTCAGGTTTTACAGACACACAATCTACAGGTTTTTGGTGGCTGTGACCTAAATGCATCTCCTAAAACCTTATGGTATGTTGGACCCTTCCCAATCTTTAAGAAATGTGAAGGAATGAAGCACATCCAGGTTTCACTGAGTGTGTGAACTTCCACTGCAGTTCACACACTGTTGTGTGATTGAAGGAAAGAGCCTCTGCTATTTAAAAATCTAAGTATTAAACTAATTTTGGCGCCTTGTGTCCTTGCAGAGGACTTGAAACACTTCTGCTTGTGTCGTTTATCAAACACAAGTTTGTAATTTCAATTCTTACCATGCAGAATTGCACTTTGCCATAAAGCCCCTGTTAAAGATAGAGCAAATAAAAGTGGACTTCTGGAAGGTAGAAAAGGAAATGAATAAAAAAATATGAGCAGCAATATTTCCATCCTGGAGCACCATACCTTATTGCTCATTTTCAGGACTTTCACAGCTGTTCTTGCAAACATGTAAGCAGTTTATGAACATCCCAGAGAAGTGCTGAGATCACTCAAACACATGACTTGCTGCTATTGAGCACTACATGAGTCTGCTTGCTGGGGCTTAGGTCATTGCTGATGATCTGGCATGTCATGAAGCAACACTAATTAATTAAACAGATGCATGCTAAATAAGTAGCATAGACATAATCTGGTTTTCAAGGAAAAAATGCTGATGTTCAAAGGTTTACTTTACCCATGAGGAGGAGGTTGTTACTGCATATCTCCTGTGCCAAAAATACTCTAAACAGCACAAAACCAAAGTGAAGGAAACTGTGTCTTGGTGTGATTGCCACTCCCTCCTCCCTGCCTCTGGCATCAAACACCAGCCCTAAGCAAAGTAAGCCTTGACAATGACCCTGTGAATGTGCTCCTTTTCCTAAACTTTGTTCACATCACTGAATGTGAGAGGGGGTTGGGATCACCTCTGTCCCACTGCCTTCTGTGCAGCTTGAATTCCTACCTCATCACGTCTGTGTGCGGCCTCTGGATCCGGTGAGACAGGTCACAGGAAATCCTACCTAGAAATTACTAATTCTGACTTCTTTGCAAGCTTTTAGAAGTACCAAGTACACATTTATGTCTGGTAAATATGCAGACAGGGGAAATGAAAAACAACACTAATGAAGGAAGCATAATCTACTCTATTCTGTAAAAAAGTCGGCAGTCCAGTGGGAGAAAACCAGCATGTGATCATGGATACGATCACAGCACAGCACACTACAAATCTCACCACAGAGCAGAATGGTTAAGTTTGCACAACAATTTAAATGAAAATCCCTAGAACCCTCCCATCATGTCATACTTGGGTTGAAGGATAAGGATAATATATTTTTTATACCTAAGGATAATACATATTCTATACCTATTTAGTCTGCTAAAACTTTTGTTCCACTTTCTTAAGCTCTCAGCTTTAACACACTTGACAAGAATCATCCACATAAAGAAAAAGGGAGAACTGGGAAGCACATGTGTCACACCTGTGACCCCGTGTGTCACCAGGACCACGGGATTGCAGTCAGGATCTTTTTAACTCCAGCCTTGAAAGCTGCATGGCTTTTTGGGACTGGGAAAGCATTAATTTAAAATAAAGAGGAAAAATGTGGCAGAATTAAAAGCCAGCTCAGAAGTACGAAAATGTAAACACTGTGCTAAGGTCAGAAAGATAAAGCTGTCAGACCAAGAGCTGAGCCATAAGCAGGCTATTTTCTGCAGGTGTGCTCCTGTGCATTTTCAAAAGCACCAGCGTGCTGCCAGCTCAGCAGCCTTGGCATGTGGAATGCAGTGAAAGGATGAAAAACTCAAGTCCCACAGGCAATGTCAATTTTGAAATGTAAGTCCTTGCTTCTGCATCCCAAACAGCATTTGTCTGATGGAGTTTTGACTTGTAACAGGTAAATAATTTAGATGGTCTTCTGCTTTAAAAGAGAAGTTCCCTCTTCAGTAAGGATATCAAAAAGTTTGTTTTTTCTTGGAACACACAAGCTCTGTCTTTGCAGTGACTGTCACCACAGGTGACAAGCAAGGTAACACGAGCTATCCAGCACCTGTGAACGTGCCTTATGAATTTCCTAGATCAAATATACTCCTGGTTGTTCTTTAAAGCCTTGTAAAATCCCTGTGCTCTCAGAACTCCTGACTACACTTTAGCTGACCACTTCTACCCTCCACTTCTGGTGGTTTATACTGGAAAAGCTGAGAGCTCCCCCACTCCAGCAGGGTGACAGACAACTCCAATTTAGCAGTGAGAGTGAAAGCACTGCTGTTTGCACAAGCAGTGCAATAGAGACTAGAAACATCCTGGCTTCTACAATCTCAATTATTTCAGCTACTGAAGCACACTTCTGAAGACTTATAGCTTGGCAGTGCAGTTAAGGCCACAACTAAAACAATTCCCAATTCTCTCATCACTACCCCTGCAGTGCGCTGCGCTTCAAACATTTCCAGGGCTACAGCAGTCTTAGCAATTCTGATATTTTTACTTAATCAATTTTTGCATTTGTATGCTGTATTGAGCACCTCTGAGAAATAGGAGTATTAATCAAATGTAATTTTCTGTTATTAGGGTGGGGTGTGTATAAAATGGACTTTTTCATGCATACTGTTCTTCATAATTAAAAAAAATGAATCCTTTAATGAAGTCCCTGAAGTTAATACAGTTAAAGTGACCTTTGAGCACTTGCCCCATTTTTACAGCAAAAAGAATTTATTTTAGTTTGGAAATCTCACCATGATGCCTTTGCATTTCCAGAAATGGTAAGAACATTGGATTTGCAAGGGTGCACATTTCTGTGCTTCTTTTTCTCCAAATTCTCTCAGAATCTCTGAGTGTGGTATGAAAGCCCTCAGTCACTTCTCTATCAGGAGCATCTCTGTGATTAAGCCTACTGAGACAGCAATTAAGACAGCAGTAGGGTAACAACACAATGCTGAGTAATTTCTTCCTATTATTAGCTACAGCTATTACTGTCAGAAACTTCAATGTTCTCCTATATTGAAAAAAAAAAAAAAAAAAAAGACACTCTAATTTGCCTGTTTCTGTCCCTTTCAGGAATGGGTCTCTGCCCACCTAGCTCCTTCCTCACCCAGCAGAGCCCTTGGTGAGTTTAGGACTACTGTCCCTTCCTGCTTTTTCCACTTCATGCCATGGATACAAAACTCCTGCTCCAACAACCAGGAAGGCTAAGGAAAACCACTGCCAAGCAGGTCTTGATTATTCCATTATCACTATATTTGTTTTTACTCCCAGTCCTATGAAAATCCCATGATGTAAAATAATTATTAGTCCAAGGGCTCAGGAAGGAAGTTATTCCCTCTGGGATGGCTTACAGGCTGATTCTTGGAGATCCATATGTCCTTTGGTTACCCACAGTGGCCAGTTCCTAGGTGCCTAGGAAATCCTGAACTCTAACCCAAGAGTAAAGCCTTGTAAAGCCTTCCAGCGTCACAGGGAGTACCACGGGATAAAGCCTCTAGTTATACCTATGCAGAGAATTTGCCTCATGCTAGAAAGGAGTAAAAGGTGGATAAAATACATACTGATTAGGCACTAACAGTATCTGGCAGAGCAAACATGGACCCTGGTTCTGCCTGGACTGATGCAGTTATCTGACTGAGGAACTGCACTCGTTTTTTCACGTTTCCTTTATAACCCTGTGCACACCCAAACCATAGCACCTGACACCTGGACATGCCACAGAAGAGTCTGAGTTCAACTCATGTTCTGTGCCTGGAGGATGCACCCACAGCATCACACAGCAATGAAACATCCTCATCCTTTGGCCAGCACAAACTTAGAGCCAAGTCTCCTTTGCTCTTCAACAGTAGTGGGGTTCTGCCCTTCCCCAGCAAACACCAACAAACGTGAAGGAAGAGGGATCAGACCATCACAAACTGAGCAAGACGATTCTCAGAGTAGCTTCTGTCTACATTAGGGAGCTGGGAATCAATTTCTCACTTGACAGATGCATATTAGCTGCCACAACACACACCTGGCACACTCCCACATGGCTGCTGCTCTGGGAGTAGAGGCAGGATCTATCCTCTCACTAAACAGAGAAAATGTTCACCCTGAGAATTCAGGCACTGGGACCGGAACGAGGCTCCAAACTGCTCATCAGCTGTGGGACACAACTTGGGCAGATCAGGAGCAGAAATAAGTGTACCCAAAGGTGTTGGTGACAGCTGAGGGGCTCATCTGCAGTTTTGTATCTGTGGGATTAGGAACCTGCAGAGGCACATTTGCATCCAGCACAGCATCCCGTGCAGCCCTGCCCCCGGAGGATCCGTGCCCTTATTCCCACTGTCAGCTCTTTCAGCGAGTGAAATCCTGGCGCTCTCAGCCTATGGAAAGATCCACCTCAGCTATAAAGTATTCCCTTCAGGAACCATAAAAAATTAATTATTCAGCAGCATGAGCCTTAAAGAATTTATTTTTGTTTGGCAGAAAACGTCAACAAGTAAATGACAGCGCAGGGCGCTGCCTTGCCAAGGGGAAGGTTCACATTAGGGTTTAATGTCATGGCATCGAAACAAAAGCCCTCTTCACTCAAAGCCTGTTTAGTATCAGCCAGATTGAAACCAAATTCAGCTTTTGTTCTGCAAACTGCCCAACCATACACTACACAGTCTCTATATGAAACGAGGCCTGCCATGCAATATACAGCCCTTCCTGCCAAAGCCAACAGGAGATGCCGAGGAGGATCCAGATGAAGTTTTTGATACCATGTGCAGGACATCTGTTTCTAATGTTCCTGAGGGTGTTTGTCAGGCACTTCACCTCCATCCAAGTGCTGCATGTGCATCTCTCCCTGAAATGCCCACGGCCATTCACAGGCACAAGACCAAAACTTTTGGAGTCTAGGTAGAGAGGGGCGCTGTCCTTGCTACACTGTGGTTCTTCAGGACATGATGCACATGAGCCACCCAAAAGAAGAGAAATACAATCTCTACAAGAAGGAAATACAGGATCATAGAATCATTAAGTTTGGGAAAGACCTCTGAGATCACGGAGTCCAGCTGTTATCCCAGCAGTGCCATGTTCACCACTAACCCACGGCTTCCACACAGCACCATGCAGACAGAGTGGCAGGGCAGGCTGCAGGCGGGCTCCAGAGGCCCAGCACAGGTGTGCACATGGACAAAACCCTCTTCATCTTGTCTGCCCTGGATGGGCTTCCATCTCTTATTTTTAAGGTGCTTTGAGGCTCTATGGATCATTAAATAAAGTTGCTGATGTTTTCAAATACTTAAGTGCCTGCCTGGCCTTCTTGAAAATTTCTTATTTCCCCAGCTTGGCACTTTCCTACCTGCACATATGTTTGCTGTGTGGATGAATGATTTAGCATACTGAGCAATGTAAAACCATCTTGTTTGGGTTTTCTTTTTCTTCCTCATATTATATAAGCCAAGCACACTGTAATTTGATATTTCCACACACTGTATTTCATATATTCTTCAGACAGATGTCTTATAAATGAGGTTGATGAAAGCAAGTCTGGAGGTGCAAAGGAGCAGAGTTCTTTACTGCTTGCCCCTACACTCAGGTAAAGTGAATTCCACGAGTGATGAGACGCTGCTCTGCTCAGATGGACAAGCTGGATACAGCAGGAGCTGAACAAGCATGGATTGTGCACCAGCCCCTTCAGGCTTGCACTGAAAATGCCAATGCCAAGACTACAGCAGCATGTAAACATGGGGCCTCAGCTCCAGTTAGACTGCCCAGCGCCAAATATATTCTGATCCTCTGAAATTATAATGGAGTAAGTTAAAAATACATAGGTTATAGCTGAGGAAGCATTCCTCCTAGACTAAGGAACCAAGCAGAAAATTTGCATTCACGTAGTTTGAACGGAGAAATTCTTCACTAACAGGCAGTGGGGAGAGAATATTAATTCTCACTTCTCATTAATATTATCACCAGTGTAAATTTATTCTGATGGATTTCAAAAACCAAAAAGCAAAAAAAAAACAAAACCAAAAAAAACCCAAAAAAACCTGTTTTAAAGAGAAAAAACAAACAAGTGCCCTTGTTGAACAAGTCTCCAGTATCATCTCTGAAAGGAAGCACTGTTGTGGAGACAAACCAGCCTTTCTAACAGAGATTGCTGACAATGGGACTTTCTTTAAAAAGTCCTTTGACTATTAAAACAAAAGTAATGCAAAAATAGCTTAATTAAAAATTAAATAAAATGCAAGAGCAGCCTGCTTCCTCTGGTTAGTTCAGCTCCCAATGGCTAATGCTGTGTTTTGGAAAATGTCTGTAGGACATGGGAGCGCTCTCAGTAAGCACGAGCCTGTCATCCAGTCACCTTAACCACACAAACCCTCCAATTTCAGCAACAAATCAGACACTGCCTATCCTGAAGAGGATTGGAAAACTTCATAAATGCAGGGGTTTGTTAAGCTGCCTCGAGGGTCAGATGTGAATTCTTGCAAATGATTTTATCACCCATCCCTTTTTTTTTTCCACTAAAACACTACAACTTCCTTTGCTGGCACTGAGCAAGTGAAACCTGATCTCTGAAGAATGAGCTATTACTGCAGTACTAATAATACTCCCCCTGCCTCCCACTAAGCTTTGCAATGTTTTAACGAACAACAGAACAACATTTGAAAAATAATTCCATATGTACATTCTGTAAACAGACCTGAGGCTCTTACACCGATATGACCTGAAGTGCACCGTACTGTACCGTCTCTGCAAAATGAAATTTAAGGCAAGTACAAAGACACTTGTATGCAGGCTCTGAAAGCAAGTGCTGTAGCTTCTTCATGCAGCAAAGATCCTTCCCTAACCCCATCCCAGCCAGGATGGAGTAGGGCAGTTTTCTCCTTTGCTGCAATTTGCCAGATTTTACTGGGAGGGTCATGAGCATGCTGGGAGCCCTCCTCTCATGTACCCAAACACAGCTAAAGGTCACTCTCGCTGGCCCCAGGAGTCTCCCATCACTTGCTGCTCCATGGCACAGCTTTGGAGAGGATGGGTGCCAGCCTTGCTGGCCCAGGCAATGGCCTGGTCCCCAGGGAACTCTCAGGGGGCACTAGGGAAACCCTCAGCTTGAGGAGACCGTACCAGTGGGTCACTTGTTTCCTCTGTAGAGGCTGCAGGCTCCCTCAGAGCAAGTTAAAGGAGATACAGCCCTGCTGCTGCAGAGGTAAATTTTGTACTTACCGTTACACTGGCTAGAACCAGGTCGCTCCCAGCTAAACAGCTCAACATTATGGACACCCCTTCTGGAATCTACCACACCTACCACAACCACTCGGTCACTCTGGGCAGAGGATCAGCAGCCCAGGTGCTTTGAGACCAAACCTTTAGTTTCCTATGTCATTCATCACATCTCACACCTGAGACATGTAAAACACTTTGTTCTGGAATAAGGCAGGAAGGCAGAAATAACACAACAAGGAATCTTCCACTTGAAAAGTTCAAATAAAGCTTCAAACACCCAGGATGGCTTCAAAGACAGTGCATCTTTTAAAGTCATCATGATTACAAACCTAGCTGTAAAAGACCACCAAATGAATTCTGTGTTTATTGGCACATCAGGCACGTTGGATGTGTAACACACTAACCCTGAACCTTTCACCTTTATGACTTCTACTTTCTTATTTTAACTTCTTAAGTTCTTCTAACAACTTCTCTCAGATGTCCCTTTACAAAGAATATGGCTGTTTTTTGTCTCTCTGTCAGTTAACACAATTAAAGACTACTTGTTTACCTTAAAGGAGAGATTTTTTGCTTAACTTTTCTGCGCTCCCTGAGGAGTTATACTTACATCATGCATGGAGTCAAGAAGTTTAGTCAGTTGGTAGAATCTCTGCCAGCTTTGCCCAGAGTTACTTGGACATTTAGTTACCATCTTCTTTAGTTCTTTAATGTAATTTGCCCTCATTTCTTCAAATGCAGCTTGGCTTTTGAGACCATCCTTGGGAACTGTCATTGAAAAGACAGTCTGAAATTAGTATTAACTGCATTGCTTATTCTTTTGATGTGCATACTTAAACAGTTACAGCAGTCAGCGGATGAAGGAATGAAACCTTTAAGCAAAGTCCGTAATTTTACAGACATTGGTGAGGGATCAACAACATCACACAGATTCTCAAGCGATTCAGGCATCCTCTCCAGATGTGTGATTGCAGGAGCTGTGGCAGAGGACAAGATAACATCTCAGAAATACGACACATGCTAGCCTCATGTCCAAACTGCTTTCAATACAATCCAACCACATAAAACCCAAGCAGATGGATCAAGGGTATTTTGTTAGAAGCTGAAAACGTGATTTATCATTCTTCAGTGATTCCCCACACTTGGCAGAGGAGGAGAAGGTACAGAATCACAGCTGTTATCTACAGAAATGCTAGACCAAGTGACACATTTTTATGCCATCAAGTAAGATCTAAAATTTCTTTGAATGTTAGCAAGCATCTGCATAGCATCTAGAACAAAACAGAGCCATTTTTCTGCACAGAACAAAGTCTGTTTTCCTAACAGGCATCCTGACCCAGTGCTTGACCATGGCAGACAGTTGCAAGCATTTCTAGCGTACTGTTGAAGTTTCCATCTGCCAAACAGAGATAGAATCATGATCATGGAATCATCATTTTATAAATGGGTCAGAAGTACAGTTTTCTGATACTTTTTATTGTGACCAATATCAGCAGGGCTGATTACAAAAGCAAATACCCTATTTCTTAATGGACTGCAAACACTCCTGCAGGTTCTGCCCCAAAAAGGAATGGCTTATTAGGATCAGATCCCTATGAAAACTCCAAAGGGGTAATTACCAACATTACTTAAAATATTCTGAGGTTTAATATCCAAATTCATGAACACTGCTTAACCATCAAATGCATTTTTTTCCCTGTATGTCTTAGGCATAGTCCATAGAAGGAAAATAAAATATGGTCTGTATATGAGTGACTTTATTTCTTAGGTAAGTCAGAAAACTATGTCAGATTAAGCTAAATAGGAAGTTACCTACTAAAAAGAGAAAGGAAAAAAAAGGTGATCTTCCAATTCAGCTTACCCTGACTTAACCTCTTGACAGAAACTGTCTTATTCATACACTTCCTTCTCTTCTAAATCCTCTCAATTGCCCTCCATACCACTGAAATCACATCAGAAGTATGTAGCAACTTCCCTAAATGGCTCCAGAGTAGAAGTTTTAAGAAAAAGCATCAGTATCTACAAGAGCAATTTAGCAATGGGGAACGAGGAGGAGCTGTACCACCACCACAAGAGCAGCAAGGACGTCAGGCCACCAAGTGCTGGAAAGGGGCACAAGAAAGAATCTTTAGAAAAAGCCTAGGAGGTTACACACCAGCCTGCCTGCTGCTTGGTAAATATTATATATTTATATTACACAATCACAGTATAAATATCATATGTTCATTTAATTTTCAAATTCTAGACGCAAACTCTCTTAGTCAGCTGACAGATAAAAGAAACTGTCTGGAACAAATCTACAAATTCAGTTCAAGGTGAATGAGCACAGAGGCACCAATCAAGATAAGTAAAGCCATCAGAGCATGCTGTGGCCCTCACACAAAATGCACAGGCTTTACAGCTCCTTTAATATGTACAGTGCTTACAGGCTGTTAGAGTCACTCTTTCTTTGTCTACTACTATGTATTTTACTGTTCTGTCTGAAAATTATTATACTATCGCCCCAGCCAGATTATTAAGGAAGAAAGAAAGACCACAAATAAAGAGAACTCAAGCAAAACATGAAATTCTGGAGGTTTGCCCAGTGTTTCTGATTTTACTTATTAAATGCAGCAATACTGTTGGCAAGTTCCCAAAATCTATGGTCTGTGGAAAGCAAGAAAACAACTGAGTTGTAATGTGTGGTTTCTTCCACATGTAAATGGAGTGAAACTTCCTTGATGTGGTCGCCATGAAAGTTTCAGAATAACTTGTACTCTATTCATCATATGATTCAATAAAAGAATTTAAATGAAAACAAACCTGGAGTTTTCTGTCATAAGACTGTACCAAGGTGCAAGCACTCAAAACCAGGTTTGCTGCCCTTCACTTGACGCTTTCTGGGTTTTATCACCACCTCCATTTCCATTTTGCTCTCCTTTTTCTCTCTCTCTAATATAAATATCCTGATTCTCCCCAAACAAACTATTTTTAGCAGTTTTCTAGTGACCATGGTGTGTGTTTGAAAGGGACCCAGCTCACTGAAGTTAATTGGCCAGACTGATCTCACCTAACAGATTCTTGCAATAACTCATTAGTTTATACTCTCAAGAGGGTAGAATAATAAATACTTGACTTAGAGACATTTTGCTGCATTTTTAGAATGCCTTCAGGTTATTTTTCTAAAGATTCTTCCCCTTTAAGGCTGATTAAAATGCTGCAGAGGCAGATCTCCAATCCAGACACTCTCTCAAGAACATTTTGAGAGCCAAACCCTCCCTGAGCACATTGCTTCTGGAAACAGGACGAGTGACAATCCTCAAAAAAAAAAAGCCCATTTACCCTTCAGGGCAAGCCTGGAGTACAGCCCCTCCCCACTGTTCCAGGTTCACTGGCTGACCATTTCCAGCCCTTGGTGGAGTGGGACCACGGGTCAGACTCTGCAGGCCAGGACACAAAGGGACCCCCAAAAAGTGGTGTCTCTCCCAATCCCAGCAAGCTGGAACAGCTTCAGTTGGAAGAGGGAAGGGAGGGAGATGGCTGAGCCCAAAAAACTCACAGCCCCAGGAAGTTTCTGTTAGAGGATCCAAACGCCCTCCAGCTCTGACAGGAACTGCAGCCCCATGTCCCCACTCAAAGGCAGGTACTTTAACCAGAGAGCTGGCTTGCCATGGTGTCACTAAGTTGTTCCCCACAAAAAGGAGCAGGATTCCACAGAATAACATTTGCTTACAGGTTTACAGGCTGTTACTGATGGAAAAGTAATGTACAAACTGCCTGTGTATTTATACAATTGCACTGGGACAGGAGGTTTTCAGTATTTTCAGTAAGATAAGATCAAGAGATCTGCTAATTACCACACAGTGCTATAACAAGCACCAAGATATAATTTTGTGTCTTAAAACTCAAAGCATGATGCTCAAGAGAAAAAAAGGAAGCATGCACTGTCATTTATTAAACTTTCAGAAGCCTGTGGAAGGCTTTCCATTCTCAAGTTACTTGGCATTACAAGATCACCTGCTCTGCAGAACAGGCAATGCACATCTTTTGATCCTGAAGGTCACGTTGAGTCAGCCAAACCCTGGTGGCTTTGAATGTTTAGCAGGGATTTTCCCTCAATCCCCACCGCTGTGGCACTTGCCTGGCATGTCTGAGGTCACCCTATGGAAAGGGGGGGCCAAAGTCCCGTGCCTGGCCGCTCCTGTCCCTCCAATGCACATGACACACTCCAATTGCAAAGACACTTCCCGTGCTAACTGCAGATAAACCCCAAGGCCTAAACCCAGGCTTATTCCTGCGGCCCAGCTGGAAACAGTTTGGCTCTTTTGCCAAGTTGGTTAGAACCACTGCATCTCTTTGTGAACTGGGATATTTTCAAGCGTTCCCACATAACCACGGGCCCAACTCACCTGTGCTCAAGAGCAGCAGCACTTTCATGATGGTGTACTCCTCGAAGCTGAGCTGCAGGCGCACGAACTGCAGGCTGATCTGGTGCATGCCCTGGCACAGCTCGAACATCGCCGACTGGCGCATCCGCTCCCTGCGGAGACAGGGGAACAACATCCAGGGCATGAATACACACCAGGGAGAGCACAACCTGCAGGGGCATCACTGGGCACCACCCTGCTCCTACACCACCTGCAGCGATGGCTGAGCTCACCTCGCTACCCGGCAGACCACGGAAAAGGTGGAAGTCCACGGAAATCATTTGAGTTTTGTCACTGATGGGATTAGTGAGGTGGGAAAAGCGTTTTAAAAGGCATTTGAATTGTCAGTGTTTGTTCAGCTCTGCCCTGGCTGATGGAAGTGTGCCTGCTGAAGAGGTCACAGCTGGTACAATAGGGGAACAAACCTACACCCACTGAATGCATGCTCTAGATGATACACTCCCCTACCAGGTGACATCTCCTGTTCAAACACTAAAATATTCAAAAAAACATGCGCTTTTTTCCCAAACTAGTAATCTAAAACAATCTGGAATAAAGGAATATATTAAAAAAATGAACTCCTTCATTAACACAGACCTGTTAAAGCATAAAATAATTAGGATACATGACTTGTATCTTTAAATATACTTTCATAAATTTAACTTCAGACCTTGTCTCTTTTCTCTGAGGTAATCCTAGGCTAACCTATCCTGCTCAAGTTTCAGGCAGAATTAGTTAGAATTTTGCTAAATTTCTGAAGCTGCCATGTCAAATCACAACAGCTACAGAAAAGAGTCATTGAGAGTTGCCTGTCTCAGCAGAAACTGTGAGATATATATATATATGTGTATGTGTGTGTGTGCGTGTGCAGGTATGGAGACAAGGCCCCATAACTGTTCCATGGCCACTACTCCTCTTTTTTTCAGTTGCTCAAAACCAATTGTCTGTATTTGTTCTAACAAATTTTTGTATAATTGGGGAATTGGATAAAGTTCAGCTCATTATTTTAACCAAGCAAATGCTTTTTCAAATATACAAATTGGCTGGTGAAAGAGAAGAATCATACTGTGTGCAAACAAAGACTGACATAATCTTCCTGGTGTTTTATTGCACTGCTGCCAGAGCAATTTCATTTTCCTCTTTAATACTAATAAAGCAGACTCCCCATTGTTAGATGGGCTCTGCACTTTTCCCCTACTCCACCCTCTTTTTTTGAGACTAAGAACTTCCAGCTTCTTTTTTTTTTTTTTAATTACATTTAATAGTAGGAGTAATGCCACACGTATTTGTTTTTATTATGCACCATGGACTGCTCCCAGGAGGCTCTGAGGGATACACACCAAACTCAAGAGGCAAATGATTAATAAAGGACATTTGTATTTTAAATTCTACATTTTGAAGTGTATCTCAGCTGGCCAGAGACAGCAGCTCTCCAAGTAAGAGCCATCTATGACATCCATCATTTCTTTTGCAGGACACCAAGGTTTGTTCCTGTTCCTCCAGACTGAGAATATAAAAGCCACTGCCACCATCCCTGTGTTTGACCTCTACAGAGAGAAGTGACAGATTTTTTATCAGATACCACAAGCCACACAGCAAGAAGGGTAGAACATTATGATGTTTTGTCTCAGGTTTCTTATGCCTTTTTTTTAGTGGCCAAACACTCTCTGTGTGAGTTAACTGTAAAAGTGTTGACTCAAAAACTTGATTTTTTACATTGCATCGCACTTTTTCTGACATCCAAATTTTTCTGCCTTTTGTTTTTCTCTGTACTTGTTTTGCTTATATGTGATTGCCTAAATAGAAGAATTTCAGTTACAGTCAGTTTTTTTTTTTGGTTAGTTATTTCTTTCTGTCTTTTAAATATTAATTTTTTTATCTACTTACAAATATTGGTTTCTAGGCTTACCCTCATGGAAAACCTGATGGCATTGTTTGTAGCGAGATAAAACGATGCACAGAATGAGTTACTAAGTGATTTGTTTAATAAACAGCAAACACATTATTTGAAATCAGTTTGCCGCCTGAAAAATCAATTAGGTTGATTTATTACTTATTTACAAAATATTACCAACTAAAAATTATGTTAGTTAATTCATGACTCTGTTTAATGAAAGATAAGCATTTTGTGGGAGTTTATGGAAGTCAACTTTGTATTTGGTTTTCAACCCCACACTGTGTGGAATAAGAGGCTACAGAGCTTTTGAAAAATTCAGATGCTGACATCACAGATATCCAATACCTTGAGAGCAGCAACAAAATAAAGCAATAGAAATATGATAAAAGTGAAGAGGTGCAGAGAAATTAAGGCATGTCAGCATAACATGAGCAAAGTTATTTTTTTCCTCACCAAACACATCAGCTAAGAATAAATGCCATCAAGTCATCACAAATGCCTTTACCATCACACGGAAAAATTTAAATGAAAAAAAAAAGGCGGGATGAAAAAGGCAAATCCCATCCAACCAAACCCACTCTGACACAGCTCCTGAACCTCTCAACATGAAAAACGGAAGACATGAAGATCAGGAATATAAGGGCACGTATCTTTATGGGGACATTTAAGAAGGTAAGTACATTTAAGTAACAAAAAGCGTTGAGCCAAAGCTCTGAATCCGCTGTTTGGATATGCATTCAGAAGTGGTGTCATTAGCTCAGTTCAGCTTAATCCTCCTTCATAATAATGCGCTTTAAACTTTACACCTTAAGTTAATCCATCTTAAGTTCCCCGAGTGTCTCCTTACAGGCTTAAAGTAATGCCCAGCTCACATTTTGTCTGACCTTTCCCGCAGCCCTCTGGATGGGCAGGGAGTCCAGCCATTCCCACTGCAGCCACCAGCCATTCCCACTGTTACCAGCCATTCCCACTGCTGCCACCAGCCATTCCCACTGCAGCCACCAGCCATTCACACTTCTGC
>NW_005054304.1:2392523-2455024 GCF_000277835.1 Geospiza fortis | reverse complement strand
AGGAATGGTTTGAGATGTTTAAGACAAGGCATCCTAAATACCAAAGCAGCCATATATCTCACAATACCCTTATGTGATCTCCACAGAAACCAGGCAGCCACATCAGAACCTGTGAAACTACAGGCAGGCTGAAGAGAAACAGCTTGTTATGAATAAGTAACTCATCATTTATGAAGTCATCATGAAGCCCAGTATCGTAAATCTCCTCGCTGAGGATGGAAACTGCAACTCAACTGACCGTAACCAAAAAGAGGAACCCACACAGCAAGAAATATTCACTGACAGGCGAAACTCAGCCCCAAACCAAACCTGATACCAGGTTTTATTTACTTTCTCATGGGTACTATTCAAAGCTGCAGCTCAAGGCATCTTCCCAAACTAGACAGAGAAGTGAATAAAGGGAAAGCTGTGGTGGGTGTGTTGAGGTTTCATCAGGACTTAAGTGACTTCCTGATAATCTCAAGAAAAGACTGGCCAAGGCATCCCTTTTCAGAGCACCTCAGAGGAACAAAAATGCACCTGAGTTAGTCCCTAGGCCTCTGCAGCCCAGAAAAGACTTAGGAAAAGACCAATAAATATTTGTAGCAAAACTCTCATGCCAAAGATAGTTTTTGTGTCTTCTGATTTCACACTTTTTACCACTGTAAGAACCATTTCCAATTTTATAACCAAGGGCCTGTCCCTTGCTAGACTAAAACCCATATCCATTTGAAGGTTGCCCACCAATAAAATTGATTTTAGGCACCTTCAGAAAGCACTTCTCACTGTAGCAAAACCAAAACAAACAACCAATCAAACAAATTCAGCCCAACAAGAAAACCTGCCAAAGGCCTGAAAGTCAAAACCTGTTTGGAAGCCTCCAAAACCAAGGCATGCTTTCCCTCATGCCAAAAGAAGTCAGTTTGAACTTGACAGAGAGAGGAGTAAAAACATCACCAGACACCTTGAGGGCAAGGCAGAGCTACTGAGGATAAAGAGGAAAAAAGACTAGGGCATGGGACTACAGAAACCCCTGCTCAGTGGCTCAAACCCTCTAATCATAAAAAGCCCTTGGCCCGAATTATTTTACCTGCCTTAGGAAGGCATTCTGACTGAAAAAAGTTTTGAGGTTCTTGGGGAAAGAAAAAAATAAACATATTATTGTCACAACACTTAACTGTCTCTTGAGGGAGTATTCTACTCCAACAGTGGTGACAGAATGCCACTACCTGAATAAATTCTTCCATGCACAGGGGCAGGAAACACTGAGCATCTCTCTGCTCAATGGACTGCACCCAGACATCTGTGTCCCATCTTGAAGCCATTAAAAATGCCACTGAAGTCACCCGTACTGGAGCAGCCTCATTAAGTTAACACACTGATCAAAATCCAAACCAAAATGCATGCAGGATTCAGGCAAAATTCAATTATGACTTTTCATTCAGTACTTATTTTTTATTCAGCACTTTCTAATCTCTGCTTAGTCTGCAAGCCACAGCAGAAAGATACAAAACCTCTTCCCTTCAACACTTTGCCTTCGACTCCTAAAGCAAAGCTTTAGAGTCATCTCCTTCCAAGGAGGCAAAAATGCCTATTACTTTGCACCAAATTTGGCACTGCCAAACCCAGGACAAAATAGTGACTGGACCCAGGACCACCAGCATGAACACTGATAATCAGACAAGGAAGATAGCTTCACATTAAAACAGATCTACAGACATTAAGCTGCTATTTTTTGGCCTTTAGCCACCCAGGCAATTGGCAATTTTTAAATTCAACTCGGCAATTTTAAACTGAACTTACAGAAGTCGAGTCTGAAAATTAGTTTTCTCACAAGAAAATCATCATGCTGACCCTAGAGAATACCATCCCGGGTAAGCAATACTAAGGAATTTAGAGCTGCTTTAAAAGTTCCAGCCAAGTGTCCTCCTGTTATATGCCTATCAACAAAGGAATTGGCAATAGCCCATGGATAATGATTGCCAAAGGAGAGTTTCAGCTCTCAATCACTAGCAGAGAACTTGTGATAAAATCCAACTTAATAATCACCCAGTTATGTAACCCTAAAATCCTAAGCACATCAATAGCAAAAAACCCCAAGTATATGCTGGTATTAACAGTTAATTATGCACTTAGGAGAATGCTGATACCAAATACTCTCTTTTGGTTTGCATTTGCATTTCAAAAGAGACAAATCACAGTTTTAAATGAGAAAATACATAATTATGCCTTTACCAAAATGCTTTTTCAATAACACATTCAATAAGTGATGATAATGTACACATGGCAATAAATACCCCACTTCAAAGTTCATCAGAGAAAGGTACTGAGAGCCAGAAAAGGTGCCCATTTGGTATTGTTTTATACACCCATTCTGCCAGGGCTCATTGTCACTTGCACTGGTTCATCAACAAAATTACTGCTATATTCCACATGCAGCAGCAATTCTCCTTTTATGCCAACAATGCCTCAAAAATTAAGACTTTGCTCATGCTGTCACGCAAAGCCTGGCATTTTCTGGAAGTCGACTGAGGCACGTCTTCCTCTCATGCCAGTTTAGAAAAACGACTTCCTAATTTTTCTTTCGCTCATATTTAACTCTAGAGGGGAAGTAGCAGAAGCAAGCACTGTGCATGTGAGAGACATTTGGAGATGCCAGCAAACAGCTCATCGTGTGCAGAAGATTAAAGCAGCACCACATTCAGACACAATGTGCAAGGTTTGCAAGGAACAAACCTCTGTTCTAAGACATTGACAGAAGTGAGAGGAAACCCTTCCAAAATGGTTGTGGATGTCCCAAAATCATGCTGAGACAATACAAGGTCTATGCTAAATGTAAAGTCATTGGACAAGTCTTCGTACTAAAGTCGTAAAAACTAACGCTCAAATTCTTTTGAACCCATCACAAGCTGGAAATCTGCCAGAACATCCACTGGGCCAACTGATGAGCAAGATGAAAATGAAGCATTTGAGAAAGATCAGAAAAGTTAAATAAAATCTTTGCATCAGTGCTCTCTGTAGAGGAGCCCAGTAAGGGCTCTCCCTTTTCAGTAAGTAAGTGTGAGAAATAGTTTCAGATTCAAGTGTGAGTAGAAGAGGGTTTATAAGGAAAAAAAAAAAAATACAGTAAAATGAATAGTTATAAATCACCAAGACCAGATGGCATCCATCCACGAGCTGTAAAGCAACTTAAATACGGAATTGCTGAACTACTAACTGTGCTGTGTAGCTTATTGCTTAAATTGCCCTTATAAAAGTCGTGGAAGGCGACAAACGTGACTGATTTCTTAAAATGGGTCTGAGAGCAGGAAGCAAGCACTGGAGACCAGAGGCTAGTAAGCTCCAGTTCTATATCAAGCAAAACCATTGAAAGAGGAGCATGAATTGATAAATAAACATGCTGTAAGGGAAGAAAGTCAGCACAGCTCTGGTGGAGAGGTTATGTCTCACGAATCTGAGAGGGCACTCTGGCGATAGCACGAGGATGCTCCGGTGGATCCGGGCGACGTCTGCACGATGGAAATGCTTTGCACATGCCAGGTCTAGCTGCATCCCACAGCCATATGGGGTGAGACCTAAGCAAACACCAACCCTCTCCCACTCCTCCTCTCCCTTGCCCTGGTTTCCACACAAAGGAAACTGGGGCATGCAGCTTGGGTATGGGCTCTAATAAATTCTGTCAGCGTGCCAGCGTGGGTAATTACTGGTCTAGGACCTGCACAATGCCTTGCATCAGGAGGTATGGAAAGGTGCAATCACGGCAGGGTTGGATTTTAAAGCTATTAAAAAGATCTCCTGGAAGCTCTTAAAGACAGCTTGGGGATAAGGAGGTTGTCTCTTTGTGGATTATTAGCAGCTTAAAAATAAGAGACCAAGGGTCATAACAAATGGACATCTCTCACAAGTAATGGAGGTTACCAGGGAAGTCTCACAGAGCTGGGGCCTGGGCTGAGAACTGTGCTCATACATCATATGAGAAAAATCAGACCTCTGGAGGTGACAGAGCTTGCTGATGGCTCCAGACGATGAAATGAAGAGCTGCCTGTGAAAGACTGCTGAAAAATCCTGCAAGTCTGTGGGGCTGGCTGACAAAATGGAAGGTGAAAGTCACTGGACAATGCAGACAGTATAACGATCTCTCACCATACATACAAAATAAGAAACATCACACAATAAAGAGTCCTAGGTGTAACTTAGGACAGGTTTTTTGGGCTTCTGCCTTTTGAAAATGCTATCTCAGTGTTCATCAGAAAAAAGCAAAGATGTGAGAGAAGAGTTGAGAGCAAGACAGAAATTGTAATTTTGCTGCTACATCCACTGTGCTCTAAATCTAGTGTGTCAGTCTGGTCTCCTTCCAAAATTAATACAAAGCATGAGAGGAGGAGCTGAGGATGGCCAGGGACAGCACACAACTAGCAGATATATACAAGGGGAGGTCAAACTGACTCACTGGTTCTTCAGCTCACAGAAGAAACAACAGGATTTGATGGAGATCTAAGTGATAGATGGCATGCATGGGATGAGAAGGATTATATCCACTATTACTGCAAACACAGGAATGAAGTGGCACTCCATTAAATTATCAGCCACCTGCTTTAGAAACATCTCCAACAAACAAATATGCATAGTTAAATTGCAGAAGCAACTGCCACGGAACATTTTAGATGTCAAGATTATAAATGTATTCAAAGAGGCAAATTCACAGAGAAAGACACAGAAGGGTTATTAAGCACAACTGTCCAAATGCAATCTCACATCCAGAAAGTACCTAAGTAATTGCCTGAATGGGCAAATGAAGAAGTCCCTTGTCCTGATCTTAAACTTTCTCTGGCCAATTTAAAGGATGACAAACTCTGTTAGAGGGACAGTTTCTGACATTTCCCCATTCTCACAGATCTCCGTAAATCTACAGCATCTCCTGTTTTCCTTTAAAGCTTCACAGTTTGAAGCAAAACACTTCAGAAATTTATGAAGTGTTCAGAGATAGAGGCATTAAAAGGCAGAGCCTTTAGAAATTTATGCAAAGAAACTGAATCTATTGCTTTGCCCAACCAATGACCTGCTTATAAAGAAAACAAGCCCAAAATAAAGACTTGGAAAATCTAGCTGAAGCATGTTACATCTATTATGTACAGGTATGACAGCAGTTTTCCAAAATTTCTTTTTTTTTGTCTGCACTACTGTCGGGTAGGTATGTAACAAAATCCCTTTATGTACTCCTCTGGATGGGAACTGAGCCACACTTTATGAAAAAGTAAATAGTAGTAACAATGTATATTAAAAATTTACTGATGAAGATATTCACTTTTCATTGCAATGATGCTTTGCATAAATTCAGTATTCCTCACTAAAATACATGCAAGCAAAAACCATGCAGGGAGGATCACCAAGGAGTGCTTGCTGACCTTTTAACAAGCCCAGTGACTGCACAAACAATTTATCAGCAAATATGAGCACTGACAACTCTTACCAACTCTGGTTGTGGCAATAATAATTGAAAATGAGGGATTTGGAGGCCGCCTGATGACAGAGATTACAAAAATGTACCTAAATTTAGGAACTACAGGATTAGCAGATTGCAAGGGAAGACAAAAGGGTTAACAGCCATCACTCTGCCAAACATAAAAGCAAAAAAGTAATCATTTAAACAATGAGTGAAGTTTCTTATTGGCTTTATCACCATTCACAGATTATCTAACTAATTATCCCCCCCAAGCCCTGAGGTATATGAGGTTAAATAAATAAATTTTTAAAAAAAGGTGATTTTAAATATTCAGCTTATTTTATTACATTTATCTTCCTGCTGTTACCATAGAAATGAGAACACCAGGAAGACTTACAGGCTTCAGCACGGAAAGGGCACAGAGAAGCTCCTGCATCCCTGCACTGCCTTACACAACACCAAATCCTAATGGTCCCAGCTTCCACTGGCACATTATGAGGGAGTTTAGGAATGTAATGAAAATGTAATTTACTAAGAAAATGCACATAATTATTAAATGAAGATTTTTTTAATACAATCTTAGCTGTTTCACTTGAGCTACATAGTAATCCTTAATTTAATTTTATGGCTTTCCTCAATGTTACAAAATCCTCTGCCCATCCACATCCCGTGACAATGCTAGCACAGAAACTTCCCAGAAATCCCCTTCCTACTGCTGTTTTTCCTGCTCCTCTCTACCTCATTTGCTCTACCTCAACTGTCTCTTTGAAAATTGTATTCTCTATTGTTCATCTATTGCCAGCATCAACCTCAGTCTCCTTCTAAATTTGAAAACTTCACGCTTGGGGCAATTACCAAAGGCATAGCATGGGAAGTGCTTGCAATTCTCCCTTTTTATTTTACTGGGAGCAAAATCTTATGCTTTAAAGGATCTGTTTATATCAATTTGTAGTAAACTTTGTTAATTACATATATAGTACATATTTTTTAAAAATTTAAAAATAAATATATATCCATCACTACATTCTGCTCTTAATATTTTGTACATAATATGAAGTAAAGTGCAGTCTCTATTGAAATGTTTTTACTGTAAGGACTGGGCTGCATATTATCTAATACAATAATTTCAGAGATGGAAAAATGACAAAACTGATCCAAACGGTTGTGAAAGCTGGCTCTGGTTTTAAACTCAGTTTTTCAAGTTCAATAATTTTTGGTACCTTATACAATGCCTAGTGCTGGTTTTCATTAGGCAAACCCTCAAATCCTTGACTAGGGTAAAAAACCAACGACAGCACGAAGTGCAATGGCCAGGAAATTCAGAACCTGCACACTTCTGCACCTGTGATTTGTTCTTTCTGCCGTGGATGACAAACTGAGAAAAATCAAAGGAGCAAGAAAACACACAGCACATTAGTCATGCAGTGCATTTGCAAAATACTGTTGAAATATTGATGCTGTACTTTAACAAACTAAAGTGTCTCCACACAGTGTGTCTCAGCATCACTGAACTCTCTCAGTATCCCACATCACTGCTATTTTACAGCCAGGTAAGGCTGGAATTGTAAATAAGATAATTTGGGCAGATTTGTTAAAAACAGGAAATGATTTTGAAATTTCAGTCTTTTCAGAAGTAGCTGCAGATTCAGAAAACTACAGAGATACAATGTTAAACATAAAAGCAAAAAAATAAATCAAGACCTGTGGGGAATTCCAGGGTTGGGTTGTCCCTCTGGGGCTTTTATGCCAGCACAAACCAATATCTAGAGGAGGAGCACGGCTTGAGTTTTAATATTCATCATCAATGCCATTAACTGTGTTTTTGCCTTAAGGAGAAATAAGAAGCCACCATGCATCTTCCTTAGGGGAAGGGATGGATAAGCAGTACAGCTTGCCACGAGGGATGCAGTTCTGGCTTCCAGCTGGGAGGAGGAGATGTGCTGGGAGCACGAGCCATGGCCCCAAAGGCTGCCCGTGTCCCACCGCTCCCACTGGTTTCCCACGTTGTGTGAGTGAGGATCCCTGCCATTCCGTGTCTTGGCTCCTGCTGGGTTTCTGTTGGCAGTGCTGAACTTGTAAATGCTTTTTATTCCTTCCTGAGCCTCTGAAAGTTTGCCAGCCAATGCCCTGACTTAATGTATGGGTGGAAGCAGATACCTGGGATGTTGTCACCAGTAGCCGGCGGACAGCAACTGCCTGAGCCCGTTAAAACCTGAGCAAAAAGGAGCATCCCTTGCCTTTCTCTGGAATTCAGGCATCTGACTTCTGCACTGCAAAGACACAAAAACTCCTACTTTTGAAAGGCTGGGCTCATTTCTTGTAGACATGAACTGTCACACCATCTCTTTTCAAAAATGTTGAGGACTTTTCCCTCAAAAGGGCACAGCCGGGGAAAGAGCCATGGTAGCCTTTAGTTCTATGATTAATTCAGCCAGTAAAGGAAAAAGCAATGGAAGTTGCAACTAACTGCTCTACCTTCCAGAACCATGCCTTAGAAATCCTGTTTAAGGCTGCTCCCTGTAGTAAAGAGTATTTTGCAGAGTTTCAGCCAGAATCCCTGAAAATAAGCTGGTGTTACAAACCACAGGGTTTTGTACATCCTTTGCTTTGTTCTTGCACCCATTCCAACCAGCACTACTTGGTTTTCTGCCTTCAGTTGTGTATGATTTTACCCATTTAATGCTCTGGACTTAGATTATCCACACGTGTGCCTGTCTCAGGTTGAATTAGATTAGAAAATTTTAGCTAAAGTCTTTGGTTAAATCTTAAAAAGAAATTTTCTCCCTCCCTTGAGTGAAACAAAACCTTTTTTTAATTGTTCTTTTCTTGCAAGATTTTTGTTACTTTTGCAGGAGGAACCTGAAAAGTCTCAGAGCTTAGGGCTTGAATTAGGGACAGTCTTTTCCCATGTCTTAAGAAAATCTTCCCCATTAATATCTCTGTTCTCCCAGATCCCTATATCCATTCAAGGTAAGGCTTCCTCAGTGACAACAAATGAAGAAAAACCTCCTAGGGTCTCTCACTACATAATCCTTACATCTCATCCAAACTGATCAAAGGAGTCACATGGGAAAAATATTATGGGATAGTATAATTTAAGGTTTTTGTTAAGGATACAGTCTTCAAAGCATGTACCCAAAGGGCTTAAACAGTGATTTTGCAGACCACCTTAATTTTGGAGTTTTGCAACTTCTTGAATTTCAGTCTGCACACCCTACAAACATAACTACAGCACTTTTTGAATGTTATGCTATATGCAGCAGTCATTCTTTGAGAGTGTTTACCCTCAATACAAGTTATGTGGTACCACGTGTATCACGGTCTTCTAAAGATTTACTGTGGATTAAAACCAAAGCTGTATCTACAGAATATTAATTTTGATCACAGCTACTACGTTACAAAAGAAATGGATTAAAAAACTGCACATGCCATAACTTAAACAAACACAACACAAAACACCCTATTTTATGCCTCTTCTCAGACTGTTTTTTAGGCATTTCTGTGACAGGCTGAGCAGCCATTTCCTTATCCCTCAGTTAAAATCTTCGTGTTCAGTTAAGCCAAATTAAATCAATGGAATATATGCTTGAACCATAAAGACAAACAGTACACTTAATTAGATAGGTAGCATGACTAAATGAAGGCAGACAAATATTTCCAGCCTTCCACAAGCCTAACAGGAAATCAAACCACATATGAGTAGGGAGGCATTTTGCACTGTATTTATACAATCAAAACTACATTTAACAGCTATTAACAATACAGATCCTCATTTGTTATTGGCCTTGTTTACAGGCCTTCAGAACAAGAAAGAAAACAAGATCATATATCATGGCCCTCCAGAAACATTACAACTTCCTTTAATTCACAGTAGTTAAGAGTAAACGGAAAATTCATTTAACGTACAACAAAGCCACATAATTCCACTAATGCCAACCTCTACTTTCACTCATTTTCATTGAAGAAAATGCTGAACCCTCTGGGGCACCAAGGGCCTGGTCAAGGACATTGCTTATTTTTTCTTGTAGAGAAACAGGAAATGACCTCTCCAGACACAATATGAAGAAATACCAAGAAAATCTTGGCCAGGTGATAACAGAAATGAAACTCCCTCAAACCAGTAAAAGGAAAGGCATTGTAAAGCATCCCCTTTCATCCTGCATCAATTAATAAATGTCCTAAAATGCTAAGGGCAGTAAAAGACTCAAAGTTTCACCAAGTAAACCTCAAGGAGGTCTAATAAACTCTGTGGCAGAGAAACAAAGGCCAGTGCTTAAAATTATACAGCACATTTCCAAGTTCAAGGTACTCAAAAAGTAAAAGTAAGACCAGCCTTCAGGAATTTCAGAGCAAAGCTTCAAAGCACTTCATGAACAGGAATATGTATTGTATTTTATATTATGGGAATGGTTTCTACACTGAACTGTATTGTACAATTCCAGTAAGCAATCTCTGGCCTTACCTCAAAACTGGGAAAAGCACTGCATCTCTTAACTTAGAATCACAAAACAGTAGCTTGGGAGGGACCCTGGAGGTCTCAAGTCCAACCCCCTGTTCTCTCCACAGCTAATTTTGACATTGGAGCAGGCTGCTTGGGGCTTTGCCCAGTGAAGGCTTGGACATCATCCGGGACCGAGACTCCAAGGTCTGTCTGGGCACCTGCTCGGCTGATTCACCATCTTGCTAGGAAATGTCTTCTCCTGCTGACCAGGAGGCACTGTCTTGTTCCAAGCTTGGGATCACAAACTCTCATTCTTCCCCTGAGCACCTCCATGAAGAGCCACACTTCATCTTTTCTACAACTCATTAGGAAGCTGAAGGGTGCAATTAAATCCACATTGCATCATCAGGTCCCTCACCATCCCAGTCAGCCCTGACCACCTCGGCCATCCTCCACTGGCTCTCTGCCAGTTTCTCAACAACTTTGCCAGAGAGCCCTAAACTCAGACTCCAAATGCAGCCTCAACCACCATTTTGAGTGGCAATGTGAGAGACTGGGAACAAATGCCTGCTGTGATGCCCAGTGATTATGAAACACAAGCAAAGTGTGTGTGAAAGAAAACCCTTCACGTTCCAGAGATGCGTCCATCACTGTTTCAGAGTGAACACCAAATGTCCCACTCTTTCACCTCCAGGGAAATTTCTTGCCCTGATTAAGGCCCTGTTCAAAAGGCCCTGTACCCCTCTTACATCTCCTAGCAATTTTTTTCCTCTATTTATAAGCAATTTCTTCAAATCCTTCTCTCTGCAATGAGTATATTGCCAAATACACAGGAGACCAGACCACTAGCTCAGTTACATATCTGGTTTGGGATGTTTTAATTTTGCACTCCTTTTTGCAACTGGATCCCCGCCTCAACCTCAATATAATTCTACAGGCACCTATCTTCAAGGCTTGCAGCATAAAACTCTCAATTGATCTCAAATTCTCGAAGTTGCTTCTAGCTGCAGTAGAACAAGAGCAAGTAATGCACACACTTTTATTTGCAAGCAGGATTGATTTCTCTGTCCAATAAATTCTGACCCCCGACTGACTTTCTTGAGATGAGGGAAAGCTGCTTTTGTGTTTGAACTGTTAGTCAACATTCCCCCAAGAGACCTAAACTCTTCAAAGTTCACATTTTCACTTACCTCTAGCTACAAATACCTTTTTTTTTCCCTATGACAATTCTCTAATGTTCAAGTCATAATGGAGGTGCTTTCAACATGGAAAATGGCTGACACTACATTTTCGGCCACATGAAGTAAATCACCAGTTCCCCCTCTTAAAAAAAAACCCAAACCAAACAATCCTTGTTTGATATTGCTCACTGCTTTGGGACCCATCTCATACTTATTAATTATTTAGGGATTCCTAAATCAAAGACAGACTATTAAGATAGACAGGGACAAAGCATCTTTTCCAAGAAAAAGATTTCAGAATGCATCAGGAGATTAAGTGCTAAGTTATTTTTTTGTTAATTCTTTTCCCGTTTCGTGTTTTTTTTTCCCCAAGTGCACCCATATCCTATTGATTATATCTCCTTCTTACCTCTAAAAAAACCCCTCAACTTTCTGGGATAAGCAAATCATGCAAGCCCCCGTTTGACTGCCCGTGCATTCATTTAGATTTTTGACTTTACTGTCTTGTAATAAACACTAGGAGAATGGAACAGAAATTAAATTATAGTCATCAAAAGCAAAGCACTAAACACACACAAACATAAAATATGAAGGAACACATACTCAGACGGAATGGTTGATCCTTCTTTTTGTCTGAATGCATCATAAAAGAAGTTATGTTTCATTACTGAAAAAACATTTTGGCTTCTTTCACGGTTGCAAAAAAGGGTAATTAAGACTGTCAAGAAAACACATTGAACAGCTGTATATTGTTAACAAAAGCACCATTATATGACTGCTCTGAAAAACCCCAGTAATTTAAACATTCACATTTCCTAGAAGTTGGATATTTTTCCAAGCTCCAGTAGATACCAAAAAATGTTCTTTTCTATAAATTGTGGTTGTGTATCAGTCACATTTCAAACCAGTGGGATGGTCCCAGTTTGAGAACACATCCCCATACATAAGGAGAAGTGGACAGCAGTAATTAAAGCTTTGGCAATTGAAATGTGACTCATTGAAAAAAATTAAAACTTCAGCTGCTTTTTAAGCCACAATTAGCTGAAATTTTCTTAGACTGCGAGTATGCCTGAAAAACCAAATAAAGACAGCAATCCTTCCAGCCTGCACTGAAAAGAGCCATTAAGGAATACTTACTCATCGAAGATCAGGTCTGGAGCGAAATAGAGGAACTGGCTGTTTGTATGTTTGTACGACCTCCAACTCAAGGCAAACGATGACAGACACATCCATGAATACTGAATTAAAGTAATTTGGTCCTCGAGAGGCAAGTTTCTAAATCCTAGAGATCAAACCAGAAAATACCCATGAACTACAAGGGCTGGTCAAACCATCACCAAACACATAGCTTAGTACTTTTCCAGTATTCACTAACAACAGCAACACTCCCAATTCGGAAAAAATAAAACTGTAATTTTTCATTCCAGTGACAAAACATGTTTTCTTCTTAAGAGGCTATTACTGAAAATGAAAGCTTTTTAAACATCAATCACAGGCATTTGAAACAAACTTTACATAAAATAAGAAAAACCCCAACTATCTTATCTCAGAGGTTCATCTCACACTCCCCAGTTGCTGGTTTTCTCAAAACAGTCCATGGATTAAAGATGCAATTTGCCAAGCAAATGTTTCTCTGAACTACAAGAAACAGTGAAGTGACATCTCAGCAGATGACTCACGGTCCTACCTGGAAGTATCTTCGCCCACTTCACCACCTGAATCATCTGCTTGCCAGCCAGGCGGTTTAGGGTGGAGAGCAGGTACTCCGCTGTGTCCGGCTTCGAGCTGTCGTATCCTGCATACACGATCTCTGGCTCAATGCTTTCAAGGATCTTCACAGGAGAGGGAGTAAGTGCTGGTGAGATAGCAGACATGTGGGGGACAAGTGCAGTGTTGACAGAGGGCTCGGTCACGGGCGCGATGTACGTCGTCCCTTCCTCGGGGCTCTGTGGGGGCTGCTGCTGCCGCTGCTGGGGCTGCTCCTCGTGCATCCCTTTCAATTTCCCCAACTTTTTGGACTTCCGGGCTGTGAACATGAGCAATGAGAAAACCAAGTCAGTACAGAAAGCCAGCAAAACCCTGGGCTTCTGGGCTTTATAGAGGAAAAGAAAGCCAAAGTATAATCTCAAAGCTCTTCAGTGAAACAGGCACAGGACCTTAAGAAATAATTCACTGCTGGCAGCATCGTCACACTGGAAAAAGGACCAAAAGACACCTCTAAGCTCATTTTCACTGCTTTACTGGATGTTTTTATATGTGACAGAATGTCCAGTATCTACCTCCATACAGACATGCATAAAACATCCTAGTTACTGTGGTCAGTGCCAACTAAACATTTCAGAACTGTAATCACTTATCACCTACAAGACTGCAATTCATCATCTGCATTGCATTGGTCATCAAAAGAAATCTGCACAATATTAGCAGACCCAGAGCCCTCCTAAGCTTTTGCCTCAACTTGAAATGTAGTCAATCCATTTTGAACAGCTCAAGTTACTCAAGTCCCCTTTCCTTTTGCTGCTTTGATATGTCTATAACAGCTTTACCCACTTCTCTTGAATATTTAAAGCTTAAATATTTATCCATTTAGAAGAAAAACTGAACTTCATGTAACACCTTTCTCACTGCTATCAACATGTCTCTAATGATTTGCCTTCCCTTTTCTTTTACTTTCCTTTTTTTTTTCTTTAATTCTACCCATCCTATTTTCTTTACTAAGTGCTCTTAGAAGCCAGCAACGTGCCGTGCTTTGACTCCTTGAAGAGAGGCCAGCCATTCCCTGTGGGCTGCATTCCCAACTTTGCCATAGCATGAGAAAATAATTGGAATTAAAAATCAAGACAATTCTGTTAAAAAACCACACACAAAGAACCAAACAAAAAACCCATCATCACCCTTTTTGCAATAGGGGAATGTAACAACAACAACAAATAATCTTTAAAATCTTTAAAATCAATAAATAATGAACTATGTTTAAGTGTTTGCAGATCTTTCAGGGTAACTTCTCTCAAACGAAACCTTTCTTATACATCTGGACACAGCCAAAACCCTTGTTTGGACTTTTATCTTCCTCTCTCTTGATTCTTACAACATTCCTTTTACTGCCATCAGTAAATACAAGCCTATCTCACTCCCACTTGGAATACTATTGTAAATAGCTCCTTCCTAGTCCATATCTTTCCCAAGTTTACCTCCTCAAGTTTCTTCTCATCATCAATTCCCCTCTTCTATCTTTCCTTAAATATAACCCCTTTTCTTCAGTTTCTGGACAACTTCCACCTCTCCAAAATGTTCACTTCCACTCTAGCTCAGCATGCCATGCCACTTCCTCCTGGGATGCTTCCAAAGCTTGCTCTATGCGCCTATTCCTGCTCCTCTTATTTACGGTGCAGGAAACTCCCCAGTGAGAGCCACAGAACCACCTCATAACTCTTGTACAAACCAGTGTTTTAAGAAATCCCCTTCAACAGCAGTGCTGCTGCTGCCCTCAGATCATTTCTGGTGACAGCAGCCATGAATATGTCGCCATTTCCTGGACGCTGGGGCTGCCTGCCCAGAGCCAGTGGCTGGGAATGAGCAAGGCAGGATACAGACACCCAGGGGCCAAGACAATGCACACCCAAGTGCAACAATAGCCCGTTGTTTTCAATACTTCCTTGCTGGGACAGTACCTTGAACTCAGAGGAGATGGTTCATCCCAAGATTCAACAGAAAAAATTATTTATTAGGGTGAACACGAGGCACTGCTACAGAAAACAGTGATGTTACTACTCAAACGTAAGATCTTGAAGGTGCCCAAAGAGATGCTCCTTGACTATGGCATTCAAAAGGTAAAAATAAAATTCCCTGCTACTGTGGCACATCCTGCACAGAGCAGGGAGTCCAAAATCCCAACATCAGTTTGTAGTCATTTCCATCACACCATGAAGGATCTTCCTGGCTGATCTCAGTGCAAACGACCCTCAGATAGCCTACAGAGAACTTCAGAGATCTTTGTTTAACTTTTATCACTTTCGCTTCTGAGAGCTGGAGGAAATTAGGTGAAGGAAATTAATTTCATTGATTCGTTTCAGGATGTATGTCTCTGCTTTTGAGAATTCTTTATTTCCTCCATGCTTGCAGACATACAGACCAAGTGAGGCAAGTTGAATTTTTTTAATAAAAGGATTGAATATGCTAATAAAAATGTACTGCTCCTAATAAAATGTAAAGTTCTTTTCTTCAGCTAATCACATCTATGCAAAAGCCTCCTAATTACCAAAAGCATTAGCAAAGGCTACACAGGAATAGCTGTCCATTTGAAGTTACAAGGAAGAGGTGAGACAAGTATTTGTCAGCAAAGGTTTCACTGCAGCTTAATCTGTCTCAAGACACAAGAATTGTGAGAAGATCCTTCTGTAAGTCTGTTCAAATCCTATTTCTTACTTTTCTATTACGAAGTTCTTAAAAAACTCATTCAACAATGAAGCACAACCGAAGGATTTTTTTATCCTACGGTGCATCAAGCTACATGGATGCAACATCCATTCTTCAAGATGTCATTTTCAACTCTAGTACCCAAAAACCCATTTTACAAAGCAGCAGCTGATCATTTTGTTAAACAAGCATTTTCCTCACTCTGCAAAATAAAACAGAGGGAGTTATAGGCAAAGCAGACAACCCTGGAAAGTTCAGCCCTGAAGAGGAAATGAAAATGCAGTTGTTCCTCATGTGGCGCAGTTCCACCTACATGACGATGTCCTGGTGAAATCACTGTGAGCACTAAATATAGTTTGCATTTATCTTAGAAAGACAAAGTTGGACTTACAGATTTTTCAACAAAATAAAACCCAAAAGCAAAGCAATGATGAGCAAGCTCAGCTGAATGTCTGATAATGAGTTAACAGAGCCACTGGACACTGAAAACAGAGTTTAAAAATAAGCCTGAAGAGATAGAGATTAGTGCTTGCTGCTACTATTAATTAAGTTTTTCAGGCACTATTTTTTTTTTCTATTATCAAAACAGGACTAAAAAAAGAGAACTCTACACATTTTTCATGTTTACAGAGGCAAAAAAATGCATTTGCACCATAACTACACCAGAATAAAAAAAAAGTGTTGGCTTACCACTCCATCAAGTATCTTGCAGCACAGATAACTGATAACATACTTAAGACATAAGTTTTGTATGTTCCATTCTCCAAGAGTTTTTTATTAAAAGAAAAAAAATTCTTCCACGTATAAAACTGGCATAAAAATGTGTTTTAGTTTCATTTTCTTCCATTATAATGCCTTTAAAATGAAGCTGAGAAAAACATTACTGCTTGACAGTCATGTTTACAGTGAAGAAAACTGTATTTTTCATTTGGCTCTATGCCAGCACTGTAGCTGAACTGGTTTGGTAACTCCCACAGAAACCAACAAGTAAAGATTAAATACAAACTGAGCAGTACATACTCCAAGGCGCACTTTAAAAGCTGTTTTTCACATCTGCTCTCTCACTCCAATACCAGCTACAAAACCAACTAAGACACCTCTGAAATGGAGAGCAAAAGCCACACTCATCAGGATTACTCTCTGAAAACGCTCAAGAAATCCCTGGCTCTCCCCAGTGACCAGGGGATGGAGCCAGCGTAGGGCATTTCCAGCGACAAAGCTGAAGTCTGAAGCCTGTCTGGGGTTTGGACAAGGGTTTCATCCAGATAGCTGTGTAGCAGTGACTGCAGGACTTCTTGCCGTCCTGTTCAGTGTTATTGCAGCCAGAATATCATATTATAATTCTCCTATTTTTCAATCACCTGAGACAGAGCAATAGATGAAGAAAAACAAACAATAGAGAAAGACACTGCAGATATACCAGAGGTTAAAATCTCAAATATCTGTCATGACTTTTGTTGAGTATTTTAGGTGGTCCTTATGCTCCAATTAAAAGAAATGAGGCGTAACATTTGAAAAGTCACAAACTTGGATTTTAAAAAGGCACTTCCAACAGCCATTCTCTGTAGCTCTAACAATAAATAGTGGAACAAATAAGATGCAACTCAGCTGGACAGCTGGTTCCTTAGTATTGACCCTTCACATGGAAGTCTCCCATCCCAAAACTGAAACAGGGATCCTGCCATCTCAGGATGGAAGTTTTTGTGCCATCTGTGAAATGCTGAGTAGGTTTCTAGTCATCTGCAACAGGGAATGCTACTCTAGGTCCAACAACATGACGTTTATCTGGATGTGGCCCTATTGTACAGTGGCTTTGGAATACAAATTAACAGGAACATCAGCTACAAATTATAGCATTCCTTATTTTTAAGGATAAAGCTTGAGTGTTTAGGGTAGCCACAAGGTAGGTAAACTACTATACTCTTTTTTAAAATATCACAGTAAATTTACGCATGCTATACAATTTGGATCTAGAGGGAGATAATTCATGTAGATAATATACATTATATACTCCCTTGATGCCCAGGGAAAATAAAAAAATTAAATTATGGACTCCACACACCCAATCACTATTTTTCACAGGCTCAAAATTAATAACTTTCATCACATTTCTGTTAAAAAAAGGGGATCCAGAAATGTCGAAGAACAAAATGTTTTTAATAGTAGATAAGCCCCCATAAATATTATTATTTAATTCAGTAGATTTCTAAGAGAGTAGTATCTTGTTTGTAGAATTGTACTAGTGTTCAAATTTAGAAGATGAACAATGTAAAAAGCTCTGCAGATTCACGCTCACTTCCAGTACTCTGAAAGTAAAAAAAGTAAGCCAAGTCTGAAGTTTAGAAAATAAGCTGTAGTTCTATGTAGGGTGAATCACAAGACTTGTGATGACAATCCCCTAGAATCTATATTTATTTTTTCTTAAAGATGATATTCAGAGCTTGCCTTGATATCCATCAGAAAATAATTTACTGTTTGTATACCTAAAGTCACAATTTAGAGGACTAAGATCTTTATTTAATCACATCTGTAAAGCTCTGCCAGAGCCAGGACCAAGCTGATCCTGACCAAACAGATCTTTATTATATTCTATGCATGTTTGAACCCATAGGGGATATCAAAAGCACATTATAAAAACATATGCTACCTCTAGTATAAAGCCTCTCAGTGGAGAGAGAGGGGAAACCAGAATGGACACAGCAGAGGACACAAAAAGTGGTGGATGTTTAAAAAGATGTAAAGAAGAAGAGAAAGCAGCAATTGAAGTAAATATACAAAATATAAAAGACAAGGCAGGGGAGGTGCAAATCACTACATGCACTTCAGACGAGGTATAATTTGGGATTATTTCTAAGTGTGTGCTGTACCACTAGCGGTCTAGGCAGCCTGAGGGTGGACAATATGCTGCAAAACAAACTCACTGTGGCCACCTGTAACTCTGTACCCAAGCCAGTGAACACCTGCATTTCAAACACTTGGGCTCCTACACTGAGCTCCAGTGCCCAAGCTCCACACCTGAGCTCCAACCACCATCTCCTGCCCAGCCTCCACAGCTGCCAGCTTTCTCCCTTCCACCCCATGCCAAATGCTTCAGGATTTCCCTGCACACCCTGCCACAACCACCTCCCTCTGCTCTCCAAAACCAACCTCCAGGACCTTGCTGCACCACAGTTACCAAAGGTGCCAATTCTCCCCCCAAGGCAGCTCTGACTCAAGGCAGATTCTTCTCTAAGCCCGCACTCAGCGCCTCCACCTTTGTACAGATAAATGCTCCATCAAAATGACACTCTTCTCTCCTCTGAATCTTTTCATCATGTTTGCCTGGTGACTTTGCCTCACTTACTTCAATGAGCTGACATCTGTTCTCATTAGCTATTTTACTGCTACCACAAATAGTGTTTTCCCTTCCCCCAAATCTGTTGTATCTTGACATGAAAATTTTGAGCTATCTTGGTACAGACGTTTTTTCACTTAGTTGTCTAGCACAATAGGAATGAGATTTTGCTGAGAATTTTCTAGACAATAATACAGACTTCATATATACACACACATATGCCTGGGAATGCATGGAATAAAGTGAAAAGCAGCAATGCAAACGAGATCTTACAGCATTATTCCATTTTCCCTGCAAAGTGCACTCAAGCATGCTTCTTTTCTTCCAGAAACACAAAAGGAAAAACAAAGATAGGACCCTAAAGCTTCCATAAAACCCATTGCCCAATTTGGGAAGCAAAACACTGATTTTCAGATAGCTCCAGAAGATGAAGAACCTCTAAATGTGACCCCAAGTGTTAGAATCACAGAATATCCTGAGCTGGAAGGAGCCCACAAGGATCCACGAGTCCAACTCCTGTTGTGCCATGTGTGAGAGGAAGGATCAGGTACAAATCTGGGAGGCCCACAGGCAAGCAGATGAGTCACTGCTTTAACTGGAGAGACCAAGGGGAGGAAGCAAACCAAAAGCAGCTCCTGAAGCAGGGACAACTTGTACAGGGACTTAAAAGGAGAGCACAAAATTACTTTATCATGTAAGACACACTGCCAAAAGGACTCGACTCTTGCAGAGCAGAGGCCTTTCAAGGCTGATTTCTGCAGCAGTGTTTGGGATATGCTGAAGAGACCCAGTAGTCTGTCTAAATATGCAAAGAAAGCAAGACTGCAGCTGGTAAGGAAGAAAACAAAGGTCCTGACTTCACATGGCAAAATAAATTTTAAAATCTGTTTCTGACAGCTGTGACCCAGAGGAGAAAGTGATAGAGAACGCTATCACTTGCTGTTGAGCCTAAGGAATCAGCAGTCTAATTAACAAAGCAAAGAAAATTTCCTAATTTCTTATTCTCCACTGGAAGAGAGAAGTTTTTACTAGACAAGAAGCTCCAATCTAATGATTGAATTCAGTGGAATGAAATGGAAGGCATAACTGAAACAATGACATAGTCTGACATACTGTTTACTAATTAATAAATAACACTTAAATCTGACATGATTGGACAGCTTAAAGACAAGGAGTAAACATGCATGAAGTCTGATCTATGGAAATGTCACATTTTATTTGCCTTTGGTCAGACCCTGCAAAGAGCCAGGACCATCCATAAGTGCAATTCTTATTTACATCTGGATTCTGGTTTACATCTGGATGCCAAAAAGGGAGGTACAACACAGACAGAAGAAAGAGCTTGTGATGCACATTTTAACAGTAGTTGTATACTAGTTTCATTATGTTCATCTGGATGTATTTTGGTTCCTTATTCTAGGTGGATTTAGACTCCTAATAAAACAGACTGCAACTAGGTAAATATTACTTTGGTTACTTATAGAACAACCTCAGAAATGTTTGCATTTTGCTTTGTTTAGAACAGATTCTAATAAATGATGCAGTGCAATGCTGCTGGAGCACAGGCCTGTAAAGCACAGAAACAATATATCTGAAGCAGTTTATCCAATTGCCTTGAGCAGGATCAACCGAACTTTGCCCAACTGAGTACGTTATTAATCTCCAAAAAAGAGAATTCTACAATATCCCACGACTATCGAACCACTCAGTGTTCTCCCAACACCTCACCTCCAACGTTGCATCATTTTTTTCTGCAGTAAAGTTGATTGCTCCCCATCATTCCCCCAGTGGCCAAAAAGAACAACTTATCATTCTTGTCCTCTTTTACACCACTTTTTGAATTGAAAGACTGGTATCATGACCTTCTTAAAGCCTCTCCATTCTACACTTAACATGAAATGAGTTTCTTTGACTCTGTTTCTTTTTTCTTTTCCAAAGCATCTTATTATCCTTGTTCTTCCCTGGACAGTCTCTAATCTGTACACACCTTTCTTCAGACACATGATATAAAATTACAGGAAGATTCAGTTTAGATCTTAAAGGAACCTTTCTAAATTTAAAGACCTGATGTGAAAAAACAGAACAGATTAAAAAGGGACACACTGGACAAGGCCCAGAAGACATGAGAGACCCGTCCTTCACAAAGGCACCATAGGTGCTGCAATCCCACCAACTGGCACAGGAACATACGTGACAATTTTGCAAGGCTGCCCCATCCCCACCACCCTGCCCAGAAGTGCTGAAACCAGACACAATCATCAGGCCCACACTTGCCAGCTCAGACAAGAAACAGAGTGATTCCTTGGCATCACACAAAACTTTGCCTATTTTTGCAACAATTTCACCTTGCTGACTTTAACTCATGATCATCACCCAACCGTGCTCTCCTTTCTTCCCTGCCGCCCCTCGGCAGCTGCTCTCAGGTATCCCATTTCCCCATGCCTCAACTTGCACTTCTCAACATCCCAGTCTGTACCAAAAATGCCATCACATTGGTTTCCAACACTGGAACTGAAGATCTGATCCAAATTTGTAGATATACATATTTACTCCTGACTTTGTTATGCATGTAATCATTAAAATTACTACTGGATCCTCAACAGGACTCTACTCCAGATGTCCTTTCAGTATGACAAGGAACCACTCTGGAAGAACACTATTCTGTGTAATTACATGCCCACTTCATGAGAAATCTCATGATATTTTAATGAAAAAACCACATTTTCCTCTGATTACACTTACGGCTCGAGATACTGAGCAGTGAAATGCAAACACCTGCAGGGAGGTGGCACCTCACACCAACGTTTGCACACAGCAGTTGTCTCAAAAATCCTCAGGTGAAAGCCCAGATCAAATCCTGTGTATTTTGAGGCCTGCCCCAAGGGTGAAGCTCAGGTTACCCACCTGTCTATCACGTGGGATGAGCACTGGGTAAGAGACAGAGGAATTAATCCCTTTTTTAAGTTGAGTTTCAGGCTAAGCATTCATGAAGAGACAGCGGACAGAAGTAACAAAAGAAAACCAAGATCCAAAGTGCATTTTACAGGAATATTTAGGTTGTCAGGGAAAATGTCTAACACATTTGCTTGTTTCTCAGCAATCCTCAAAGTGATAATTAAATGAAAAATAACAGTTTCATAGGGGTACTCCTCCCTGTGTGGGAACAACTTTCACCAAATGCCAATTAGTGGTTTCCTGTTAAAATCAAATCAAGCTGGTTTTGATAAAGCTTTTTAATGAGAAATGGCTAAAGTATGAAAATTTCCCCCCATATATATTGCATATCAAATCCCAAAATCACATAACACAATCTCACATCTAACATTTTTGGTATATAAAACTCTCTCTTGCACTTCTTCATTAATTTCAAAAGAAATGTATTTACTAAATATTTAAATCATCCAATAAACAAAGCCTTAAAAAAAAGTTTACAAAAGTAAATTATAATGTTGATGAAAGCCAATCTTAATCAGTCCTTTTCAGATGCTCCCAAAACTCATTTTTTACTGATTATTTATTCATTCTTCAAGCGTATGGCAAATTCAATAATTCTTGAGCTAGGAGTTGTCTACCAAATGCATCAGTGGTTTTGATTATTCTATTTGACATCAAATAAAGACAAGCAGTAAAATGTCAACAACAAATGCAAAGATGAGATCACCTACAACTCCAAGACACCTGTTGGAATGAAACATCAGCAGCTTGAACTGTGAGCATTGGTAATAATTTGATTAAAAAGAAAGTTAAGGATACTTTGGAGAACAGATTTTGACTGCACCAGACTGAGTACTCTTGGCTATGGTCGCTGGTTTCTGCCTTATGCCAAGCAACAAAGTTCCTCCCAAGACACCCATTCCCATCCAGCCTTCTGCAAGGCACTCCTCATCCAAGTCTTCTCTCTTGCTTTTATTTGGGTTGATACCCCATGTTCCATGTCTGTTACATGATTTATGTGCCCTCCATCCTTATCACAACACGATCAAACCCTGACAGACACTTACCATGTATAAAACTTCATATTTACATTGGAGACAAAGGCTCTCTCAACAAGTGCTTCAGAGTCCTTCAAAACCAAACTCTGCCATAGCACCTCTCATTCTATATCTTGAGTGCTCAGACTTCCACTCCATGCTAAAGAGTGTTTCATTTTTGTTCTTGCTAGAACCAAGTGCTCAGACTTCCACTCCATGCTAAAGAATGTTTCATTTTTGTTCTTGCTAGAACTAAGCTTTCTAAGTGTTGCCCTTCTCTTTGTGGTCTTTCTGGGCATGTCATTACCACACTCCCACTTGATTTATTTTTTTTTCTCCAAGCAACAAAAATTGTGAGATCCTTTGTCTCCTCATCTGTATGACTTCCATATCCCCAGTTATTATCAACACAGATTTCTGTCAAATGACCTTACTCCTAATACATTGAATGCTGCTGGTCTGTCCCTCATCTTCTAGAAATTATCTACCCCACTTCCAAGAACAGCAAAGCTACCTGTGAAATACGACTGGGCTGTTTATCTTCTGCAGTCATCTTGGCCATATTTTTCACCATCTAGTTCATGATTAGTCATTAAAAAAGAAAAAAGAGTATAGCCCTTTTAATCTCCTGCTTCAATAAATCACCCTGAACATTAGTGAAAACACTCTGTAGGTAATACCAACCATTCTCCAGGGTAATGGCAAATCCCTGCCATCACCCATTTGTATGATCTGGGAAAGCTGATGGCAGAGAACCACAAAAGCAGACAAATTCCCCAGCCCCAGTGTGCAGGAAAATGCATACTGGGTGGTTTAGAAACACTCCATCCAGTGCCTTCACCTTGCCTCCCTCTTTGTTAAACACCAGCTTCCTGCTGCTGTGTATTCCTAAGGCTTAAATGTGCCCAACGTTCCCTTCATCACCTGCTGGGAAATGTTCTTTCTACTGCCATTGGACTCCAAGGGCTGCTTTTTGAGCCAGGTATGCCTGCCACACCTCACACTTATTTTAGCAAAACACGGATACAAAAAATCGAGAGCCATGCACTCGGGAATTGATGGGGAGAAAAAAGCAGAAAATAAGATCAATAACAAAAACCACAGTTCAGCATTGTGAGCCCACCCTACTTTGGCCACGGTTGTCACAAGCATGGCAAGTTAAATCTTCAAGCCCTGTTATTCAGGTGGAAATTCTGTGAAGCAACAGCTCGGTGAAAAGGACAAGTTCCTCCTGCTCCTACAGCTTCTCTCATGATAGGGAAGTGAGTAATGGAAACACATCATCACAAACCACAGGGGCAGGTTTCTAAAGGGTTCTGGTGACAACCAGCAGCTCTGGAAAAAGAGGAACAGGAGACACAGGCAGGTTTTCACAGCAAAGACTATGCTTTTACTGTGAGGAAGAGTAAAAAGGATATGGACTTACAGCACTGTGGAAGGAAACTGTAATAATAATATCACTGTGGAAGTGATAATTTGGTGATTCAGGAAAAAACAAAGCATCACCAGGAACTGCACATAACAACTTTGAGAAATGCTGAAAATCTTCCTCTTAGAAAACTGTGATCCCCCATCTTGTGTTTTGAACCAAAGCAAGGCCCCATGTACAGAATGTGAAGCTCTGGGGAAAGAGCAGCCTCTGAGCCTGCACAGGGAGTGCTGGCTTTTTGCACAGCCAAAATCAGACAGCAGCCCCAGAGCCTGCGTGCACAGCAGCGCTGCAGGACACGAGGCAGGCTGGGACACACACTCCCAGCAGGAGCCCAGCAGGGATACAGCTCCCTTGCAAGGCTGGCAACCAAGGGTGCTGTGCCTTGAGTGGCACACTGGAGAGAGAGTCCAGAAGATAGAATGGGAATTCTGGAGCCCAGCAGCCCCACACCAAAAGACTGAGAGGCTGTTCCTGGAGGCAAGACAAATGTTACTGGCACCTGGGCTCTTGCAGAAGGGAGATCTGGAATCAGGAAAATGTGAAAAAGCAAAGCATGAACCCGATTAGGAGTTTGATCAGGGACTGCTGGATGTGAGTGTGGGCTCTCGAACCCCTACAGTGCACCTTCTCCAGCTGCCTTTGCAAACAGAATAAAATCATCAGCAAAATGCCAAGGACACACTTTCAATATTGCTTTTAATTGATGCCCGAGAGATTACTCTGACATTACCAGTCCTCTTCAAAATTCTGCATTTTTAACTGTCATTCACAAATAATTTCTTAATATTTGCTGCATGTGACTGTTCTCATAGTTACCTACAACATTCAAGAATCACAGAATCATTTTGGTTGGAAAAGACCTTTAAAATCATTGAGTCCAACCATTAACCCAACACTGCCAAGTCCACCACTAAACCATGTCTCTAAGCAGCAGATCTACATGGTTTCTGAAGGAAAACATCCTTCCCTGGGCAGCCTCTACCAATGCTTGACCACCCTTTCAGTGGAGAAACTTTTCCTAACATCCAAACATTCCATTCATGAGGATTATTCAAGTTGGAAAGTTAGAGGGTCACACCAAGAGCAGGGCAAGAGCACTACACATGGAGTAAGATGGACACAAAAGCAGGAAAAGTTAACTGCTGAACAAATTGGCTCCTACAACATCTTCAATGGCAGGTTTATAAGCAACAGGCAAATTATCTATTACTTATAATTATCTATTACTTATTAATTACTTACTTAAATATTATTTATTTGTTTGTTACTTATTACTTAAATAGTATTGTTTATTACTTAAAGGTCTTTTCCAGCCTGCTGGTGTTTTTAATGGTCTGTTGAAACAGCTGCTAAAAACCCAGCTGAATGTTCAAGCTAAAAAATTATTGACTGGATTCCCTCAGAAATAAAATGCTACATAATAAATGCAAATAAAAATGCATTAAAGTTAATGGCATTTCAAAATACTTTGCAGTTAAAGTTTAAATGAAAAATAAAATTTAACCATATGTATACCTCAAATTGCTTGTGCCTTACACAAAGGGGTTTATTCTCCTTTAAAATTTATGAAATCACAGTTAGTAGAAAATTCTACAGAAAAATAAGAGGATACACTTTTGCTGTATTTATGTTTTCTCCAGGTTTTCAGATTTTTTTTCTTTCTTTTTTTCTCAAAAAGATAGGAACAATGATAATATGAACCATATAAGCTCCAGTAACTGAAAATAATAGTGCAATTTAAAACCCTACTAGTATGAGTTCTTAAGCAGAAAATAGAAAGCTGGGCAGAAAGCTCAAGTACTATATCTTATTACTGGTCATCTTAATTAATCTATTTTTCAGATTATTGAAGTATTTCAATGTATAAAAAATAAGGGTATCTGCCAGTGAAGCCTACAAATCACACCCAGCATCTTGCGCACCAAGTGTCTTACATATGTAAATGTATGCGGACCCAGGACTCGGATTTCACAGGCAGCCACTGCAGACAGAATGATGAACTGTGTAATTTGCAAGGTGAAATCTATTTTATGTCCCTTCCAGATCCAAAGGGTCCCTCAGCAAGCTGCTCCTCACTGCTGTGGGATACCAATGCTGGGAAGTCTTGGCAGTTTTTCACAGGGGAGCTGAGGCAGGGAAGGATTTCAGCCCTGCATGGTGCTGATCTTGCCACACATTTTTGTCCCCTCTGCACATATGGCACATCCCATGGCAGAAGAGGAACCTTCTCTGAACATGCAGAACGGGGAGAGATGCCTGGCCACTAGGTCCCATCCGAGGTGTGAGGACCAGTCTGCCCAGGAAAGGGGGGTGGCGGTCACCCCAAGTGACACCACATAAAACATTCCCACTCTCCAGGCTCCAGCACATGGGAGTGACACCTGAAGGCTCCGCGCCACCCTTGTGGCAATGTGGGACACATCCCAGGGGCTGCTGCCTTCCAGGATGCGGCTGGTGGTGGAATGAGACCCCATGCCAAGGTGTAGGATGTCACTGTGACATCCCCAGTGCCACCACGGGGACAGACACAACTGAGGAACAGCAGCACGAGGCGGGAGCCAAAGGAAAACATCTCGTGCGAAAGCAAGAGCCTCGCCAAATCCAATCACAGCACATGCTGGAAGAAACTTCCCAAATCCATGAAGTCGTTCTGGTCTGTAATTAACTGAAAATTAATTACAGAATCTTGAAAAGAGCATAAACCAAAAATGGGCCAGCATACCTTCATAGTGCAGTTGCTCACTCTGAATCTCTTCCAACAATTAAGCCCAGCATATGTCACTGGAGTTAAAAAAAAAGATAACAAAACAACAAACAAAATATGATTCCCAAAAAAGTTTTGGAGTCCTACTTGCCAAACGGGATATAGCTGTCTGCAGAGCACACACATACCTTCTAGAAATGAGAAGGATGATTTAATGTGATACTTGGCAATTTCAGCTTTGCAGAAATTACAGGTTGCAGATGCTTCTTATAAAATCAAAACAAAAATCGAGACAATAACATAATTAGGTAAATTATTTGCTGACTTGATGAATAATTTTCTAAAGATTATTAAATGATGTAAGAGCTTAGAAAATGCTTCAATTTCTCAACAAACAAAATGAGGAGGTAAACAATAAAACTGCCAAATTATTTTGGCTGAGCATTCACAAAAAGGTGCATTTTGTATCACTGAATTACATGTATTTTTTACAAGGTGCCTCATCATGGCATGCTGCCACCAGCTAAATTTTTTTTTTTTAATTTAGAAAAAAAATTAGCATGCTGGAAAGTAGAAGTTATGCCATCAAAACAAAACAGAAAGACTGACAGAGTACAAAAGCACCCTATTTTACTATTTGAAAAATATTGAGAAAGAATATTACCAAAAGAGAAAAAAAAAGCCCTAAGAAAAAGGATCAGTAGATTAATCAGAGATTGTGCAAAAACGTGCTGCAGGAAGCATGGAACACTATTTCTGATTTCCAGTTTTCCATTATAGAGATTAGTATCTTCAGTAAGAGCAGGAAGACAATCTCAAACTGTGAAATTACAAAATTTGCTTCATAACCCCCCTATTTCAGTAAGTGGGAGGAGCTGGGTGGGGGCAGCCTGGGGTCCTTCGCTCCCATCTGTACATGGGGAGGAGGCAAAGAAGAGTCAAGTTCCTTTCCAGCCCATGGGAGACATGACCTTGTTCCCTAATGCAACATTTCTTCTAGATCCACTGGAGGTTTGGTGTTTCGGTTTTTTTTCTTTAAATGAGGGGATAAAACATCACAGTTATGTACAAGCATAAAATAAATGCCCATGGTTTCAGCAACTTGCAGACTTTCCAACCCTGAGCTATGCTGATGACCATTTTGCATATCATCTTACTCTATTTCTCACAAACCAAGCACATCAGCACCTCTGATACAAATTGGGATTTGTTTTTACATTTGCTTTTCTTTGGAGGGTGAGAGCTGAGCTTGGCCCTACTCCACCAAGAGCACAGCACAGTGCAGGGTGTCATAGCTACAGAGAGTACTCTGCTGCAAAGAGAACTTTAAGTTGCATTTATAAATTCATTTTTCTCCAGCTCCTTGCCATTCAAAATACCTAATAACATACTTGCCCATTTTGTCTACAAGTCCAAGCTAGAAACAGGTAAAAGCCCATTTTTACTGGATTAATGTACATGCTTGGCAAAACAGTCTGACTACACGAAACTATGACCCACAATGCATCTTCATAATATGACCTTACTCATCCTCTTCAAGCAAAATATGAAAAAAAAGTTTAGTACCAAACCTTGGCATTTCATATGAAAGCACAGTTTTCAAATATGAATTAATATCTCTTTTTGCCATTTCCACCTCCATTTTTTTGTGATCTCCAACATATCAGAAATGCCCTGCAGCAGCACACAGAAGCTCCCAAAATGGAGATGCTGTGTTGCTCCTCTGCAGATGCCCAATGCAGAGCTCACCACTGGAGACAGATGGCCTAAGCAGAGAAAAATCCTTAAGCTCCCAGCATTTCCTGCCAGAGCTGGGCTGTCTCAAAGGCTGGAAGGTCCATCAGCAGGATTTGGGAGCCCTTGAGGCTCTCTAAACAGCAATGCTGCCTCTGGGCTGAGGGTGCTTTACCTGTCTCTGGCAGCCTGCTCCTCTCCCTCCAGCCTGCCCTTTCCCTCTTGGACCATGCAGAAGGCACTGCAGTGCATGAAAATCCAGAACTGTTCCTCTGCCATCTTGTTCATGGCAGTGATGGAAAGCTCCTTTGTGTCACATTTTGGCTCCTTTACATGGCATAAGGGGATCAAATCAGGAGTGAGAATTTCCCCTGAAGTTTCGCTCTGTGATGAAAATCACTGAAACAGCTGAACTGCAAATCTTAGCTGTGTGCCAGCTGCACACTGCAGAGGCAGACTTGGCCTTCCAGGTGAAAGAGTCACCGACATTAAAGTTGGGTAAAGACCTCTAAGAACTGCCAAGTCCACCACTAAGCCTTGTCCCCAAGTGCCACATCTGCACATTTTTTGAACACTTCCAGGGATGGTAATTCCACTCTGGCCAGCCCACTTCAGTGTCTGACCAACCTTTCAGTGAAGATATTTCTCCTCAAATCCAATCTAAACCTCACCTGGCACAATCTAAGGCCATTTTCTTTCATCCTGTAGCTTGTTTCATGTAAGGAGAGACCAATTGATCATCATCTTGCTACACCCTCCTTTCAGGCAGTTGTAGAGAGTGATTAGGCCTCCCCTGATACTCCTTTTCTAAGGAGTCAAACAACCCCAGCTCCCTCAGTCACCCCTCATCAGAGCTGTGCTTCAGACTCTGCACCACCTTCACTGCCCTTCCATGGACTCGCTCTGGCACCTCAATGTCTTCCTTGTAGTGAGTGACCCAAAGCTGCAACAAACACAGGTCACAAATTATGATTTCCAGCAGTCTACCAAGCTCCAACAAAAGAGAGGGTTTTTTAACGCATTCCTCATTCAAAGCATTCCCAGTCAGTATTAACAAAAAAAAAAGAAAAAAAAAAGAAAAAAGAAAAAAAAAAAAAAGAAGCCGTTTCCCTCCTGCCTTGCCTTTCTGCAGAGGACAGCATGGGAACACATCCTTTGAAACCCACCTGGACACCATAGGGATGAACTCATGACATTGCAGATAAATGTCCCCTGCTGCTGTTTCCTGAGGTTCTCAAGCCCTGGGTTTGCTGGAGCTCCACTGGCACTGCACAGGGCACATCCAGGGGGGTGCCCTACACCAGCTGCCAGCAGCATGCAGCAACATTGCCAGCACTGCAGAGAGCTGACCTCCCTGCTCCACAATGATTTCCAGCACTAGTTTTCTGGGATGAAGGAGCTGCTACCATGGAGCTCCTGCTTCATCTAACAAAGGCATTTTGTTTCCCTTGCTAGGTTAAACAGTGCTGATCAAAACCAAGGGAAAGCTGCCACCTCCCCAGCATGCCACAATCTGGCCCTGTTTTCCCTTGGGAAAAGGAAATAAGGGGCCTAGGGCGCAATGTAGTATCTCAAAATTGGGAAGGGGGTTGAAAGAGAGCCTAACAGGGCTACTCTCTCTGAAAAAGTAAGGTGTGGCTTGTTTGAGTATTTCTGCCCGGAGACAAGACAGAAAAAAGAAGTCTGGGAGGTAGCAAAAGGTAGAAAAAGGCAGCAGGCCGGAACCAGGATTTTGCACACAACCTATCAAAGACAAAGCAGCTCAGTCTGTAGAAATAAACTCAGCTGCCAGGAGAATAGGTCCAGGAGGACAAAAAGTGAATTTTGAGATAGGGAGGAATTAATGTGACCGTGTTGCAATTTTCTGTACAGTGAAAACACTCTAAGGGAAGGGTAACCCTGTACATCAGGGAAAGGACCTGCAGCAGTATCCAAACCCCTGTTCACAGACAACATCATAAAAACAGGAGTGGTGGAAGAAAGGCATTTGTAATAGCATTTGCTCAGATGATGGTTTGAGACAGGAAATCCACCGAAGCACACAGAGAAACACATAACCATTACCAAAGAAGGATTAAAACAACAGAAAAAAACTCATAAATTTTGTTATCATACTGTTTTCAGTATGCTTTTGACAATTAGTAAGAAAACACTTTTCCTTGTTGATGTTGATATAGGAACAATGCAGTAACATCATCAAAATTATTGCACGTCCTTACAGCCACAGAAAAAAATCAACCAAAATGCTGAATAAGCACCAAAGAAGTTGAGAGGTTTCACTATGTGTGAATTTGCTTTCACGATGGTGTAACACATTTTCCAGTATTCAGGAGAATGCTCATCAAAAACAAAAAAAAACCCAAAAACCCAAAAAACTATGCAATAGTTGAAACCTTAACATTTTTAGCTTATGATATTCTACTAAAATTACTGTCATCATAAAACACCCACTTTTCTTTTTTCTGTGCCATAAAATAGGCACCTCCAAACCCCAATATAGAATGACAATAGAGTTTATCAGCTATTAAGCACTTCTTCAGGCTAATCCCACCTTAAAACTTCTGAGATTATGCAGCTGCCAGAACTATAAAAAGGCTGCACATTTCCAATGTTTTCACCTAATCAAATTAAGAGACTGAACTATTAATATTCTGCTTACCTCCTAAATTCATTCCAGCTTGCAGACATTTCTGTAATCGACAGGCTGGGCAGTTCTTCCTCCGAATCTTATCAATTATACAGTCGTTCCTTCCCGCACACAGGTAATTGTGCTGGCCTGAATGAACCAAAAATAAAATGCATTATTAGAGGCTGTATTTACATAATTCCAATTTGTTCTTCTCCGCTGTTTTGCACTCATTTTGAGATTCTTATTACTGAAGACACTTCAAATTCCATTCTTTACCCTTTCCAAATGATCTTGGTGAGTTGTCATGGGTGTTTATTATGAGCATCTCTTCTTTTTAATTTGGGAAGGAGTTTTGGTGTCATCCTCAAGAGAGATCGCATTACCTTTTTTTTTTTCCTAAACAGGACTGGAATTTTTATTCTAGTGAAAAGCAAACAATTGGTTTGAAATTTTTCAGATCTTCTTAGGTGTGCTGTATCACGGAGCAGTCTAACAGTTCTAAGTTTGAGTACATTCTCATGCTCAAGAAGTTCAGGATATAAAGCAGAAATGCACAGCTGAGGTTAACTTTCCCTATACAGTCTACTCTCTTCAACCAGGCTTAAATTACAACTATATTATTTAATTTCTGTGAAGCCGCACAGAAGCACTCCTGAAGAGACAGCAGGTATTTAATGAAGAGGGGAACTACACGGCAACCAGGGAAACAGGCTGGCATTTCAGAACTTGGACTCAAAAGGCATTTTGCTCCATGGGAGGAACACAGGTGGAGCAAACCAATGCAGTGTCTCAGGCAAGGGCACTATCACATGGCCTTTTCAAAGCCTGGTGCTTGAATTTGATGTGGAAGAATAAAGGAAGCTGCAAGGGTTGGTGTAGCATGACAGCAGAAACAAGAGGAAATTGTTTTAGCTGCCTTGATCCAGAGGTGGCACACAGGGATCCAGGGGGGCCAGAACAAATGTGCAGAAACCCAAGAGATGTGCAAATAACGTTGCAGCCAACGACCAAAGCAAATAGCAGCTGTAGGAGAGGAGGGGAAGCCCTGGAAGAAGTCAGGCGCAGAGCTGCACTGGAACAGGCAGGGGCTGATGTGCAGGGCGAGGGAATGAAGATGCAGATGCACAATGCGACAGAGCAGATGTAGGACAAGAGGCATAAAATATGTCTGCCAAGCTATTTTCCACAATACTCATATGCTTCCTCGGGAAAGATAAAGAGAACATTCATGGGATACCTGGAGGAGACCTGGCTTCTGCTTTGGGCTCTTTCAGGAATTTGCCTTAAAACTTCAGCTAAGTCATTTCCTATCTCTGCGCCTGTCTTCCTTTCAGCCTTACAATGTTATCTAGACAGTGAACTGAAACTTGGGATGTTTCTCAAATCTCTTCTGAGCATCTCACACAAAGAAAAACGATCTCATTTGAGTGAGTGAAGTGTTACAGTAGTATCACAAAGGTATCATCATTTAGATAATGCTTTAGATGTTTAAAGAACAAGCAGATGGGCAAATAAGGGTTTTATTAAGGGACTTTACCTAGCACTGTGACACAGATGAAAAAGAACAAAACTTCAAAATAATTGAAGAATATGTAACATAAGGCATAAAATCAAGCTGTACAATATAGTGACAACACCAGGATCTATCAGCTGGCCTTTAAGTAGACCTGATAAACAAGACAAAGATAACATTCTCAGCTAATCACAAAATGAAAACTGGGTATCACACAATTCTTATTTTGTGATGTGATCTATACAAAAACAGACACGAAAGAGAAGAGTCAACTTAATGCCTCTTTATATTTTTGCTCTGAATTGACATGAGCATATCCCCTAAAGAACCACCACGCAGACAGCATGAAAATAACATAAAAGGAGAAAACAAAAGCATTTAAAATTATGATATACAGCATAAAGATGGTTTATATGTCCTCACAAATACTGGCATATACTCCTTTTTCTGGAGGGAGAAGGGAAAAATGGTTATTTTCTGCCAGGAATGCAGGTGCACTTGCTCAGTACTCATACAATGTCCTTTGTACATCAGATACTGCAATACCATTTTTAGGCTTCCACAGGCGGGTGCAGGCTATTAATAAGACAAGTCAGCTCCAACACTGCAAAATGAACCTCTTTGCAGAACTACCCTGAAGGCAGTTTGTGCTAAAAAAAATGTATACCTGGTAAGTCAACATTTTTCACTACTGCTTTAAAAATCTAATGAGTTTAATACAAAAGTTCCCGTTTCTGCACTCCAGGATAATTACTTGGATTGCATTTTTAAATGTTGTGGTAATGTTTGATTCCAACACTGTCACAATGGGACTTCCTAAGAAATATTCCCACAACAACAGAATATTCCATAAATCACCCTCCAAATTCTTTCAGTAGTCTGCAATTATTGCTCTGTGACCTATCTACTCTAGATCAAATACTTTCAGAAAACATAACTTAGTAAAGGTTCATCAATTTTTGAATCATGCATCTCTGAGTAGTAATGTATGGTACAAAATCTATGACCAGCTCTTCTACTAAGCAAGGCAAACAGCAAACAAAATCTTCACAATTTTTTAAATTTCTACATACTCCTTAAAAACCACAGCCATCATGAAGTTTACATTAATGAAAGTAACTTGAAAACCCTTTAAAAAAACCAGAATAGATCAACATTCCAACAAACCCTCTATGTAGAGTACAGCTATAAAATAATGAACAGTTTTTCATTTAACATCTCCAGTGAAAAAAAAATAGGCTTCCGTCTTTCATGCAATCAAATACGGTTCATTTCAAATAAACCAATTTTTTAAAGTAAGTCAGCAAAGCAAAGACACCCATAACCAATCAGTATGTCCTATCTGTGCCTCACAAGGCCCCTCAAGTTCAGGATCAAACCAAAACCCGACATATCTGAAATTGATGCAGTCCTCTCAGGACCTCCAGGGCTCTTCAGCACCTCAGTGGCGTGGGGAGGCTATCCTGAAGAGAGGCTTGATGTTTTTGTGCTGCGAGATCTCCAACTCTTTCAAGAGATTTATTGATCTGCCTTGTGCAGTTTGTGTTTAGCTTAATCCAGCTGTTCTTTTTATCCCATTCAATCACCCACAAGTGGGCTGGAAAGTGACAGAGCAGATATTGAATTCTCATCTCCCATGTGCTAAATGCATTAAGATGAAAGTAATTTTTACTTATGCTATCATTAAGAGCACTTAAAGCAGCTAATTCCTGTTCCATCTGAAATACAAAGATACCAAAGATACGAGGAAAATTTTCCTGTTCTAAATACATAACGAATGGGTAACACACAGTTACACAGTAAGAAGAAAGTGAGATCTTTTCTCTTAGCAGCAGAGATAGAGGAATATTGAAATTTGCATTTTCCAGGTTATTATGCCACCACATGCCACAGAATGACACAACCAAATGTACACACAAAAAGATTTGAATGTTTCCAGCCCTCTCACCTCCAAAGATTCTATAATTCCCTGTTTTAACAGGCTTACAAAAGAAAACAAAAGAAGTATTCATGAAATTCAGTCTTCCCTCTTACTGAGTTTTCCTGAATAAGCAAAATTCAGCAGTAAAGAAGGGGAGGAGGAACAGCTGTTCTTATTTGGCCTAGGAATTACTGCCAAAATGAGGCTACAGCAGAAGTTGTGCCTTTCCCCATTTTAAAACTCCACTAGAGTGATTGAGTCATCAGTCCCCAAAACTGACTTTCTAAGATGAACTTATGTATGCGTGCAGAGCACTGCTGCACTCCAAGGGCTGCCATGCTTCCCAACAGGTAAGGCTGCAAAAGGAACGAGATGTAGATATTTCTTGTCAGTATTGTTTCCGTTCCTGTCTAGGGCAAAATTAGAAAATCACAAAAATTTCTGAAACATTCCACATGTTTTATCTTCCTCCTAAAAAAAAAAAAAAATTCCCTCCAGTTTTTTGAAGTCTAAGTCAGGAATTGCAAGTCATTAATGAGTATTCTACATTTTTGTTCTCTTGTTAAAATAGCAACTACTATGATCAAATGTTAAATTTTGTAAGGAGAAAAGCGTAGTGCTGGAAGAGGACCCAAAGACTGTTTAATTCAAACCCACTCATGGAAGCATGATAAGACTAGCTTAACAGTTCAGGTAGGTTTTTAGTTTTCTTTCTATTTGTATTAAAATCTTCTGAGGAAGGTATTCTGAGGAAAGGTATTCTGCAACTTCCCTACAACCTACAAGCCCTGTGTGATTAGGCTAGCGATTAGGCAGCCCGAAGTTGTGGTTTTTCCCTTTACATTTCCCCCAAACTGGAATATTTTGTGACAGGAGAGATACTCATAGTCCCCCAAAGACATTCAGAGTAATAGATCACCACCTTCTCACAACAATCTCCTGCCTATCAAAAGATTTATGTTCCCCATCTCTTTTCTGGGCTAAACAAATCCAGTTCTCTCAATCTCTCCTCGCAGGTCATGTTTCCTGAATCTGTCGTCAATTCCTCCTATTCTCCTCCAACCTCTTTCCTAAAACAGGGCACATTTTTCTTGCTGAGTTTCACCATCACTAAGGCCAATAAAATGGTTATTTCCTGCATCTTGCACACACAGCAGCCCTGCTAATGCAATCCTGGGCCAGAGCTGGCTTTTGGCAATGGCATTAGGTTGTTGACTCACGCTCACTTGTGTGTCACTAACGACCAGCTCCTCTCCTGGGGCACTGCTGCCTTCCACATGCTCTTTCCTGCTTTTACCTGGGCAGGCAGCTCTCTTTATTCTCTCCTAGATCCACACACACACATTCACTGAGAGAGGCAAAGAAAAAGTCCAAAATCCACTCGGGGTCTGACGTCTGAAACATGAATGTGCCTTGGGTCCCAAGACTGAGGAAGCCTCACAAAGGGACAGCAAAGTGAGAAAACAGGAGCAGCAGCTGAGGACCAAATGAAGCAGAAGTAGCTTGAAAAGCTCAGCTTTTAAGATACTGTCTTACTGAGGCACATCAAAATGCATATAAAATGTCCCAATTTCCCTTCTTCCTCCACAATGAGAATTAATACTTTGACTCAGAAAATTGCAGGCAGAGCTGTCTTCTCCCTGCAGGCAGCCAGAAAGCCAAGCCTTCTTCCAGGGTTTGAGGAGAGAGGAGCTGGAAGCCACCTCCAGCCTTGCCTTGCAGATCTGCATGCTAAGAGCTAGGATCCCTTTTGCAGCTTCTGGGCTGGAATAAGTGCTTAGTTTCTGGAGTATTTCCCAACTGGGAAGATTATCTCCCCAGCAGCGATACATATAAAGCTTTACGGAATAAATAACATTTATTTCTTAACACCGTCCTTTCCCTTTACCCACCAGCCCGTCAGACTGCACAAGCTCAGCCTGTGCATCCCTTCCAACCTGAGCCACAGACCTTCCCTGCTAAAGACAAAGCAAACATGCTGCAGAAAATCATCAGGATTTTCTAAAGGAAGTCTCTCATCTCAGGAATATCTGGTCAGCAAACAGAACTTAACACCAGGTTTTTCTGCTTTCTGGGATAGCCCTAATGAAGGGCTTTGCCTCCTACACCAAGGAATCACAAAATGTGCACATCCCAACCTCTCATTTGTGCTCACTGAGCTATGTGATGTGTTCCTTTAAACCAGCTCTGAAATCCCCCCAGGTTTTGTTTCTGTATCCATATAAGCTCCTTCAATTATTAAAAATGAACTATTTCTACCTTTTGATGGCCAGTATACAAATAAAATTGCTGCCAAGAGTTGCCACAATGGTTTTCCACAACCAGAAAAGGATTTCCTGTTTGACAGGAGTTGTATCACACTATCAAGGGACAAACTGCATATACCTGAGGTTTTCACTTCACCATCTGCAGCAGGCAGGTACTCTCAAACAGATCAACATGATAAGTACAATGATGAATCTCTTTTCAAATTTCTGTTTTCACAACGTCCCTATTTCTTGCAATTAAAAAAAAAACAACAAACCTGCTAGTCAATGGAAATGAGAACTGCATTTTCATTTCAAATGTCCATTTGTTACACAGTTGAGGGCGCTTTTTTTGTTTTGGATTTTTTTTTTTTTTGCCTTTTTTTTTTTTAAGCAGTTGACAACTGCCCAGCAACAGCAGCCTATGTTTGCAGTCACTATTTTAGGCTACATCACATGTCAATTACATAACCTTGTTTTACTGCTCTTGAACTGGTTCGAACAACCTGGGAAAGAGATTATGGCAGTCCCTCCCAGCCAGCCATCCATCCCCACACTCGGGCAGGACCTGTCCCCCCAGCACAGCTCCAGTGCCTCTCTCCAGGGCTAGTTACTCATTGCCAGACCCACCTGAGACACTGGATAATTAACTTCCTCAGCTCTGTTTAAACCAGTCCAGTCTGACCACGGTAAACTAATAAACTTGATTTCTCATACTGAGATTTATGTGTAGCAGAATAAGCTTATAAATGCCTCAGCCATGGTACAGGTCTTAGATATTAATATTGCCCCTTCATTTTAAATAGAGAATACTCTGGGTTTGCATTTTAGATATTGAATCTCAGGGTTTCCCAAAATTGAGCGTTTATCTCCCCTATTACTCCACAGACCCTGTCATTCCCAGACAATGTGCTTTTCAGCTGCAGACCAAGCCAGTATCTGACAAGATGACAATACTGGTCTATTATTAACATTATTACAACATGCTTATAGCATAGGTACAATCGAAATCCTTCCCTGAAACAAGAATTTAGAGCTTTCCCTCCTTTATAATAAATTAGAGGCTTAATTAAAATTTGTTTTGACTTTGGCAAAATATTCATCATATCTGGGATATTTCCTGCCTGCTTCTCATTCCAAATTACCTTCTGCTACTTCTAAGTCCCAAGATATCTTTCACTTTCTCTACTCTTTTATATTACTGGATTCTTTTTATCTGCCATTTTAATGATATTTTTCTAAAGTCTCCTTACTTTCTACTCCCCCTTCCTTTTTCTTTCCTTCAATAAAATTTGTTTTCCAACCAATTTTTTTTAACTTACCTTCATCCTCAAGACTTTTACCCCTTTCTTGTTCTGTAACACTTTCTTCAGTCTTCTCATTTACCTTCTAAATGAGAAGACTGAAGATTCTACCTTCTATTTCCTCTGTTCAGCCAACAAATGTGATTTCACAGGGCATATTTACACTGCAATTAAAGGTATGGCTACACCTGATTGAATATACTGAAGCAAAGTATATTAAAATTACTGATAGCAGGGGATAAAAGCAAAGTCTCAACAGAACCATTTCCTGCAGGGTCCACAAAACCCAGCAAGGGCTTTTTTAAAAGCAGGGCACACCCACTGGTGCTCACAGATGAGCTACCAGAGCTTCCTCCAACGGTGACCACACACACAAAGCTGATTCCCCTTTTTTTCCTGGAAGTGGAGCAAGGAGAGTTGTGCCTCCAGATGCTGCAGACATATATGCAAAAATGCAAAACTTTTCTAAAAAAGGCAAACTTTATATGCAAAACTTTTTGAGATGTTATTTACACACTCCCTACACACACACCCCTAAGAAGACGGACGCCAATGCTCTGCCAATCTTAACATGGAGACTGTCTTCTGCTCCTTCATGTTCTCTGGAAGCTTGCTTTCACACTGGGCTGAGACCAGGCTAACAACAAAAATTGGAATGGTCTGGTGACCCTGGCAAAGGAGATGAGAAGTTATAAAAATGATTCTCACTCACTATTTTAAGCAGACTGAAAGGGCACTGATGAGAGGGATCAAGGACAGAGGAAATTTGGCAAGGGAGCATGGGATGTAGCCCAAAAGAGGCTACTATTTTCTGCAGGAGAAACAATCCAGCAGGGATGAAACCTGCTAATGGCAGCGAGATGAGTGAGCACAAAAATATTTGTGAGCACCTCACATTTAAGGTCCACGCGCACATTTTCTTATGCCATACTCAAAAAACACTGCAGAATTTTGAAAGCCCCTCCAAGCCTGTGTGTGGTGCTCCAGCCATCCTGTTATTCAGACAGGCTGAGCCACCAACACAAGATATGCCCCAAACTGGTGCTGAGACCATCCCCAGGACCATCTTTCAGTTCAGCTTGCTGGAAACCTGAAGACAGCCACATGTCAGGCTACAAGATAATTCCCTTTGCAGGTGGTCAAAGAGATGTTGCATGATGTTAGCACAGAAGAGGAATAGGAAAAACCTGATCTTTGCAAAGCATTTCTGATTCAGTGAAATCACACAGCACTGGAAATCTCTCTTGGACGAAAACCAAGGAAAAATATCTACAAATACTAAAAAATCCTGTTATTGAGTAAAATAATTTTGTTTCTGTTTTGAAACTAGTTTTCAGCTCAATTACTTTTGATTTTAGATTATAATGGATACAGTGATACAGAGAGTGGAATTAGAGCTTTAGAAGATGTTTTGACAAAATCACACATCTAATACTTTACAGCATTTTCTCTCGCAGCGAGTTTCCAAATTTTCAGTTTGGTTTAATTTTAACTGAATATTTTTGAAGACTCTAGATGCTGCTATCTGCAGAGGCAGATTTACAAGAGATCATGTTGGATACATGATGGCTAATACTGCTTTCCCATGCTACAAATCTGATAAGGCATTCTTGACATACTACAAATTTCCAGGCACTTTAATGGAAAATCTCAATGTACAAGAAATGGTCTAAAAGGTCTGAAAATACTTTTTAAAATGAGTGTAAAGGCAAAAGTTTTAAATTGCAACTGAAATGCCCTTCCATTTTTTGCTGACATAAAGTGGTCAGCCAATCTGCTCCACTGATACACAGTATGTAGTATCCTGCTCTACAAATAGCTCACTGTTTCAACTGGATTTCAGGAAGCACTCAGCGTAAAATAACATTTGTGTGAAATATCAAGTTCATTTGAGGGAATGTTTGAGAGTGAGGTGTGGGGGGAGCATTCTGGAATATGGAACACTAGTTGGTAATGTGAGGATTTCTGAATGACTCTGTGGCTCCCTGAGTCAGACTCAGTGAACACTGTACTGAAACTATTCACCTTTACAATGATATTTGTATTTGCAAGTGTACCTGAAGCCTGGTACACTTTATGTTTTTCCTCCAAACTTCTGCGTCTGCCCCACCATCCTGCTGATATATTAATGTAACAAATTGTCTTTGCAGTAATAACCAAGAGATAACTTCTCACTGGACAAACAGAAAAATCAAGATGCACAGCATTAATTCTGTGGTTTGCACCTCCATTTTAAAATCTGCAATTCCAGGCTGCCTCCTTCAATAAGATGCATGCTACTTATAAAAGATATTACTAGAAAAATAGGCTACTTGTTTCACAGAGTTAAACTTTCCCCAACTCTTGATCTCAGTGAAAATGTTCTGTTAATTTTTTTGTTTTTAAAACTAGCTGCCCTTTGGTTTTTGCAAACATTTTGATGTTCAAGTCTGCTGTGTTCTTGCATTTAGCATGCTCAGCAGATCACAAATTTTATTCTGTGTGAATGACACATTATCTTCAAAGCATATTTTTCTCTTGCATTTTTCATGTACAGTTTACTACAGCTCAGTCTGGAAATATGCTAAATTTATAATAATGAATATTATTATGTATAATAGCAACAATTTAAAATATTGCCAGCACATACGTTGACAAATATTTTCCACTAGAACCCTGGTCAATAATAATTTTCTTTTAAAGGCTTCAAGCAATACCATCACAAGAGAGCCTTTTAGCACGGTCTCTTGAGATCCCAAACACAGAAATGTTGACCAAAGTAATATCAGATGCTCACCAAAGCGAACTTAAAAATTCTCTGCATTTGTTTGCTGACTTTTTTGAGAAGGAGTCTGATTTACCCTTTGAACTATGTACTTATATCCCTATTTATTTTCTTCTTTTTCTCTCTCCATTTGTTTATTTTTATCAGGAACTTCAGCTCTCTGTCACCCAGATAAATCTGAAGAAAGAAGAAAGAGGATTAGGGGGATATAGAAAAAAGATCTGACAATTGTAATGAAATTTCACAGTATGTTTACTGTTAAAATACTATAACAACCTAAACCAAAAAGTGTAAATTCAGATATTACACTAACTGCAATCATGATTTCCATCTTTAATTGGATGAGCCCATCTTTCCAAGTACCATTCCCCAGAGTAGGTGCAGAATTTCTTGGCTGCAGAGCCACAGGTCTCAGTCCCCTCCAACCCTTGCTCCAAAAACCCCTAAACAGGACCTGAAAACAAACACTTCTCTCTCTGCTTACTCATCCAACCTCAAGAGGCTGAGCAAGCATCACACAGCAGCAAAAACTCTGATGAACCAAAGCTTTGCCTAATTACCCCAAATTTTACTGGAGCTCATCTCACAAGTAAAACCCCCATGGGCCCCCTCACCCAGGCATGGTGGGTCTGACACCTCAACTGTGGCACAAGAATGACCTCTAAGAGATAAAAAAAGAGATTAATAAATCTGCCATGGTGACAGCCACCATGCTGGGTGCTGGATCCATGCCCTCATTTCTGCACCTTTCCATAGGAATTGCAATTTGCTTTGCCACAGAGATATACAAAGGGGTGACCTTTCACACTGGAATCATCCTAGGTCTTGAACAACTAAAGCCACAGATGACTTGCCCTGCATCTGACATTTCCAATACATATAAAGTTGCCACTGGGAGTTAAAAGCAAACAAGCCAGACATCTTTTAAAGCACACAAAACTTCTCAGACACATAATTCATATGCCAGAGTGACACCTTGAAGGGATCAGACCTTCCTCTTTCTGCAAGGGAATGGATATTCAGATAAAACTGAATGTGTCAAATTTCAGCCCCAATAATGGTGGCCACTGAGAACAAAAATGAAAAAGGAGGCATAAGACAATAGAAAAATAATTATCTTGGGACATAAATACATCATAACTCAGGCATAAATATAATTACTTTCAAAGAGCATTTCCTCTAATTGTGATAATTGCTATTTCAAAATTTTTTTGCTCAATGAAAACTAAAGACTAATTAATATATAATTTATATCCAGAATTCCCCCATGGATTAGGGTTGCTGCTCCTCCCTGGTATATATCCTCAACCTCTGCATTCAACTAATTTAAAAAGAACAAAATCAGAAAGTCCTCAGTCTATTCCCATTTAACTTCACACAGGGCAGGTCTGGAAACAGATTTTTTTTTTTTGAAGTTCATTTTTCATAATTAGAATTCCGGTAGTACTAAGCAGATTGAATTCATTTTAGTTTCCTGCAAGTAGCTATTTAATACAAACTGATGTGAAATGAAATGTCATTGCTTACAAGAAATGTATCAACAGCACAAAAATACTTTGGACTAATCTTCATAAAATACAGCAATTTGCTCATTAAAGTGATAGAAATCAGCCAGGGACAGAGTCCAATCTCCTCAGGAGCAGCTGTTGGAGCTGAGGCTTGCAGGAGAGGTCAAGGAAGGAAAGAGATGATGAGGGTGGTGGTCCCCTAGTTCAAAGCCATGGTAGGAGCTTAACTGCAGCTCCACGTGGCTCATGGTGTGCTTCTGCACTCTGGAAAAGGTGAGTTTCACTACTGGCATCAAAAGGAATTGTTTTATCATGGGAAAATGAGAGTGACTAAAGGCAAAGACCACTTTGTAAGTAAAAATGACAAAATCTGCATCAAGAAAATTTCCATTTTAAAAAGGTCACTAACATAAAGAAACAAAATCTGCCCTCTGCTTATGCCAGACTTCCTTGTGATGTATTGCACCCCAGTTTATAATTATGAGTGAATAACACAATCCTGTGCTTCTCCTTATACATCCCAAATTGGTAGGCTGTTTTGCTGTCCTCAGAAGTAACTTTGAAACTGCGAGGCACCAGCATTAAAAGCCTCCCTGAAAATGTGCACTTGTGTCTGAAAACACACAAAGAAAAGATCAAAATGAAAATTAAAAGCAGATGCACTTTATGTACTAAAAGGTTTTTCCACTTTGATAAGTGGATTATAATGAAGTGTGGCACCATGTTTCATACAATTTATTAATCCAGTCCCACTTATTTACACTCTGAAACAGCATAATGATTTCAATGTTGGAGCACAGCCAAAACTCACATGCAGAAATAATTAAAAAGTTATGTGGAAAGATTGGTGGTTGCTGGTTTGTGAGGGACTTCCAAAGAGACAGACGGACTTTTAGTTAACCAGAAGACCTAAGTTGAAGTAGACAAGACAAAGTGTGGAAGTGAACTAATTTTTGAAAGGGAATAGAGACCCGCAAAAAGACAATCAGAGCCTGACTTGCTCTGCCATTACAGCCCCTCCAAGCCTGGAGAAGCCAGTACAGACAGAATACCTCTCTATATTAGTGCTGATGCAACCAGGGAAACTCCATTTACTCAAGTTCAGATGTCCACAATGAGTAAAAGGGAAAATCAGGCCATCAGTATAAGAAATCCACTATTCCTTTGCAGAAAAGAAGAGTGTTGGTTGGCAGTTCCTTCCTGGGCACAGCACACTCCTCCTGCCTCCAGGAGCACCCTTACCCCTCACAGTTCCAAGGTAATGGCCCCTGAAGATGCTGAGCCACCCAGCAGGTCAGGAATACTTCCTTTAAAGTGGAGACACCACTGGGAGATGCACTCATGCAGAAAATGTATTTTATTTATTCATTGATGCACAATGCCCAGTTCATTTTATCCGCTACATTTCTTATCCACTAACCCCTCTCTCCCTCTACTCCTCACCCGAAAAGGCTGTTTATACAGTGAGCTGGAAATCTAGAATCCAGTTTATTGTTATTATCTGGCAAGATGTACATGATGAAAAGATCCTATAGCAATTCTGTCATTAAGTATTTCTACAGCAAATTCCTACCGAGGATAAGTGACTGCCAAAATCAGAGTTTATCACACTGTGAAGATATCCTGTGAACTATCAGAGGGACGTCATTGAAGTAGGAAGAAAAGAGGAGGAGTTGCCAGCACAAGTTTGGACAGAAAAATAATACAAAGAGGTGTAGCAAAACTGGAAGCAAAAATAGGAAACAAGCAGTAAAATTGCTGTTGGAAAAAATGCTATGGCACGTATCAAGGGAGATATCCAAAATAAAGAGTTAACAAGGCACAGTAACAAAGCAAAATTTGGAAAGTATCGCCGTTGAAAGAGACCTAGGAATATGAGGATAATCTGAATGTAAGAAGCAATGTGTCAGAGGAGAATCAAGTGCCACTGAGACCTCTGGCTTGTTCTGTATAAGCATTGCACAGTGGGGCAGGATGGCATGGCAGTGCTCTCTCCATGCATTTCTTTTGCAGCCACACCTGGAATATTGTATGCAGTTAAGGCACTTCATTACTGGAAGATATAAACAAACTGGAGGAAGTCCAGAGAAGTGGAACAGAAATGACCGGAAGCCAGAGGGACTGATCTACCAAGAAAATTTCAAGTAGCCCTTTACCCGCCTGTAACTCCTCTGATAATTAGAGATGGGAAATGATAACAGCCTAGTTCAAGTCCCCTGTCACGTGCCTTCAGCCCTTTTGCCTTGGGCACCTAAGCATGTGCCTAGCCTTAAGAATACTGAGTAGCCAAAGATTTTTGACCTGATGAAGGCAGTAAGATCAAGGGAAGGAAAAAAATTTAAGCTACATGCCATCAAAATCCTCCCAGGAATTAATTATGACTAAACGAGCTACAATAAAAGATGGAGATTGCATTGCTTGAAATTTCACATTTTACTGCTGATAATGAAAAGGGTTATTCGCATCTCAAGTTTATCATCTGTAAAACACCAGGACTGTTCAATAAAAGCAGTTTTACCCATACAAGTCTTTGCCACAAACATCTATAGCACCAACTTATCCTGTCCAGCTAAAGAGACACGGCTAAGCAAACATTTTTACCCCAGACTGTGTAAGCCGGGTGGAACAGCTCTGCAAAATGACAAATTATATCCCAGCAGGAAAGTAACTGGATTAGCCTAGCTCCTCACACACTGACATTGCTGTGAAGTGATTTTTAGGAAGGCAGCATTTTATGTAACTGTTGAGCTGTCAGCAGGGCTCTACTGAAAGACACTTTAAAAGTCATGTAGAGACTGCCAGAGCCTGATCCAGGGAACGGGTGATTACTATTCACATAGGCTTTGCATGTGATCTGGGAAAAAAACTCTCAAAGCAACCAAGCACCAAAAAACTAGCCAAAAAACCAGCAAAGCCCAGCTGCAGGCAGCCTGCAAACAAGCCTGCTGGGAGGCAGCTTGTTATATCATCTCCAAGCAACATTCCAGGCCAACAGCCATGTTTGGGCACACAAAATTCCCAAGCCCCTGTACCAGCAGGCGAGGCCACCCAGAAATGTTATCCTAAAGGTAACCCTGTGCCCTAAATGTTAACCCTAAAGGTAACACCTCCACTTGAAACCCCTTCACCTGGCTTGGGCTTAAAACCACTTCTTGATGCTCCAAATAAGCAAAGTTCATAGTTCTGCTCTGGAAAAATACCCTGGACAGATCCTTACTCCATAAATGAGAGACAAAATAGAAATCGGCAGTGTTTACTGGAAAGTCAGCATTTGTTACTAAAACTGTGCTGGCTATGCATACCTGAATAGCATGCTAGCTGAGGCTTTTGTTTATGCAAGCAATGCAAGCTTTAAGCTACAACTTTTGCAATATTTTTATTAACTCAACATTTTCCTGCAAACTACATTTAGACACATGGAATGAAATAAGAACAGCATGAAGTCAACAGGTCTCAGCTTCAGTGCATCGGTGCCTTGATTTTACCTTATGATTTTTTTGTAATGGACGCTCTGCAGCACAGTTTTGAAGGTTTGGCAGAAGGTAAAATGACTGTGTGGTTGATCACTGCTTTGACTACTTACAAAGTCATACCTATAAGCCTGAGAGTCCTACTCCAGGGACTTCTTCCCCCCCATTCTCTGTATAGTATATGTCAAAATGAATCTGCAAATTGGTTGAAATCTGTCAAAAACCAAATTATCATCATTGAATATGGTAGGTCTACATATAGGTAAGCTTGCCTGACACTTCTCATTTTAAGACCTCATTTTCTATTGCTTATAACTTTACCACACATTAGCAGTTAGGGCTGAAATTTTCCATGCTGTGTGTCAGCCTGAGGCTGAATATTATTTTGTGAGAGTAAGAATGTATCAGCTAGAAGCACGGAGCTTAGTGCAAAGTAAGTTTGTGAATAAGGGTAGGGAGGAACATGTTGGTTTTCTCCCGTGTTACATTTTTCACAGACATATTTGAGAAGCTCAAGAGCCTTCACACTTTGAGACAGACCCTTTGAAGCATCACTGCTCTGATACCACAGATGTGCCTTTTGCCATCTCATACATTATCACTTAAAATTATAACGGATCACAGTATAAAATACTGAAAAGTTGCAGTTTGTACGTGATATGATTTGCAAAGGTTTTGGTGGAGGTTGGCTGCCAACCTCCAGAGCTCCCTTCTGCAAAGAGCACAGACCAGGGCAGAGGGTCTGAGCTGAGCTTGTGCTCCAGCCATCTCCTCCATGTGCCAGGCAATGCTTTGGCACAGGGACTACGTGCAGAAAATCCCCATCACACTCTCAAGATGCAGCAAGGGAACAGCTTGGAGGAAAGAGGAATGAGGCACAGGTTGCAAAAGCAAAGGCAAGCAAAGAGTAAGGCAAAAAATAAATGTCTTTTCGTGCACTGAGCCTGACCTGTCAGTCCCATAGCTTGAATTCTCTGACTGTTTAGCATTTTTAAAAGGAGGAGGCATAGGAGGCAGACATACAGCTGCTTGGGGTACAGGTCCCCATGTGAGGCAACTGGAACACGTACCCATGGCCCCAGCTCTGCCTACAAGCTTTCATGGTTCCTGGGACTTGACTTGCTGAGTCTGTCTCGGGGGTGAGTCTGAAACAGCCTGGTGCCACTCTCTGCTGCTCTCTGTAAGGACAGGGAAAATAGCTAGTGGCAGCCATAAAGACTTATGGATGCAAAAATGTGCCCAAAAACCTGTCCCCAGTAACCTGTTTGTCCCCCAGGTTACTGCTAGCAGACACCTACGTGGCCTCACAGGGCTCTGTCGTGCTGCTGTGACAGAGGAGTGCTGCCCCAAGGGATGGATGTCCCACACACATCCCATTTCACCTCTCCCCCTGTGGCAACAAACCTTAGGAAACAATGACAACCCCTGGCTTGTAATTTACATTCTCTGTTTCTCTAAAACTTTCTGGGAAGAGGAAATGGGCCTCTAAGACCCTAACCACTGACCAGAGGAGCATATCCCACACCCTCCAGCCCTGCAGCACAGGCTGAGAGGCAGAGCAAGCACACCCCATAGCTGAAGGGAGAAAGACAAACGAGGGCTGACACTCCCAGGACATATTCCCTGCTCAAATACCTCCTGCACAGGTAGTGGGCAACTTCTGCACACGTTGCCATGCGTGCCACTGGCCAGCAAGGCCACCCAGCCCAGCAGCTGGCCTGACATCCCATGTGTGTGAGGCCTGCACAAACCACAACCAGCAGTAAAACCACAGACTTGAGAAAAATAAAACTCAAAACACCCTTCAGTGTGAATTTGTGACCCAGCATCCAGCAGTACCTGCAGGTGAGGGTTACCCTGGCAGCTGCTGTATCTGCACACAGAAATTAAACTCCAGTGCTTGGAAAGGACACGGATTACTGAGCCATCATCAAAAGGTTTGGCCCGGGGAGCTCCAGTGCCGCATCCACACTGCGGCTGCAAGAACACCCTCCCAAGCAGGCTCTGCCAGAGAGAGCAGTGTTTTCCTGCAAATACGATTACACTGACTTCAATTAGGTAACTGGCTCAGTGGTTTTGATTGTTTCAATTGGGTAAGCACGTGACAGGGATTGATGTATAATTAAGATGAATTTTAAAGATAAGTGTTCATGCTGAAGTGGTGGAGCAGACACGTTTGTCGCTGCCCGAGGACGAAAGAGGAGAAGTACAAGTGGGAAGAGCTCCTCTCTCTGCTCAGCCAGTTATTGCTGACCTCTGTTTTTCATTATTCCTAGGAAGTGGTCAGTTAACCCTCATCACAAAGCAATAAACCGTGACAGAGAGCGCTGATTAATGCGCTGCTCCCCACCAGGGTCAGGCACGAGGAGGAACCCACGGCAGGCTCCTGGCAGTTTTAAATGGCCATTAGTTATAGTTGTGCAAAATGGAATTAACCCAGCTAATCGAGCACTGAGCAGCCATGCTTCTGCTGAGGTCAAGGGTTCCCAGGAAACAAAAGGTACCCCATGTTTACATATAGGGAAAAATACCTTAAAGACTCCCTAAAGCACTCCAAACCCTGACAGGCTGATTAATTAAAATGAATACCTACAGCCTATTTGACTAAATAGTGAATAAACATAATACCTGCACTGTATATATTAACTGAGGGAAAGTCCTGGAGTAAAGGACAAAAGAAAAGCAACAGATTGCCTTCAGCAGCCTACTAAAACATGCTCCAGGGGAGGTGCTGCACTGCAGCAGGTGGCCCTGTTTAGATCCCTGTCCCCAAAATCCTTCCTGACTGTCCTCTCTTACAAACAGGTTTGCTATTCTGCCCCTTCACAGGCTCAGCCACATGGCCTCGGTGTCCCTTAGGCCTGGGCTGTCACACATATTCCTCACATTCCCAAATTTGCTGTTTGTAAACCCTTCTCCCATGAGACCCAGAGAGCCAAGGAAGCAGAGAGCAAAAGGGAAAGCCTGGCAGAAGGACACAAGCTAAACACGCACATGCCAGCGCAGTCTGTGACAAAGACATGAGGGGCCCGAGCACCAGGGCTTTTTTCTGAACAACTATCTTCCTCTCACTTTAAATTTAATCTTCCTTTATTAGTACTGGCAAGTGCCACTCTAAGGCGTGACCTCCATGTCTGGAACAGGAGAACTGTTTTTGCTGTGGCCTGCTCTGTGCCCCTCCCTGGATGCCAGAGGCCCTTCTCCCATCTTTCCCTAAACCTTTGTTTCAGATTCCAGCTGAAATCTTACATTTGTCCCACAGCTGGATGGAAATAATTTAATTCTAAGGATTTCCCTCATTTTTTCAGTTGACAACCTTCGTTCAAATTGAAGCCTCCAAGAAATTCCCAGGCATACTGATTTTAGGATTAAGGATTGCATAATCCCCATAAGGCACTTGGCATATGGATTTTGGATTAGTCCCACTTGCAGTATCTGGCAATACCTCAGCTCCACCTTTCCCTGTGGAATCTGAGTGGGCACCTTGGGCTATAGAAGCACACACAGCATTTCCCACCTTATTCCTTGTGGGAAACAGGTGTTCCTGCATTGTGAGTTTGTTATTGAAGGCTTCAAGGACACAAAGAATGGTGACAGTAACAAGGACCTTCTCACTTTCTTTGTGGAATGGTAATAGAAAATACAGAGAGTGTGAGAATGGCAATAGGAAGGGCTGAAATGAATTTCAGAAAGATGATACAGTCCTTCAGTTTTCTATTTCTGGAACTTTTTCTAACTCAATGGAAAAAGGGATGCTCAAGTAAGCAAATTTACTCAAATGCTGTTCAAAGCCCCTCTGCTGCTCAACCCTCTTTTGTCTCATCACAGAGCTTTTAGCATGTACTAATACACATGTTTTGCTTGTGCTTTTGTGTCCTTCATTTTTTCATAAGCTTTCCATGAAGGATCTTTTATTATTAAACAGTCAGTGAAAGAGCTCATCCTTGCCATATTTCCTCTTCCTACTTTGAAATGAATAATTTACATGGAATAATTGCTAGGTATTCTTTCTAAATTTCTTACATGGAAGTGGATTCCTTCATGAAATAGAAGGGAAGCAAGAAAAGATGAAGCTCAGTGTAAACCACTGTGTCCAAGTGCCTGCACTATTTTTCAGCACCATAATTTATTTTATAAAGCTGTATGCAATGTTGCTGTATTAAAATATAGTCCACTTGACAGATTGCCTGCTGCCCTACATTCAGCACAGAGTTACCTGCACGATGACAGTGCAGAAGTACGAAATATGAAATACTACTCGTAGTTCTCAGGGCTCTGTAAACCACTTGAACATCTAGAATTCAACTGTCTGGCTGTTTACAGCTTGCATATGAAGCCATTAACAGCCATCCTTGCCCAAAATACTGCACAACCTGATGGTTTCAGGAATATGGTGCTATCACTGTAGAAATACTCTCACCCAGTTATCACTAAAAAGACTGCAAGTGAAAGGCATCATTTTTTAAGTAGGTTAGTGTCTTTTCATTCTCCTTTTTTAATTTTATGAATAGTTTAGTATGCCAGTGCACACAACCTAAGAAGTACTTATTATTATTTTTTCCCAATAGCCCATCATTATCATTCTGTTGTATCAGAGAAAATTAGCACCTATCGCTTACATAATTTCAAGCACTATTGTTAAGAGTGGAATTTGCATGCATGATATGGTGTATAGGCTAACACAAGTCCATTTGCTAAGTCCACGTGGTGAAATGGATGAATAAATAATTGAATGCTTAGCTCCAAATATATAATTATTCTTAGAAAAAAAATTAGAGCACGAGTCTGTGAAATACATATAATAATACTCATCTACAGCTAAACACCCAAGACAAAAAATGTCCTTTCAGAAATGGAATGATATAGTTAGATTCCTAAAATGCTTATAAGAAACTTGCATAAATGCCCAAGTTTTGAAAGCACATAACTATTGCACTTCTTTTCCTTCTTTCCCCAGGCATTACCTTTAAATTAAAAAAGCTGTTCCAGCCTAATCAAGAAGAGGCTTATCAGAGAACTTGTACAGAGTATGCAAAAGGTTTGTAAACCTTCAAACCACAGTTTGGATTGCTCCTGTTCAAAACCCCTCCAGCTTGGTTTCCCAGCCCTGCTCCCACACATGGCATCGTTCAGCCGTCCCTGGGAAAGCAACGTTACCTTTTTTAACAGCACCCTCACCCTGCTCTGGAATCAGCCTGGCTGCTGTGACAGTGTGGGAATTGTTTGCCATATGTCCCTTCCACCACACAGGATCACATCAGTTTTATGCTATGGGAGGGAGCAGGTTTTGCAACAGCAAGTTCTAAACATTAGGTCCGGTCCTCCTCTGTCCTGGAGAGCACCACACACTGTTTGCCAGAGGAAGTAAAATAAACAGGCAGGGTACAAATGAGGGAAATATGCTCTAGTTCTTCTGCCTGGTAGCCCAAAATGAATGCAAATTCACCATGAATGGCAAATGAGTAGGGAAAATGTCACTATTCTGGGTATGGTTTTCCACAAGAATCAAGAATTAAAGGCAAATGAAATGAGATGTAAAAATCTGATACAAATGCCTTAATGCTGAAAGTAATGACACCTTTTCTGGAAAAAGTGCAAAATGTTAAATTACGAGAATAAAAAAATATTCAAAATATTTACCAGAATATTCAGTAACATGCAAATGGGAATGCCTTTTGTTGGCATCTTGCAAGAACAGTCTGCAAGTTTCAAAGAAGCAATTTTCTTCCAAATCACCATTATGCTCTTTTTCTGTAATACGGACATCACATTATGTTTTAAAATAATGTCTCTGTCTTTCTATTGCAGAAACTATTCCCATTTTGGCATTTTTTCTCACCCTGTGACTTGTCAGCCTACGTTCTGAATCTCTAGAATAAATTTCTAAACCATAACCTTTCCACATTTATTTTCTGAGGCATTTATGTAGCCCTTTTGAGTTTCTTCAGACATTCTTTTCCAGGCAGGAGGCACCGAGTAGTTTCATTAAACAGAAAAACCTACTGCCTAAAGCAGTAATTCCATTACTGCTTTTTGCCCTTATTACTGGTCCTCTGGCATAACCATTGAAGAAAATCTGTAGACCTTTTAAAAAGTTATGATGTAATAAATCAGGAAAAAAAATCTCTTAGGAAGACTAGAAGGATGCAGGTGTCTCTTCTGTCTTTAAGAAGAGCAAGGATACTTTTTTTTTTTTTTTTTTTAATGCAGAGGATGGTCAAACAGGTTGCCCTGAGGAGTTCCCACTAATGGAAGTATCAGCATGTTCTAGAGAAGCTGCATTACAGCCTTCCCAAATTCACTCCAGTCAAATGGTTTAGGCACGTATTGAGCTCCAAGCAAGCACCACCATTATCCACGTGTCCTGCACATGACAGCATCACAGGAACCTTGCTCTGACTGCTGTTGCTGAACAAGTAAGAAATCTTAGACTTCCCAACACCTCAAAACCTGAATTCTGATCTAACTCTCCATGTCTCTTACAACATTATGTCTTACATCTATACCCTTGGCCCTGCCTTGGCAGACCCCTAGCTTATCCTGAGGACAATGTGGATCGTGATTTAGGATGAATCAGGACTGAAGTCAAAAGGACTCTTGGCCTTGAAGTCTGCATTCACGTGCCACTGAGAACAAAGTACACAAACATTACAGAGACTTAAAGAAGAAAGAGAGAAAGGGAGAAGAGAGAAAGCCAAGAAGGCATGAGGCAGGTGCCCTGAAGAACTGGCATCTCCTTTGCCATGGGTTTACTTTATAATAATAAGCAAGAAAAAATACTAATTATTCTGCCTGTTTCCTGAATATCCAACTTGTGATCCAGAGTCTGATTTGCAGTAGTTTAAGTGACCATAGCTGTAAGTAACATCAATGGAAACTGCACTTTGGACATACTAAGAGCTATAAAATGCCAAGTACTTAGACCCTGAGGTCCTAAATACCATAAATCATGAATCCCAAATCAGTGGGTATGTCAGAGCCTAATCTGTGCCTTATCTCCTCAACTGTAAAATAGGGGTAATAACCACTCATCTCATAGATTAAACAATGCTTGTGAAGCACTTAGATATTAGTGAAATCACCACAAAAAAGCTTTGTAAGAAATGAGTAATTATGTGTTCTGAGCAAGAGATGAATAGTAATCAGCAGTGAAGGCACAGGACCATACATGGGGCAATGAAAAGAATATAAGGCATTGAATAGCTGCTCATTAATTGAACACCATCCAATCTCTTCAATGAACAAGGCAGAGGTGTAATGGAAAAAACTGTATGGGACTGTGTTATTGAGGCTGAATTAGGAATCATTACATGCAGTGCAGATGAACAAAGACACAGGCCACTACCGTTCATTACTTTCATACTTAGTGACGATTTTGGAAACTTGATTTTTTTCCCCCTACCCAATATATTTAAAAAAAGCAAACTTAGAAAAATGAACCAGCTCAAACCACCTGAAACCCACTACTGCACCTAATACAAGAAACCACTGAGGAGCAGTAACTCCAAACTACTTGTTTCTACTTGCTCTTAGCATAGACAAGGTACATACAGAAGCCAAACATCATCATCACTCTTGAAATAGGTGGGAATGGACTGATTAACTCATGTTCCCTTTTTTAGGGCCCTGGATTTGGCAACTCAACAGTGAGAAATGGCACCAAATAATTTTGTAGGTTAAAAATAGGTAATATATTTTTGGTCTAACAAAATTTTCTCTCTGTGAACAATAAGGACCTGTGGGCTTCAATGCTGACCATTGGGCCATTATTATTTCTAAAAAACCTGACAAAACTGCCTCTGTCAAAGTCTAGACTTCAAACCTAACAGAGACACTCACAAATTTCAACAACCTAAAACTGTGCTCCAAAAAAAGGATGAAATCCTGGCTTCATTTAAGGCAATGGGAGATTTGCCATTACCTTTCCCACTCTATTTATATCCGAGATGCTAGCAGATGCCTTGTTCCCTCTGTCTACAACAGACAGATCTGTATGTACATTTTCTCTCTCTTTTTTATTCTTTTTTTTGTCTGAAGACTGTTTTCCCACCTCTTATTTAAAAGGGGATTAGGAGGCACAAAAAGATGCTTTGTTTCTAGCCTTATACATTCATTTTCCAGTTTTATCTGTTAAGAATTTCTTTCAGCCACAACACTGCAAAATTCCTTATCTCTAACACTGGAGTCCTGAAGGCCCCTTGCAGGATTATCCCCTTTTGACTTTTAACTACTTATCCTGAAACTGGAAGAGTCTTTTCAGGTTTGAAAAAATTTCAGGAACTTAAGGGTTGTAGAAGAGAAGTGCTATTTGGTCCTAAAAGTGAAAATTATAACACTGCTTCTAGAGGCTGCCAAGGCAGGCAGATAACAGCATTTTATAAAGTAATATGGCTTAAGAAGTGCTACCATAGCTGTAAGGAGCTAAAGCATCTGATTAAGGATGTTTTATTATATTTTATATGTTTTATACTGTTAGATACAGATCTTGTCGATGTATTTCTGCCCAACTGCAAATTCCAATTTAAATGTCCGCTCATGCTTTATTTATCCCTTTAGTTGTATTGTATCAGACATTAAAAAACAAAACAAAACAAAACAACCCCATCAACAAAAACCTGATGGGGCCTGGGGGAGGGGGGTACCTACAGAGCCTTAGGAGTTCTTTCAAAAGGACTTCACTCTCCTGAGCTTTTTTTTGAAGTCAAAATGAGAAGTCATTGCAGGAGACAAACATTAACTGGCTAGCACAAATACAAAGCAATTCTGCCTTGTGCAAGATACTTTACATCCATTTTACATCCACTTTACATCCATTTCTAAAAACTGAAGTTCTGTATTCCTGTGAAGATCTAGTCATTCACCATCATTACAAATGGAATATTCTAAAAACGTTATTAGCTAGTCCACCCTCTCTATTACTCACACTTCCTCCATTTTCAGAGTCAGTTGAAGTCTCCAGCCTCACCAGGATACAGCATTAACCAAAAGAGACCTCTTTGGCTTATCCTTTACTACCACAGAGAACTAAATTATATCATTGGCTACTTCTCTTAAGAGCAATTTCAAAGTAGGCACTTAAATCCTTCTTACACTTTTTAGGAAAGTGCTCCCACAAAAGTCTTTCTTTTTTGGTGGTTTACAGCATTCTCAAAATAGCAAACTAACTAATGGGATTTTTACCCATTTACTTTATTTCAGTCAATTCTTAGTTCAAAATAAATTCTCCTCCCTCTTGGTTGTCTATTCCTCAACTGCAATATTTATAGACAGCAATCATGTCCCAACTCAAATTCTTTTTGGGTAAGCTAAAAAAAGCTAAAAGCATTCAGTCACCAGACATAAGATAAATTTTTATTTCCCAGATCATTTCAAAAGCTCTCCTCATGTGTTCACCTGATTTTGAATCAAGCTGTCTTTAACATTCTGATGACCAGAAGTATACTCAACACTCCACATAAGCACTCCCAGCATCACTTATACCATGACAGTGTGAATACTTCCCTGATGGCTTGAAATACTTGGTGCATCTGAATTTTACACATCCATTTTGTGCAACTCAACTATGCAAGTGGCTCAGCCAAGTTGGAACTACTACCTAGAAGATGAATTTCCCAGGAAGCACCCTGTCTATCTTTCCTATAGGAAAAGAGATCCATTCCTTTATAAGGAAAAGGCAGTTGACATACTCAAGAAAACACTGAACTAATGGCTGTAGCATTGGAACATTTGTTAGCCAAATATTTGTGGCTACTTTAAAACAGCATGCACTGACAGGGTCATCCTCCCTCCAGGAAGACTCTGACATGCTGGGATGCTACCCTGTGATGTGTTAAAAAAGAAAACAACAACAATAACTAATTACTGCAACCGAGTTGCCTGTCACATCATATGAATGCCAAAATTTCCCTGCTCTTAACAGGATGTAGAAGGTAAACGTGTAAAAGTCTGTATGGTGCTTGGCTTTGTGGCAGTGGAAGGCTTCTGCCCAAGATAAACCAACCTCACCACTGCATCCATGCTCCATTTACTGGGATCTGTGCTTGTGCAGGCTGGCTATCACCTACTGAGCATATTATTTTACAGACCAAGCAGGCTAGAAATTAATATTCATAAAACAAAGAACAAAAGACAAATGACAGAGTGCAGGAGAAGAATAGTTGCATGCATTCCTGTGCGTTCGTTTTTCAAGGCTAGACAGCTGCCCGTATTTAAATTCTCATACTCATCTATCCCTCTCCACAGCAACACCAACTCACACAGTAAATAAGTTACCCTCAAAGAAACTGCAAATGTTGGGAAGTCTTGGGGGAGGGAAGAAATTATTAACGCTTTTGGAAAGGAATGAATGCAGATTTTCAGCTTCCTTGATATAAAATATTTTTTGTATCGTTTTCACAGCTATTAACCAACTTATGTTCTTTGTGGCACTGCAGCTGCTAAACCCACTCATTCTGTGCTTGTTTTCAAAGCAAGGCACTCCGTCACCTTGGTGGTTCCCAAATCTCCCCCCTCCATCTGAAATGCTGCCACATTCTGCCTGCTCCCCTGGTGCTCCACTTCACACTCACCTGAATGCATCCAGCGTTTTTTACTCAACACTGGGCAGTGTTTTCCATGCAGCCCATGTATTCAAAAGACCCAAAAGGAAAGATTTTCCTCACTTTTCACCTCTCCCCAACTTTAAAAAAAATCAGTTGCAATATATGTTAGATTCTTTATTCTATCCTTTTTTCTTATTTCTCAACTCTTGCTGCTTGGGTTTTTTTTTTACTCCTTTTTGGGGTCCCACTGCAAATATTTTTAGCACCTTCCTCCTACCAGTCTCCTCAACTCTGAGCCCTTAGTAACTAAAGCCAGCCTGGAGAAGGAACCAAGACTTCATTTCACAGAGCAATACTGCCTGCCAGAGCTAAACCCAGGAAAAGTCCTTTTCATATATCCATGAAAGCATGGAAGGCTGGTGGCAGCTTCAAACCTATAATGACTTAATTATTTAAATTTTATTTTACACCTATTAACCATAGCATATCAAGTAAGAGTAGCAGCTGCTACATGAATTTGACCAGCTCACTTGCCCTCAGCAGATCACCCATCTGCTTGCTCTTCACCTAATATTTCTGTTTGATAGGTTGCAAAACAGATTCTTGCAACAGGTCAGGAACAGAGTCAACTTCAAATCCCACATAAAAATTTCTTTGAAAACATATGGACATCTATACTGAGTGATGTCAAATTTAGAGAGGCCACAGACCTTAGGAAAGTGGATAAAAGGAAAATTGCAGCCTGTTATGGAAAAACACTGACTCCATTACAGTGAATGAACAGAAGAGTGGAGAGTGAAGAACTGTATGTATAATTAATTATAGAAATACAGACCCACAAAATTCATGGCTGCACACACTGCAAAACAGTGTGCAAAATGCCTGTTATGTGTCAAATTCAGTTTCATACAGCATAAAAATTATTGCTTTTTAAAATGATCAATACAGTGAACTTCCCTGCTCACCAGTAGCATTCTATAAAAAGTTATGCTAATTAGACAAATTATTTAAGGGTTATGTATGCTAGCATTTCTCATACCTTGATAAGTTTTCCACTTCAACTGAAATGAAAACCAAACCAAAAAACAAGGGAGGTACACAGAGAGAGGGTTTAGTTTATCTCCTACTAGGGCCTATAAAGCCTTGGGAAGTTCTTCAACTAACAGTGCATAGGAAAATCACCTCTTTCTGAAAAACAGATAGGATTTCTTTATTCTTACACTGCTCACTTAGCAAGTTTGCAACATCCAGGAGGCATCAAATCAGACTGAAAAGTTTCCTTCAGCCAAATTATCCCTCCACTCTAAACTGACAAAAGTTTAGGTGAGAAAAAAAACCCCACAACCCTAGGAACTTTTGTTGCTGTGCCTGTGTTTTTACTTCAGAGCTGGAGAGAAATCGATTTTTTTTAACTTAAAATTGAAAAACTAGCTTTAAGGTTAACCTTCTGGAACAGAAATCGAGAGCAGAATCTGATCTTTACTGAATTATCCCATCTTTGTACTTTATAAAAAGGACAAGCTTCCTTATAACGGATCCAATATAATTTTTTAATGCTCCCATTTTAAGTAGCTAAAACTTTCTAAGTAAATATGCAAAATAACTTAAAGAAAATGGTCATTTTTGCTGTAGTCTTTAGCACCATATGGAGATGAAAAAAATGCCTTCCTTCTTGTTTCCAAGCCAAAGGAAGAATAAAAGATTAGCAACTTATGAAACAATATAAATTTTGATTTAGGAGAGATTACCTCATACTTGTCTGGAACTTGAACAAATGAAGACTGAAAATGCAAAGCATAGGCAAGAACAGCTGTGATTTCTGACTTCAAGCCTGTTACTCTCCTTAGAGAAAGCTGCTTCAGTGGAAAAAGAGAAGACAAGCCTGGCCAGGTGCTTTAGGTTCCCTCACAGTACAGCGCATTTTCAGCATATGACTCTATTTTAATCACAAATTCAAGTTTAAATGACTTTAGGATTGGCCATATCTGTAATTGAGGAAAAAACCCATAGAATAAAATTAACCTATGTAAAAATGTATTCTAAATGTATATACCTTAACTTTTGCAGTGACACCATTTACCAACACTTTTACAGTCCAGTTTGCAAGGCAGATCAAATTTATGCTAATGACAAAATCATGTTTCTCCATACCAGTCTCCTGTTCATCAGTCAGTCATCAAAAAGCCTGTACCTACTTGATACTAAAACTAGTACTTGGATAATTTACAGCCTTGGATTTAATTCCACCTGAAGTTACTTTTGAAATTTTACCAATAAACCCATTTTAATACTCTTTTTGGTCTACACCTCTCCTTCTCCTAAATCCATTAGACATTTCCTGAAAGTTCCAAGATACTATTAACTGGGAATACAATTACCAGATTTATAATTTGAAATGCAAACTTTAGTCTCTTTGTTCTTCTTAGTTTCTTGGGTTTAAATTCCAATACAGTTGTTATTTTCTGTTATAATCTCTCTGAGTTTGTAAGATTTCAGAGGAGCCTGAAGGAATTGGCAGTCAATGGCTGTTCATGGTGTGCTGACAATGTTAGCCATTCCAGCTGAGACCCAAAAAGCTGGGTAGCATGCAGAGTTCTCTCTCTCCAAATCCCTCTTTTCTCTGCTTCCATGCTTTTTGACCCAATTTGTCTCCCCACTTCACAGAGGGGCTGAGTTGGAGGAGACCTTTAAAGGTCCTTACAAAAAGAAGGCACATCATCAACTGAGGAACATTTAGTGGATCATGAAAGAAATGTGTGTGTCCCTGTGCTACAAATATTTAATTGTTTCAATTATTTCAAATAGGAAACCTCAGGAAGGCGTTTTTATTGGTCCTGTTCTCAACTGAAAAATTTATGATGGATCTACAAGAAACCTCTTGTTACAAAACTACCTACAAAAACTTTTATTTATATGGACTGTGCCAGGATGATTGAAGCCAATATGTGTGTTATGTTTTTGCTATGCCCTTTTGGGGCCAACACTCTACAATACATAAAAAAAAGTGCAAGTCAAGACAAAATTTCAGTGTCTGCCTAGCAACAATGCTACCGGTAGTATCAAGAGCTCAGTCATGTGCATACCAAGAAATCTAGACAGTGTTCACATACCACTGGTAGGTACATGTATCTTACTATAATGACTCTTAAAAATGTATTTTCAACTAATTTAAAGCACATCAAATTTTTAGGGATGACAGGGTAGCTTTCTCTTTCATTTTTAAATTTTTTTTTGCTCTTTCATTTTTAATTTTTTTTTTTTTATGTTTAACTTGCAAACTTGCAGTAATTACTGATCAGTTTTAATTACATTTAAAAAACATCTTTCTATGCCTGATCAGAGAGTAATCCTTTCCTAATAATTTTGTCTTCTGAGGCTTGAAAACTGCTTGCTGCTCTGTTAACTCCTAAAGGGATTCCTTAGTAATTTTTCATAAATTCCTGTAAATCTGGATGGGAACATCCATCATGCTGTGTTGGAATGGTCAGCAAAAGAGATGTAAATGTGGGCAAATAGTACCTTGAAATTACAGTGATTCAAGACTGGAGAGGAAGCTTTCCTGGGAGGCAGGAAAGGAGGCAGGAAGACAACAGAAGGTGCTGTCACTTCACACAGTATGTGCAGGTATATGGAAAGCTTCACCATCACCACCACCCAACCAAAAAATATCTTCTCAAGATTCAGGGGTCAGCTCAGATGTGTGTGCCTGAAGAGCCATCCATGATGTGGTATGGAAGTACATGGAGGAAATCACTCAGCCAAAAAAAGGAAGGTTTTCCAGTTCATGTGCTGTATCAAGCAACTAAATGCTCAAGAAGAAGTTGGGGAATGAGGACATCAAGGTCAGCTACTGCACAACTGTAAGAGAAGATGTTTTCAGCAAGGGGAAACCTTTTCCATGTCCTTATAACTTTGGGAAGTTAATTTCAATTAGATTGACACTTCTGATGATAGATAGATAAATAGATTGATAGACATTACACGAAGTCTTGACTTCAGTGACGCACAAGCCCTCCAGGTCTATTTAACAGAGAGCTAAATCCTTATTGCCATCAGAACTAGATTTAATGATCACAGAAGAAATTAATCACACCTCACACTGCCTCACTCAGTGCACAAGCTGGACACCATATTAAGAACCTATTTTTTTTCTTCTAGGGTTTTTCTCATGAAGATAAATCAGTGAGTAGCTATTTCCTACCTCATCTGTGGTTGTAAGAACATTTACTGATCAGCAAAGACTTCCAAAAACCTATACGGTATTTGTGCCCTTTGCATGCCACGAACTCTTATTGTCAGATATTAAAAACCTTTTATCCACTTGAAGAAGCAACTTACAAAGTCTGTAAAGGTCACTCAACATTTTTTTTTCATATTAACAACATAGAATTTTACCAACAGCAGAAAACACATAGGAAAATTTATTGTCTATATATATATATATTTCTTTTAAAAAACAAAAGAAAAGATTTTGTCTTTTGTGTTTTCTTACCTTCTACTGCTCTCTTGAAGAAAACTTTACAGCTGCCACATGTAACCACCCCATAATGACATCCAGATGCCTCATCTCCACACACCAAACACACTTTGGAAGGTCTTGAAGATCCAGTTGATACACTTCTCAATGAAGAGCTAGAGTGAAAACAATCAAACAAAACAAAACAGATATGAATATTTCAAATCACACCAGCCATAATAGAAAGTTCAATTAAGAATTTATAACAGGTATATTGCTCAAGGCACCTAACAATTAGGAAACCACAACTCTTTCTGGCAGTGCCTAGCTGAATACACGAATTGCTTTAATTAGTAAGTGCAATATTTTTATTGTCTGTTTTAAAACACCCATAATATATCAATGTTAATGTGAGAAGTTACCACAAGGGCAATGGAATTTATTGGTAGCAGATGATTAAAACTGAAAATAAAAAACAAACTAACTAACAAACCATTCTGGCAGCAACCTGGCAGCTATAAATTTTCTTTCTGTTTCTTTATTTGTTTGAAGCCTTCACAGCTAAGGAGTACCTGTAAGGAAAGCTCTAAGGCCATTTGATGAAGTAGTGCAGCAAGGGGATATGTACTCCCCTGTCTGTGCTCCTGCTTACCACTGCAGTACTTCACGAGCTTATCTCTGATATTCCTGCAATTTAGCAGCTTACTTCCCATGTAGTTTTGAAGCCTTTGTACATTCTGCAAGCACAGAAGATCTTCCCATGTGCCTGTAGGTGCCAGAAAAGCAGCACTGGAGCTTCAGACCATCCTGAAGTTTGGTAGAGTGATGCACCTTGCAAGCCTGCTTCAATCATCTACCTCTGTCTTAAACTACAAGGCACCTTTAGGAAACATTTTCCACCGGCAACTCTCAAGGACAATGCTTTTCAAAAACAAGTCACATTTTCTGATCCTGTGAGTTTCCTCCCTCCTTCCCTCAGGAGCTGGAAATGCCACCCTAATGCAATGGGCGTGCTTGGAGAAACATGCCAGATCCTGAAGGAGATGAAAGCTTTGATCCCTCCCATGTCTCCATGGGGCTGGAGAGTCAGTCTCCTTCCACACAGCCTCTCTTCTCCAGGTAAATGTGACCTCTTGCCTTTCTTACATGTTATCTCTCTGAAGGCTGCCAAACAACTACAAAAACAACCCTGAAAGACTTCCCACCAGCAGGGAAATTATCAGGCAGTTCAAACTGCAGGTCCCAGCCTATTTGTCCATCAGCAACTGGGAAACGAAGTCCACAGGTAGTCTTAATTCAAATATAAGATAATGAGCTTGCTTAAGAAATCTCAAGTATGAACTCTTTGCCTTTTTCCAAATTTCTAACTTCCTTTAAAGAGGTATGCAGAGGCCAAGTGATTTTTCCACAGGGCACAGCTCAAATGTCACTCCAAATGAGGGACCGCAGCTCCCCTGGCCTACAGCTTTACTGCAACATCAAATCTAAATGTCTGCTTAAATGACAGTGCTCAG
>NW_005054304.1:2349708-2392488 GCF_000277835.1 Geospiza fortis | reverse complement strand
TCTTGTCTGCTCACTAGTCTGTTAGATTTACTAGTTTTAGTCCCTGTGCTATTTATACTCTCATTACATAACATCACACTACTTGATAATTGCTAGGTGATGGCATTAGCTCATCTGTTAAGAGAGAAAGCCTCACCAAATCCATGTTAAAATAAGTTCTGCGTGCTCCAGTCACAGTCATACCTGCACACGCTGCATTAATTTACCCTCAGGAAAAGTAACTTTTCCAGGATTCGCCAAGGCTGTGCTGGTATTCAGCTCTGATGTGTTAAGACAAAGTAAAGGACTTTCTCCCTCCAGCACATTCCATACCACGTGAAAAAATTAGACCTCCCATTAAACAAAATTCTTAAAAAGATGTCTACTTGCTAGAGAAAATGCCAATAACCTGGAGAACTCACCTTGAAAATTCTCTTTCTTTCACTGCAAACATCAGTATTTTGCCTGAGAAGGGAAACATTTCAATTCTGATGTAAGACCAAAATGTCTCAGGGGATTTTTAATTTTGATGCTGCGTGTTCCCATTTCTTCATAAGACTGGCAAAAACTTTCCTACTCTTTCTACCATGAAAGAGGTCAGTGTATTTTTTTTTTTTGATATCTAAAAAAGAGGCAATTTTATTAGAGAGCTTTTCCTGTAGAGAAATGGAGGTTTCCAGGGTATCACAGCAGTGTGCATGATTTTTATTTTTATATATATACGCACGCACATGCTTCTCTCTATATATATACTGCATATATATATGTAATTATGTATTATTTTTAGTTGAAAATAAATTGTCATGTAGGATTTGCAGAAGGTGGGAGAACCTTTTTTTAGATACAAGCTACCCTACAAAATTGCACTTTCACAGAATTATTAGGTTAAAAAAAAGTCAGCAAAGACAAATTAAGACACCAGTTGATCCATGACTATTATTAAATGCCTGCCTAAGACGCAATCTATAGCATATTTTATACAGTGCTCCTCTCCACTGAAGACTTGAGTACAACTGGAAGGTACAGCCTGAATACAAAGTATATATTCAGCTACTCAGCCACAGCATCACAGGTGGAAGCTGAACATTGTGCAATTAAATCAAATTAACTCATTCTTTCATTCAGTTTAAAAGTGGAATACGTTAAAACACAGATGAGGCATTTTCGTTCTTAACAGGAGTATCAAACATGGAATTGTTCTCAAATACTTTACTGCAAAGAAACATTGATATTTGCTGTTGGTACTTCAATCTCCTCTAACTTGTGCCAGCTCTGGCTATGATTGCCTTCAATGAACAATGTTTGGCTTTTTTAAAAAATCTCTTATGTTCTCTTTCACCCATGCTACACCAGAGTATTTGGCAATTCAAAATGCTGCTGTAATACCTCACACAAAGGTTAAGTGGTGCAAATAATAAAAGGTTGAGGCCAAAAATATGCTCAAATCACAAGCTAAACTCAGGATAACTCGTTCTCTTCATGGAACCTTTTCTTTCCAAACAAGGCACACACAGATGGTTGTACCTTTTCCTCCTAAACCTCTCTCTTTTCAAGCTGTCATCCTTTCCCTGAGTGACCATTGTGAAAAATATCTGACTGATGAGGAACTTACCCCCTGGCCTTTATTTCAAGGCCAGACATCCAGTGTGGATGACACAAAAAGACACTTCATTTATTCATCAATTTCATTAAATCAATTCTTTTTATTAATCATTATAGCCCTTTATTCTATAATATGCACAGGCAGAAAAACTACACTAAACCCCCACACTGAAATTACTTCTCATGCATGCTGCAAGTTAAATATTTCCCTTTCCATTAATCTTCCACATCAACATGCTGTAAATTTTTGGCCAGTAAAAATGCCTAATGTAAACTGGCACGTGGGAAAAATTACAGGCAGGTAACACTCAATAAGCAAAATATCAGTGTTAAATTCAGTTGATTATAACAGAGATATCAACATTAATTTAATTTTTACTCTTTTTTTTTGGAGCTAAGTTTGATATTTTGCTCCAGATGAGAAGTTTAGTTAAAATACTCCAAGTTACTTAAGTAACAAGTCATTCTCTCTTCTGGAATATCCAAGAGTTGATCCATGTAAGAATGAATACCATAAAAATTATTAGAAACTTTACAATTGACTCCCTAAATGGTAATTAGCCTAGTGCCAAATATCTATTAGAAGGACATGCTGAATCTAATGGCATATGTGGGCCACAGCAGGTTTCAATCTTAAAATTCAGATTGAGTGAAAACACTGTATTTACCCAAAACCAAATCAGAGCCCTTACCCTATTGCTCTGATATTTGACATGGTTTTTAAAAAAACTATTACGCAACAGACTGTTGTTGAGCCAGGACATTCCTTGTGGGTGGCAAGCTAGTTTCCACATAAACTCCCAACTGAAAACACCATAAATGTGAAATAGTGCCAAAGAGCTGGCTACTCATTCCCATTTTCAGAAGCCAGTGGCTCCCATAGGTTGATTGGGTTGCTGCTTTCATGCTTCTCTCATTGTTTCTAATACAACAAGAAGAATAGGCAAACACAGTTCCACACCCCTCCCATAAAACTCTACAGGATTCAAAGAGAGGAGATCTACCAGAGCTTGCGTATTTTATCCCAATGCTGTTACAGCCAAGGGCAGCACAGGGGGTTGAACAATGCCAAATGTATCTCCTAAACGATTCGTAAAACGGTTGCTTCGATGGCTCCAGTAGCATTTGTCACGTTGCAGGGTGTGTGATTAAGAATAAGCCTGATTTATTATCCCTAACAGTGCAAATGCTGGCAGTTAAATGCTGACCTTGACTAGCCATTGCCATCAAGCTCATTTGCGTCTCTCAGAGTTGGCTTTAGTAATAGTTATATGGAGAATTAATTAGAAATAACAGATTTTGTAAAGAAGAGTCAATAAACCCCCAGATAATCCAGCATTTTAAAAGCTGATTATATAGGTTATTATGCTTTTCAAAGCAGATGTCATACAGGAGCACAGTTTAAACAAATGATGCCTCTCTGATGATAAAATGAAGCACTCCAAAGAAGCATAAGCCACAATATGTATTCCAAAGTCATTTGTTCCAAGCGCTTTTATTATTATGAGATCTAGATGAGTCCTTTTTAATTCCACATCATTAACTTTTCTTTTTAATACTGAAATTTTCTGGCAGTGAAACAAACAGAAGGAACTCGGGTACACCTCAATAAATAAAGGTATGCAAAAACAAAGGTAAAAAGAATTTGAGATTATAGAATCATATTTTTACCACAAGAAGAAAAGAAAGTAACTGTAAGAGGAAGAATAATTGGGATATTCAAGATGCAGAGGCTGCCAGCAGTATATTTCTACCCTCTCATCTCATTTCTGAAGGAGTATAACCTCCCTGGAGTCATCTGCTGGGAACTAGCACCTAAAAACATGATAGTCAACTGTGCACTTTGAAATACTGCAGCTAACCTACCTGTGGCCCAAAACAAGAGCTGAGCATTTTACTTCTCCTAGCAGCTCTCCCAGTACCTTTTTTTCCTCTAACTCATTGTTCCCTCAGCCATCATAGTAGACAGTATAGAAACCATTTCCTCTTCACATTACCTCCATTATTTTTGCGCATGTCCACATAGTAACAATATTTTCACTGTCCAAGATAACTCTATTACTCCTTTGGAAAGTGAAATACTGGTCAAAATCTGTCCAATAGATTATTTATTAAACCAATTCACTCCACAATGATGGTAGTCACGACCTCCCCCAGTGCCATGTATCTATCATCTCCCAGATTCTGCTCCATGCTGCCTGCTTTAATTGTCAATACTGATGTTTGGCCAGCGTCAGTTTCTGTTGTATAACCTGAATTTTTAAAGAGCTTCACTGTAGGAAGGAAGCCTGGCTCTCTCCTCTAACTACTTGAATAAAGCAGATTAGCAGGCTGGAAAATGGTATTTCTTAAATGTCAGAGTATATAAACCAATCTTCTTGTCAGCAGACCAAGAAAGCAGAGAGGAGTGAAGAGGTGCAGAGATGAAATGATCAGAATTTTGGAGGAGAAGGCAGGCACGTGGGACCTCGGGAACGTTGAGCTAAGGAAGAACTGCTGGAACCCAACCACCCCTGAGCCTCAGCAGCAACACTCCCATTGCAGCCAGAGCAACATTTACCCTCTTTGAGGGTTTATTCTAAAGAAATTTAAAAAACAAAACCAAGCAAACAACAAATAGAATTCAGTAGCTGTGATATTACATTTAAATCAGTGGTCAGTTTCAATTAGTTATTTAGGGTTTTTAGTTTTTTTTAAAGAACAGAGCTTTTGTATTCCAAGACAGAAACCCTTCAATTCTTTGAACTTCAAACACTACAACCTTTTTTAATCTTAAGAAATGCTTAGTATGATGGAACATGAAGGAATTGGAAGTGCATTTAGTTAAGAAAAAGCAAGCTGAGAACCTGGATGGTGCTTTTCCTCGGCAGCTCCAGCTTTCACTTAAGTTACTTTATTTAGCAATGCCTAAGGGTCACACATCACACTTTCATACCTGGATCTTAATTATGATAACAAGCAAACTCTGACAAGCACTGATAGAAAAGGCTCCAACCTTTTTTCCAAGCCCCACCAAATCTAAAAAGATGCACTCAGGATTTAAAAAAAGCATTGAAGTTCCAATGTTTATTTGGCAAATAGAATCTGATGCGTTCTGTGCCGCAGTCAAAGTGAACAGGTTCCTGTATTTAGCTTAACCTTAAGGCATATGTTGATTTTACAAAATGAAGCAAGTGTGCTATGCTCCTTCAGTTCCCATTTACCTTAGTGGATGCTGACAGGACTCAGCACTTTCCTCCATACAGCTGTAAACCTTGACTTTTCCTTGACCTTCTCTACTGAAATATTTTGGTAGCAACTATAGTCGGCAATCCAAATTTTACCTCCAAATAATCAGCTGACTACAGAAAAATATAAACTTAAGCATCAATGAAAGTGTGTTCTGATGGACTGAAACTGAAGAGCACTTATTTCCTAGGGAAATAAAACTAATTTTTACCCAGTGATTTAGTGATCAGAGAAGTATAACATCCTCCTACTTTTCTTCTGCAATGCACTTTTCTCCTCTAACTGCTGTCACAACCTACCAAGACACAACTGCCCCAGGGAAATAAAATTTCCTTGCTCTGCAGGTTTTTCAGTACATAGATATAGTTATCTATTGAAATTGAATGGTTAACCTAAAAGGGGAGTTTCCTATCAGGATTAAGCCTTTGGTTTTGGAAGGCAGAGAACTCCAGTAAGCCTCACAGTGCATCTGCTCTAACTTTTCATATTTGGCCCAGTTATAGAATTAGTGCAGTTTAAATGCATGCAATGCTGGTGTTTGTGCTGCTGATTATAAATTGCTATGTATAGCAAGATAAGGCAGGAACAGTTTATCTGGAAAATTATCTGGTTAATTATTGAAAGTCTGCTTGAGGGGGCAGGGAGTACATTTAACTCTTTCTTTTCCTGCACCTGCTCACCTGCCCTAACTAGGGGGAGACAGCTTGGAAGATCCAATTTTTCATAGCTCCATCTAATTTTCCACTACTGAAAACTATGCAAGCCATTATGCACCCTGGTAACTCTCCTAGCAGAGCACAGTAGTGTTTACCTGGGGAGGCCCTGCTGCCTTCTCAGTCAGAAACATTTTAAAGCTGCATAAAATGCCATGATTCAAGTGAGGCTCACTTGCTGATCGGGGCACCAGTGGGAAATGATAACCATGAGGAATTTCAGGCAAGACAAGACTGCACAAGTACATTGCTCTGCTACTGAAGGCTTCCGAGACAAAGAAAACTGAATGAGCAACGGAGAAAACTGCACAAAGAAGGCAAATGCAGGGAGATGCTACCAGTAATAAAAGCATCTCTTCAAAAAGCCTTCTCTTTTTAAAAGCAGGCTCTCAACTTTAGTTGAAGTTCTTCCCTCAGAGTCTAAACAAGCAACTCCTAAAATACCTTCCTTTGTTTGAAAGTTTATGTTATGAAACCCTTATTACATCAACCTGAAATGACATTGATGACCAGAATATTGACTGTTAATGACCTTAAGAAACATCATCCTGTTGCAGACAAAAATCTACCTGATGTGTCTGGCAACAGCTTGGCCCCAAAAGTACTAAAAGAATAACTGTATTAAAACTATTAGTTTACAACAGAAGCAGCTTGGTCCAGTTGGACGTACTTTCCTATTACCAACTGTTTGCTTTGACTTCTGAGTGCATGACATGCTTACTGAGAAAGCTACCACACCATTAATACCCTAACCACAACATAAAAAGTTTACAAGAGTTCCATAATCAAATAAATTTTTTTCAAAATTAAATTATTTCATAACAGCAAAAAGTAAACTGAACTGCCATCCACTGTCTACTGGGGATTAAAATACCACAATAGAAAAACCTCCAGAGCAACCATAAAACCATAGGGAAAAAATCCACCAAAGCACAAAAAAAAGGTTACCATGGGAACAAAGGCTATTTTCCAACTTGTCACATAATAGCCCCAGTATGGCAGACCTTTACTCATAAGAGCAATCCCACGAGCTTAGGAAGGCAACATGTATAATTACGGCTTGATCTGAAAAAATCTAAAGGGAAAATTGAGTGGTGGGTTTAGTGGTTTAACGCCCTTATGCCCCCTTCCCCCCCATCCACCAAGACAAAATTATGGTGGATGTTGAAAGGGGATTGGAATTACAGCACTAGTCTTTGCTATATTAAAATGCCACACAGGAACAGAAAAGTGAAGTAGGAAGGTCTGCACACCAATCTAAACTTCAGAAACAAGACTTTGGGGAGAATGAAAAGCAACAGGCAGCTCGCAGTATCACTTAGCATGAAGTACCAACACAGAACTCACTGCTGAGACTCCAGCCCATGAGTCTTACCAGAGAAATTCCTGACAATAACAGACTTGAGTATCTTGCAAGATGCAGGGAGCACTGTGAACACTTGTAAAAAGAAGACTGGAAAAAATAAATAACCCCTCTAAAATCTCACTAATCAAAAAGTAATAATCCTTAATAAGATTAGGCACAGGTATTTATATTTTACTGGAAGTTTCCAGCTTGGCACTGGCTTCAGATGATACAGTGAGAACCACACTCCAACTTTACCATCATCTCTGATTAACAGGTATTTTAAAAGACTAATAGTCACATTATTTTGAAACATCTGTCAACTTCTAAAACCACTATTTGAAATAATTATTGCTTCCTTTTCACTAACATTTTTCCATTTTTAGGAAATTCAACCTCTTCATTGTGTTTTAATGCATGTCACTATTACTTGATACATGAAATAGGATGACTCTTGCAGCTCTAGGTATACAGATATGGAGGTAGTTTGTAAATTTGTTTTTTCCACTGTCCAGGTCTCATGGCCCAAACCAAACACCTTCCTAAAAGTAGAAGGTAGGGTTTCCACATCTATCTTTATTAATCCTGTCTTGACTAAAGAATCACTTTCCTTCCCAGTCTCTCTACCTCTCAGGATGCTTACCAACAGTTTGCAATTGGATCCCCTCCAGCAATCATGATTCCAGTCCAACCTGTGAATTTTGTCACAGGTGAAACAGCCTTCTCCGGCTTTGTATATGCTTTTAAAAACTGTGATGATTAGCAGAGCACACAAGCAAGCAGCAGCTCCAGTTCAGACAGGGACATCACTTCCCACTTGTCCCACCTCCACTTACAGTCACAATTTGCAGAGATCCTTACTCTTGTATTTACCCCAAGGTAAGTTCACTCCTGTTGGTGGTGATATTGTTGGCTGCCACATTTACTTGCACACTTCAAGTTCTTACGTTTTCCTTGCCTGTTGTTTATGTGGAGGGTCAGGCAGTGTGAGCCAAAAGAGAGTTACATAAATGAGTATTCCACAGACCAATTTCCCATCCTACTCCTGTGGAAGGAAGGCAGATATTCTTTCCATACTTCCTCCTAATTTAGGAAGTCAGGTAAGTTGACAATGGGCAGGGTGGAGAGAAGAGAAATGCAAGTCACTCATCTTTCTAATGCCTTCCTCTCTTCATTTGCTTCCAAAAGGGCTTGTCTTGAAATGGACACAGAGAAAAAGAGGGTTTAAAATCATCATCACCAGTTAGAAAGCCACTGCATACTTGCACCCATGAGAGCAATCAGGAATACAGGATTGCCAGAGCAGCTGATGCCATACTCCAGCATATGCGTAACCTGCATGTGTGCAAATGCACCAACCACACTCACGCTGTACAGCCTTCAGAGTGACTTACAATTTTCAATTTCACATAACCCTTGGATTTATGTATAATAATGCCTATTTTGGGCACCTGGAAACCATGACAGAGGAATGGTTTAGGTGATAGAACAGCATCAGATCCAAAATGCAGTTATTCAAAGTTTGGCATAAAAGCAAAGAATTTTGAGCAGAAGCACTATTGAATCTTGGAAGAAACAGTTTTAGAAACTGGATGCACAGTTAACATTTCAGAATCTCTTTTAAAATCAACAATAATTACATAATAGAAAACCTCTGCTCCTATTAACTAAATAAAAACTCTATTGATAGCTCCTCAAAGTAGAAGGTAGAATCAATGGCATGTGTTTTAAAAATATTCCAAACCCCAAGTCCTTTCAACTCCCCTTTCTCTATTTTCACAGCAAGTATAACCGCTGACATGTAATACAGCTATACTGTATTAAGTAACCATAAATTTTAACTTTTAAATCAATTAAAATACTCCTCCATTATATGTCAGAGTGACAAGTAATAGCCTGCTGAGTGCCATGGAAAATTTTGGTCAAATAGCAGATGAGGGCTGCAATCACTGACTGATACCTAGAGCAAAGGCTTTTGGTAATTCTCCCACAAGAAATCACAATTGCTGACAAAGTTCAAATTTGTCTTGACAGGATTGTCAAGGCAAACTAGAAATGTTCACAATTGCAAGTCAAAGAATTCATTTTTATTCAGCTGAAATTCACTCTACTGCTCACATACTAATGATACACAGGACTGTACCTACCACTCTCTCTGGCTGAGCAGCTGAAACCCAGATAGCAAAGACCAAAGGAAAATGGGAGCACTAAGCAAAGCACAGACCAGGAGAGTTATGTTCAACAACTAACACAGCTCATCTCCTAAATCCTCTGCTACATCCTGCCAGAACTCTCTTGCAATGTAGAGCAGGCCTTGTTTTTGGAAGGCAGTTTGCATTTAACTTCAGGGGGAATAAGAGCTGGTACAATAATTAAAAATATCACCATGCCTCCCATGTCAGGAAAAGGATGTTTAACTGTTTATGCACAAAAGCACACTACTGTAGAGGCAGACAGAGAGTTTATGAGTGTGCATAACAAAGTGCTTATGCATAAATTTATACAAGTTATACAGAAATCAAGGTGTATAGCAGAGTGAGCAAACATTATTACTTGCTAATCCATCACCCCCCTAGAACTCACTTATGCAGTCTGTTTGTGGCACAGACTTTCAATTTCCTTTAGCAAGGACTGCAATATTTGCATTCATTGTTATACCACAAATATTATTACTCACTGACAAAACGGGTGCCACACAGAGCCAATTAAAACCAAAGAACCTGGTGACACATTCTTTGCTTCATTAAGGAGTATCATCAAATCACTGAAAGGACTGGGTTGGAAGGGACCTTGGGACTCATCTAGTGCCAACCTCCTGCCATGGGCAAGGGCACTTTCCACTTGACCACGTTGCTGAAACCCCATTTAACCTGGCTTTGAATTTCTGCCTATTCAAAAACAATCTGTTTTCCCTCTCCCCCCACACCCCACCCTGCCTCCGGTAGCCACCAAAATTATTTCTGTTAAAAACAGGTGTGCAATATGCAGAATAAGCATTTGGGGAAGAAAGAAGATGACTCAACAAAGAGTAAGCTTTGAGCACCCATGGTTTCAAACGTTGCAGCAACCAGAGTGTAACTCAGTTTTATCACACAGCTGGAGGATCCAAGAAGGCCCCATCTGCACACCTTCAGACTTCAGACCACTTCACCCCATGCAGCTCCTGGTGTGGGAGACCACTGCTGTCACAAAGATGTAAGAAACCTGGGGCTTCCTACTTCTGTAGTGATTTTTCATGTTCCTAAAGAACATACACAAAATAAAGACTAGAGCTCTAAAGTTTATGAAAATGCTTTGCTATTTAAAAAAATTATTATCATTCAAGAGCAAGAATAATGAAGCCTTGTTTCCTGGGTCTTTCTCCTTCCTGCTTGCAACATTTAACAGGCAAAAAAATGCGAACTAAACCCTCTCCTCTAGTGGGGGCACTAATTGGGTGTCTTTCCTCCTTCCAGTCACTTCTTTTAATGGAACTGGTAAGAGATAACAGCTAAAATGGAATAGCTGTAATAGCTACCCACTGTCAAATTTAGTTGGAGTTGGCTGACATTCAAAACTTATTAGGTGGGAACACACAGACAGCTCAGTTACATAAAGATCTCCTTAGGCTCTGTCTAGGGGTCTGCTGGACTTGCTACTGTAAACCAGGGACCTTTTGCAGCATGTTATCTGTTATCAGATACTCATCTGATTCACCTATTCTTGTTTGTTTTCCCCAAATAAAGTGTTCCACTTTTGCACTTGTCTGTAGATATCTACTTATTGAATTTGCAAAAGCTTGACCACACTGGAGAGAGCTGTTGTCTTTTTTGGACTCCAAATGTGGACTTTCCTTGAAGACACCCTTGCAATATTTCCTGGACTTTCCTCAGAGCCATCCTGATTTTAAAGAGCCCAAACAAAGCAGCTTGAGGCAACACCGTCCATACCTTCCCTTGAAAACCAGTATCTGTGCTCCCGTATCTACAAAAACAGTGTTTCTAAGCTGCTTAAACACACTTGCAAGAACTTGCCAAAACCTTTTCCAGGCTTTTTACACCAGCAAGGACTCAAAGACAGTTCAAGAGGAACTCACTAATACTTGGGAGAAGGGAGGCTGTTATCCAAATTTCAGAGTCATATAGAGGAATTTTAATAAAAGTAAATGCATACCAAGCACTTGTTTGAAGTTCAGCGCTTCTTTCGTTCCAGAAACACTGCTTTAATCTCACAAATGCTGCTCTGCCTTTTGTTACCCTTGCTGGTGACTGTGTTGTCAAGTGCAGCAGCGCTCAGGCAACTTGCTGCAGGAGCAGCACAAATTGCCTACAAATGTCAAGCCCATGAATGTCTCCCAGCAGAGCGAGGCTGAAGCAGCACCTCAAGTTTGCCTCACACAAGTGCTCAGGCCAAACTGCTTGGCAGAACAACGTGGGGAGTCAGTCCCTCCTGCTCTCAGCCCTTCAGGAACCAACTGCAGAGGCTGGCAGAGAGCGGCAGGCTGCAGGTTATCAGCTGCGCAACCTTGGACTTGAGGCAAAAAGTTGGAAATTCCCCCAGCCTTGTGACACAGGGTGCAGTTTCCCCTAGCACAGACACCAAACAGGTCAAGAAGCAGCCCTGCCTACAAGATATCAAGGTGGACCAGGGCAGGGATGAAGTCTCGTGCCCATCTCAAGGAGGAATGCTGTGATGCTTTGCCCCAACTGAAAGCAAACACCAGAGCTGCCAACTCAGCCTCTTGCCCAAACAGCTGAGTTTTGCTGAAGCCTGAAGAAACCCTTGGGATTAATGGTATTACAGGATTTGGTTTACTTGACAAAGAAAATATACAGGCCTTTATTCTCAGCTTTTCTGAGATTTCCTTGGCTGAAAAACTGCATTAACTGTTCCTTAACCAAGCTAAACCTCCAGTCAGATGACCATTACTCCAGCAAAGGTAGAAGTTTCTTTTTCCTGCAAGAAGTGAATGAATACACCATTTTCCAAGGCACAAGCTCTACTCTTTTTGTAGAGTTGAATGTCTGCATGCTTGAACTCCTGAAGAATCATCTGCTTGTCCTTGATGCCTGCAAACAGTCTTGCCTTTGCCAGGCCAGGTGGGGCTCTCTGACCAGAAGAACCACAAGGGCCTACTGCTTTTCTCTGTAGTATTTACAGGACAGTCAGAAGAGCTTGTGCTGTTTTGCTGCCTGCTGGTCTTGGCTGGGTAGGTCACAAACCTTCATTTAATGCTTCATTAAAGATGATCCATAGAAATTTTAATAAACTGGTGAAGTGTTCACTTCACTGATTTGGCTTTTCCTTGCAGCTGGTTCTCAGCATTTGACCATCCTGACAATGGACTGATGCAACCCCACTGAATTTACAGCCACAGACCTTCATATCTGTACTTAGCCTTTACTGCCATTATGATTTCAGCTTAAACCAATGGCAACCCCCCTATTGCCTCTAATTTTTGCAGGAACTGCACCTGCAGCTACAACAAATTCAAATTCACGGTGGCGACAGTGAAAGCAGAGCTGGCAAACATCACTGTCAGAGGTCCTTAGAAACACTGGTCCCACCTGGCAGCAGAAGGTATAACAACTGCACAAAAATTCAGAAAAAGAACAAAATAACAGTGGCTTTCATAAATATTGTAGATACTGCTTAAAGCACAATCTACAAATAATGCAACTGCCCATGCTCCTTAAGGCATTTAGCATCTATTTTAAAGTTACTATGGTTGCATGAAAAGAAAAAAAACCCACCCAACAAACTATGATATGAAGAGAGTCTAAGTCCATGAATGAATATTGATAAACTGCTGATCGTGATGCACCATAATTATTCTTAGAGCATGAGGTCACAATCCTAAATTATGAAACTGCTGAAATAATATTTTTAAAGTTTCATCTTTCCCTTATGCATAAAAATCTCTGCTAAGCCTGCAAAATCTTGACCTCAAATGTAAGGACATTATGCTACTTTAATAAATTATATAGAAGGCTTGACTTGTGATCAAGAAAATATTAAGGCTTGGGTTATTATATTTTACATTATTTCTTTGCTCATTAAACCTGAAGAGCTTTCATTAAGAATAGAGAGTAATTCAATTCACTGACATATTATTAACAAAACATGATATGCATATTTAAATTCCAATGCTGTGAAAGAGATGACAGGGATAAACTGGACAGCTGAAATCCAGATGATACAGAAGAAAACCAGAACCTTGTATAAAAAGAAAAGGCTTCAACATTTTAACTTACTCCAAATTTATTCCAATGGGCATTATGCCTTGAAAAAAAGAAGTTCACAGAAAAAAATACAGATTACTTTGGATACTGCTGTCTTGAGCAAATGAACTTCAAGTCTATACTTAATTAGAAGTAGATGGCAAATTTTCTTGGTGTCTCCTATTCCTGTTGAAAATTTGACATCTTGCTCCTGTTGCTGATAAGGCTGCAGTGGCCTGTCTGCACGACTGAGAAGTTCCTCACCAAGGCTGTTACTCAAGCACACAAGTACAGCCATGGCTCCAATTAACTATTTATGAGCTGTTCCACTGCTCTAGAAAAACTGCACTATCAGAAAAAACCTGCTCATTAGAAAGCAGCCTGTTAAGGTATTTTTAAATATAACAGCGCAATTTCAGTAGACACATGCACATTATTTTTTAAGGAGAAAAAGAACCAAAGCATTTTCCTCTGGAGCTGAGTGGTTTAAAATTTTAATGAAGAAAGGATTTAGGATTGTATTGTAAGAAACAACGTCTCGTTGACAGAAATGTAGTTAAGATAATCCTGCAAATCTTTCCCATTATATTATTTCTGTGCCCTTTTACGCTAGGCATGCATATGTTTCCAATAACCTGAGGAAGGCAGGGAAAAAAGGGACTGGGTGCTGCTTCCAGGTGACTGCTCCTGTAAGGGAATCTCTGCCACAGCTTCCCTTTATATCCCCAACACTACTGGAAATAACCGCACTCCAAAGCTGAAATTTCTCTCTCAAATGGGGCAAAATTTCATCATTTAAGTGAATAAGCGGCAAAGTTATTCTCTTCTGATTATGCTACGGAGATGGGGAGATGTGGGGGAGAATATGGCAAACCTGTCCCAGTCAATCAACTCTATCAACAACTCTAAACTTGAGAGTGCTCTGGGGTGCTCTGGCTATTACTGATAGCACAGAAAGGTTATATCCAGTACTTGTGTGTTCTACACTCCTCAAGTCTTTCAAGAAATTCACACAGGTAAAACAATCACTACTGCCTGAAGCTGTGTCCTTCATTCCCACTTTTCTGCAATTTCCTTATTCAAAGCAGCCCAGAAGCCATCTTACCTAATGCTCTACCAGACAGTAATATTTTGGACAAACCACAAAAAATATTTTGTAACTAAATTATCAGATTGATGGGTGACACCAAAGCACGACCTGTCAAACAGTTACTGAACTTCACCTTCTAAATTACTGTCTACCCAGTTGTTTCAAATGCATGTCACTTTGTTAGTCCAAATGAGCTTGTAGCTTAAAATACTCCTGCATCCCACACATTTGTTCCTGGAAGGTAACGTGATGGAGCCCATCTGAAATTCCGTCTGGCATGTTTACCTGTCTCAAGCCCTCCCTTTACTTTGCAGCATCCTCCCCCCTCCCTGCTGTGAGTCCATCAGAACAACATTTTCCTGCAACAGAGCACGTGAATATCCATCACCTGCACGAGGAGGACACGTTAGGCAGAGAAATTAGTAAGTGGAAAACCTTGTTGTAAATTGCTGACACCTTGATGTTAACTTACTGCTCACACTTGATCTTAACATTCACCCACCCACATGGCCAGATCTCAAGGATGACTCGAGGGATCCAACACCTCACCAGTTTACTTCTGTATATTAATGTTGACAGCCCGACAGCCCTCCTTTCCCTCTCCCTCTCACCTCTCTTCTCTATGTCCTCATAAACAATGCCACCTAAAAATAAAATGCTATGGGAGAACAACAAAGGGCAATAGTGAGACTTAGCCCAGCAGCAGAGCCAAAGTATGACATTTTCAGCTGCTGCATGCTGCTAACTCCAATCCTGTTAGGGCCAACTTCAAAACTGTCTCAGATTAGATACAGAAACACAATTCTGAGCTGCTCTAGAGTTCTGGTTTAGTTTGCTGCCAGCCTGCAGAGGGGAGCTAACAGAGCAGAGGACAAATGACATGCATGAAAAATAATGATCCTCCTCCACCACAAACCTCCTGAATTCTCTGCAAGGGATGTATATGAAATACAGAAGAGGTCATATAGGTACCCAGTGAAAGAAAAATATAATAAAACAACAACAACAACAACAACAATAATAATAATAATAATAATGATAATAATAATAATAATAATTTGGTCTTGTTTTTCCTAGTAAGACAAAATCAGCGTTGAGCTGTCTGATCAGCATCTTAGCGTACTACCATTGATATAACTTTTCTTTTCCTATATTTTCTAATGATCTTCCAGCCTTTTGCCTTTCAGCTAAAAGCAATCTCTTCACACTTTATGCATTCATGAAGCCAAAATGGGTACAACAATGTTTAACAATGAGTCCCTGAAATCTCTTGGGAGAAGAGAGGGAAAAAATAAGAAGAAAGAAATTAAGGAGTATATTTAATCCTATCTCTTACCATTTTACCATAACATGGTGGGAGGGGGAAGAAAAGGAGAAAGTCTAATTTAGTGGTCTGAATGATATTTTGGAAGCTCTACATGCTTCCAAGGCTACTTCTAAAGAAAGTTTTATGCATATGCAAGTCTGTTCATGGAAAGGTACCATATGTTTATAATCATTTATCCTTTATACAATGCATACTTCATAAAATTTGTATGGTCTTCTTTTTTTTTTTTCTCTCCCTTTCCTAACAGTCAGATTCACAGATCTGGAAGGATGTTAAACACAAAATCTGCAAAAGTTCATGACAGTCTATGGCAAAACTCCATTTTACTTTGGATTAAACATATTTGGTGATGTTCCAAGTGAGCCCGTCACTGGTGCACAAATGGGACTTTACTGGCTCCCCAGGAGAGAGATATCACTTGTTGGCTCTGTGTGTGCTCCCTGAAGACATTTGTGTAAGAATTGACAAGGATGTTATCTTGATACACAGAATCTGCAAGTGCTAGAAGTTGAATGTGCTCAACTGAGACAGGGATTGAATGTCCCATTCAAGAGTTACGAGCACTGCCTGCAGTGCTGTGCAAGCTCTGCTGCAAATTCATCTATGAATTGGAACAGGCAAAAAAGCCACTCCCTTCACTGGATGTTTACTTGCTTTTTTAGCTAATATTTTAACTATGTGAGGAGACTTTACAAATTGCAAACAATTCTTAACTCTCTTTCCATCTCCCTATTATGACTGGGGATGAATACATAAAAGCTTTTAAGACTTTTCCTCAGTTTTTGGTCAGTATGTCTTAATTACTTCAGCTTGAACTGCCCCTTCTGTAGTGTTACAGCATAATTGAAGCATTAAACTTCAATATGTTAAGGAGACCAGAGGAGTTACATATACTTTTCACTTCTAAGCTTTCACTTCAAGAGTTTTTCTCTTGTGACTGCCTTAGTTTGTATTCCCTTCCTTATTTCCTCAAGCTTTTCTCTCAAGATTCAGACATTTTCTTCCACTCTTCTGCATGCTAAACACATCTTCAGGCAGGATTTAAAGGGCTCAGATGTCAGGTATGTAAACTATTTTCCTTTAAGAACAGAACTGGCACATTAGGCTATTTCAAAGTTAAGTGCATTTGAGGCTGAAGCTTGCCTTTGAGTTTTATTCTCATTTATCAAAAATGACATCTTGATAATCCTGGCTTTGGTGAAATAAGAAATGTTGTATTCATTTACTAATTTTTTTTTGCTCAAGTATGTAATGGAATTTGAATTTACTGCATATATTCACATTATATGGTCATATATTTTTCAATACAGTTTCCCAGATTTCTTCTAGTCTTTTTTTCATCTAAATACAAAACTTGGAGTTTGTTTCACCTCCTCCCAAATCAGTCAGAAATTACATATGCAATGCCTGCACTAAAGTAAAAACACTGTCTTTGGCATTTGTGGTTGTCTGCTGAAGCTGACTCCTGTGTATAACCCAACCCAGTTTATCCCAGACCTTTATTCAGACTAAAGTGACTGTGTAATCATCCATAATTCAGAGGCAGCACCTGTTGGGTTTGTACTAACAGCTCGATACTTAAGTAAACTCTTCAAAGCTGGAGCCAGCAAAAAAATACCCTGCACTAGCAACTCCTAGACTGATGGAACTGAGATTGGTTTCAGTAAATTTTGCCAGTATTTTACTTCCAAACAAAATTATAATGAACAGGATAATTTCCAGACAAGATGTTCAAAATTTATTAAAAAAACCCCAAATATCAAAAGATATGCTTAGAAAAGTTAAGATACCCGTTTTGTTAAAACAAGAAAGACAACTCCCATCCCACCGTGATTTTTACCTCTTCCTAAACGTTTCCTCAATTCCCAACAGAGTACATCCAAGACTAACACCCAGTCACTGTGGTGGGCATTGCTTTCCGGGCAGCCATGCAGAAACCAGTTATGCAGTATTTGAATAAATATGCAACATTCAACACAGTGCCAGTTCTTCACCATTGCCATTTTTAAATGATAAATGCAAAGACACTACACAGAACTTGCTTACTACAGAGCAGGAATTGAAGGTTCATAAAGCCAGACAAAGCAGTTTTGGTTCTATCCCAACAACTCTGTAGGCAGCCATGGTAACACAGGAGCACTGCCCCCATGAGCTCTAGGAATACTTTGTGGGCAGTCAGAGCACAAAAGAGGCTGGTGAGCCAAATTTTCCAAGTGACTTGTGTATTCAGTGAGAGAGCCAAGGTTTTTTAGCATCATCTCTAATCACAAATCAAAGTCACCTCAAGCCTGGTGCAGCTTATAGCAGGTTAAAAGGCCAGGCCAGAAGCTGAGGACACCAGGCTGGATGGAATCCCACAAGGATGCCTTGGCACCAGAGGCCATAAGGGCCTTGGAAGTTGGTTCTACATGACCAAGCTGTCACATGCACAACAAAGGCTGCTTTGCTTAGGGTCATGGATTCAGTGATCATGGCCAGACTTCATAAGTACAAATTTATATAATTAAAACCCTTATTATAACAACAAACATAAGTATGTACTTATATATGAGATACAATACTGTACTTTGTTGGTTGGGTGTTTTTACTGTATAGCACCATCTTACTTCTAGGTCTTGGAATTGGAAAAATATAAAATATTAAAAGAAGTAATTATGAAGGCAGGTGGGACACAGCAATATTTCCTTTCTGGTATTGGTTTCCTTGAAGATTACTACTGGACACAAGGCCTTAAATCAACTCAGTTCTATGATACTTATAAATTTAATGCTGCCTTCTTACTGCATAAATAATGATCTGATTAAGTGCCCATAAAATATGGAGTCTGTTTTCTTCTATTTTTTTTCCTCTAACCCCTATCTGAAACAGACCACTGAGACATCAAACAGAGAGATAGCAATGAAATGTCACAAGGAACTTCTGCTGACACAAAAACCCACACATCCAACAGAATCCATCTTTCTCAGGTCTGTGAGAGCTATCAGATACCCGGACAGTGACATGCTTCCACTTCACCAGATATTAACTAAAGAATACTTTAAAAAAAAGAAATTTAAAAAAATTAACCTTTAAGCATACTGGAAAGTGTCCCAGGCTGGCCATTTCAAGGAAGATGGCACAACAATAAAAATCAACCTACCAATATGTTCCTGGGGAAACACAAAGCAAGACCAGAAAGTCAAACAAACTATGTGACAGAACTGTTTCCCTCTGTGAAACACTTCTAAATTCCAAAGAACCAACATGCCCCTATCTCAAATGGACATGATTTCTTTCTGTTATCAGTCCTTTGAGATGGCATAAGCCATTGGTATAGTTAAGAATAGGAACAGAATCCCAAGCCATCCATTCTACAACAATATTAGAAATCTTCTGCAAGGATTTTTATTTCTATTCATCAGCTAAAGAAATTGACAGATAAATCTTGAGCTCTTTTTAATAAAATCTCCAGGGACATTTCCATTTCTGGTTTATGGTGATGTGAATTTGCCCTGTCTCTACTTAGGGTACTCTGGTTTCTGAGCCTCAGAATTAAAAAGCTATTGATTATAGCCAAATTGAATATTCAATTTGAACATTGAAAATTTTACTTTTACAGGGACTGCCAGCACAATCAAACCCAAATCTCTGCCTCTGCAGCTGCTCTCTGCTATGGGGCCAACCACTGCTTCCAGGAGAGTGGTCCAGCCATGGCATCACTGAGGTGAGCAGTGTAAATAAGGTTATAATCTCAGAATGCAAAATCCAGTAGCTGGATGGGCAGGAAAGTCTTGGCTTCATAGCCTTAAAGACCTGAGTCTCACTAAGAGCCATGATAAAATTTCTTGCAATAATCAAAGTGGGCCAGAAATCCACCTCATGACTGACACAGCATCTCAGAGCAGCTACCGGGCTGCACCACTTCCCTTAAACCAAGGCTCAGCCACAAAGCCAGAGGAAGAACATGAGCAATGATCAAGCCAGGAGGCACACACACTCCTGACAGAAATGTTATCCTCATAAAAGGACATTTTTTTGCAACTGGGCAAAAAGAAGCTTAAATATATTAAATACTAGCAAATTGCACATATGCCCCATTCTCCTTCCCCCGCCCCCCAAAACCTATGATCAAGGGAGTAGATTTCAGTCATATCCCCCCTTAAATTTCAGTCATATTCCCCCTTTCATACTGCAATGTTTTCTGGTTCAGAGTTGGACAATGAAAACAAACAAACAAAAGCATCACAAAACCCAAAAGCAGAAACTGAGACCTGAAATTGCTTCCAGGATAAAGGTTTCTTTAAAGCAGTTTTGGCTGAAGCTAGAGAGTAGTTAAGCACTAATTATAATTTACAGTATGCAAAGAGGAACTGTAATAACTGTACATCTGGGCAGTGGGCTGAAGTGGCAGAGATTATGTTTTATTCCCTTTCTTCCACACTCAAGGACATGGTAGCTGGCATTTAAGAGCATGCAGAAAGGTAAGCACTGGCAGTGTGACAAAGCTTACATGTGAACTACATCCAGGTTTTTTTAAAATGTTATGTATATATGTATATGCATATATGTATATGCATATATATATTTACACACACACACATATATATATATATACACACCATATACAGGAAAGTCACCAAATAAATTATCTGCAAAGTGTACTTCTCCACAGAAGCTGAATGCCATTAAGATGCAGACTGCAGTACAACTGGCCAAGAGGCAGGAGCTTCATGGAGGCCCCCTGCATCTGAACTGTACAATGCTGGTACACAGCACTCCATAAGATTATTGAATTACTGAGTTACCCTTACTGACATCCCTGTCCAGCCACCTGCCCTGCTATGGATAGCAGATGATACAGCTGAAAGAATTCAAAAGAAAGAACAAAATGCCCAAAAACCTCATGAAAACTAACATGTGATGTGTGCTCAGGTTGACTACAGGTTCTACAGTTACAACTGCTAAACACCATAAAATGTTAAACAATGTATTGACTATTCCCACCACCCTTTTTGCATTAAACTTCGCAGCAAATCAACACCAGTGCAACAGCAGCTACAACTAAAGTTGCCAAACAACTCTCCTTTTACTGATACAAAAAATTTTCTCTATTTACTTTGCTGAAAACTAAGCATTAACATTTTACAACATGGGTGTGTTTCAGGCCAAAAGAATCTGTGTTAAGAAAAATGCCAAGGATGTTTCTGAAAAAGCAAAGTGAAGGGAGAACACTGTTTGGACAGTATTCATATTCCCTACAATTGATCCTTTGAGAACCAGTATTTCCATGTTTTAGCGTACAGACTTTGAATTAACGTTGGAGCCAGAGGTGGTGCTTTTTCCAGCGGAGGGAAAATCCACTCAAACCCACCTAAAAGCAGTGTTTGCATGAACTCAGGAGTGGTTTGCAGTACTTGGCAGCAGCACTCCCTCCATTTTAGCTGCACTGAGCAAGGTGCAGACGAGGGCTGAGCAAAGTTCACTCTCCTCCCTCCCTCTCTCCCTTTGCACAGATCTCATTCTTCCTGTGAACAGCTGCACCTGAACTGAGGTGAAGGACACCTGAACCCCACCTCACCTCTGCAAACACCTTGCTACAAATACAGACTGCAAAGGAAGGGAAGGACCCAACCTGAACACAAAGGGACCAGGACAGGCAGCACAGTTCTATTTACTTGAGGCTGCTGAGATGCAACGAGTGGTTGTAAACAGAGGATTACAAGGAGAAGGGCGAGGTGGAAATGTGCCAGCAGTAGAAAAAAGGAGGAGACCAACTGTTGGGAAGAGCAGCAGAAGAGCTCTGCAGCAATGTGGGTGAAGATACGGGGTTATTTAGAACAGAGTACGAGATGAGGCAGAGCGGTGAAGACTCCAGGACATCACAAACATCTCCCCGTGCCTCACTGCTACTTACGGCCTCTTTCTACAGCAAGTCTGTCAGCAGAAGCAGCAAGGTTCTTTTTTAAGGGTCAGTGAGCTACATGGGTGGTAACACTCTTCCATGAAATGGAATTCACTCCACCTGCTCTCTTAAGAGATCTCAGAAGTACCTGTGACTGTAAAGCTTTGGGACTGTATACAATCTTACCTATTACAACTCTGCTTTGTGCACAGGCTGAACAGCCTATTACCTGGACTGCAAATTTGGAAAAGAAAATTCAAGTATATTCTGTAACTGAAAAAAAAATCTATCATTAGGAAGGAGGCTGTTCCTCCTTCATTTCAGAAACCCAAACAAGACTGGAAAGTTTTGGCAGAAAATGACCAATCCATCTAAGAAAGTACAATATCACCACGAATAATTGAATTTATCATAACTTTTCCACATGGTACATAATAATACTTTTCATGCAAACATATGCTTTTGCCAAAGACTTCTCTCACTTTTATCTTTGAATTGTGAAAAGACTCCAAAAAGCTGTGCGAGCCAATAGTCCACATTTAAGGCAATTTGCAAACTGCACACCAAGTCCATTAATACTGACAATCCAGCAAACAACGTAGCCTTTGAATGGCCACATTGATCCCAACTTTCAGCAATTAAACTCCATTTGCATCCTTCAAAAACGCTTACAGGGAGCAGCACTTACACCTTCACACATGTGGAGTCACTGTGAGCGCAGAGTGCAGAATTCATGGCTTGCTCACAGCCCCCCGAGCTGCTGGGATTACTTTGGACGTTTTCTCTCTGGCACGGAGAGAGCAGGCCAGAGCAAACACGGTGTGCTCCACGCAGGCGGCACCAGGAATGGGAAGCGCGTGGCTCCCGAACATCAGAGCGCACACAAAGTTCCTGTCCTGGGATGGTAGCGGTGCCATAGAGGTGGCAACACTCACAAGGAGCAACCAAAGGGGAGGGTGACAGGAGCTGGAAGAGGAGAACCACTGTCCCCTTGCCCGCTTCCCCTCTCCTCCTCAAAGCTTGAAAAGGCTGCCTTGTCCTCACAAGTAGCGATCTGTTAGATCCATCAATGAAGATCGCAGAAAAAAGGCATCAAACCAATGAATTCTCTGATTTGTAAGTAGGACTTCAAATATCTTTTAAACATTTAGTAATACTAGATTCTCCATAGTTTTGTATCTATACCTTAAGTATTATGAAATATAAATTAAGTTCACAATCTAGTATTTTTGTCATGGGAATGGTTCTCGAGTTCCTAGGCTTAGCAGATGGTCGATAACAGATTTCACTATTTCCTGTTTTTCCCCCATTTTCTTGGATTTCAGCAACAGAATAGATCTTTTCCTGAGCAATCTGTTCAGTTTGATTGCGTGTCTTTTCTGAATTATATCCAGTACTTATTTTTCTTTTGTAGTATCCCCCCCTCCACCATGTCCCTTCTCTGAAAGCTGGAAGTTCTCTCTTTGGTTCTTAGCTGCTGGACAAGAATAAAAGGAAACCTCAGATGAAGCAGACAAAACGTATGCTGACTTCCACACTGCTTTTCTCAAGTTGTTTCTATTATGCAAATTATTCCCAATGAGCCACATGCACGCAACCACAATTCCTAACCTGCAAGTTTGTTTTTGCAGAATCAGAACTCACTTCTGTCTCTGCTCCAACACATTGTCCAACTTTCAGGATTCCTCTGCAGAGTTACTACAAGTTATCTCCATACACACATTACAGATAGGTGCACAATTCCTACATAACCAATTTAAAAATTCTCTAATTCAGAACAAATCTACCTCCTGCCTTGAAACTATCTCTGCTCCCAGAGAGAGGACAGGGATGCTTTCTCTGCCTCCCCAGGTGCTCCCTCCACATCAAGGTATGTCTGCACTCCAAGGTTCACTCTCCCAAAAGCAGCTGTTCCCCACTCTGCAATCGAGATGTGATGGAAAGGAACACATTCAGCAGATTTATAAAAAGTCTGAATTGCTCTTGAGAACAGTTATCCACTGGCCTCCCTGCTGCCATAAAGGGAAATGCTCCCAGCACCACGACAAGAGAGGAAAATCCCAGGTTCCCTAGCTCTTTAAGCCACTGCAATAAATCAGGAGTTACATAACTTCTTTTCTTCCCCCTCCTAAAAATACATTCCTAGCCTGAAACATAATTATTAAGTCTGAAAAAATAAAATGATGTTTCCATGGTTTTTACTAGCTCTCAGGCTGAAACATGGAGGCCTTCAGAAGAAGCCCCGCTGTGGGGAAGCAGGAAGGTTACAGAGGCAGCAGCATTCCACCGGGATGGAGGAAGATGCACAGCACCCGGAGCTGAGCATCATGCAAAGACGAGTGCTGGCTTTTATCTGAAATGGTGCTGTCCCACTGCTCCCCTACAGTCTGGGGGACTTGCTCCCCCTTGCTGGGGTGGCACAGCAAACATGCTCACAGTCTGCTCCATGGCTGGCTGGGCTTCAGAGGAGACAATCCACCCTGGACCAAGTGCTCACTCTGATCACGAGGGGCAGAGGATGTGGCCTGAGGGCCCCAGGGGTGGGCGCTGTACCCACAGCAGACAGGTCCCTCCTGGCCCTGGAGGAGCCCACGGGTCTCCACAGGTACGTGCAAGCTGCAAACAAGGTCATCTCCAGCAGCTCCTGCTCTCTGAGCACAGATGGAGGCACTCCAAGAGCACAGCACTATTTCTGGCTGGCCAGCTCGGGCTGCAGTTGCCTGTCCCAGCCGAGATGAGGCTCAGCCCTTTGCTGCCAGCCCTGGAACAGGTGCTGCTCCTAAGGAGAACCAGCAGCAACCCTCGCTGCCAGCACCGAGGGGCTTTGTGGGAAGGACAAACTTCAGACGCACAACTCTGGACCTCCTTCATCTAGGGAACATCAGAAACCTTGAGGGTCTGTTTCTTGGATCAGAGGAGCTGTAATCTTTTTATAACTAGTTAAATGATGTCATATGCTCATTAGCTTTCCAGGCTCTATTTGGAAGGCAATTTTTTTTTAATTCTCTTGTTCCCTTTTTTTTTTCCTTGACTGCTTAGTTTCTATTCAGCACGAGTGCTCTGCTTTGAAAATTCTGCCAAAGGTTTTCCACATTCTCTGCACAGCCCTCTAACTGCATTGCAGAAAAATAAGACTCATATATACACATTCAACCTTGCTCCTCAAACATCTGTAAAAGTTTTGCCTTTTCATATCGAGTTCCTACTGCAAAAAAATAAGTTGATAACCAACCCAGAAATACAATTCTGCATGTTCCTGCACCGAGCCAAAACCACAGAATTTACTACCACAGAAAACACAGAAGTAAAATGAATGAAATTAATCTATCGGGGTTTGGTGGTTTTTTCCCTCCCATCTCTGCTAGGTCATTGCAGTAATCCAGAAAAAGAAATCTTCTGAAATCAAAACTGAAGCACTAGATTCAGGTACACTGGTTCAATGCATGAGAAGAACCTACTCACACTTTACAGCCTCTGTAAAATTAGAAGCAATTATGAAATGATACAGGAATTACCTTGCTCAGTCTGGGATTAAAAATATAAACCTTGGGTAGGATGTTAGTAAAATAGTAATACAACAATCACTGAACTATTCTGAAATTCTATGCAAAATTAGCTCAAAATACTCTGTGATCCTGTGAGATGGCTACAGAGTTGTCCAGTATGACCGTCTAAACTGTTCCATTATGTGGTTTGCAAGTTGTATTTAGACAAAAGAGAATACAAATGGACCCAAACATGTTTGACCATAACTAAATTCTCCAAACTGTACTAGAGTTAACTTTTTATGGGGTATTTTCTTAATAAGTGAAACAGGTATTTGTCTTACTGAATTGTAATGAATGAGAAGGCTGAATTTCATCTTTTCCCTGTTTGTGTCAGAATGGAAGAAACCAGCAAACAGATTATCTTTTAGCTGCAGCACAGAAGTTGTTGCATGCTTAGAACTCTTGATTATGAAACTGAATGAGACTCCATGGGTTGTGCCATCCTCCACCTCACACGGCAGCCACTTTCATAAATTCCCAAGCTTTATTTCAGAACTAATCAAATGTTTTGATTTTATGATTCCACTTCAAAGAGCTGTTTCTGACCATTGCTTTTCCAATGACAAGATTTCTAATCTACAGGGGTTAAATGCACCCAATCCAAGCTATATACACTCACCCTTGTCCCAGCAGTGTTAATCTCCACCTTAAAAATCAACCTCAAAACTTTTAAAATCAGTTCTACTCCCTCAAAAACTTTATTTAAAAACAAAACAACCCACTCCCCATACATTCTCTCAGCTTTCCTTTTCCCAGACAGATATCCCTTGCTTTACTACCTTCAAGGCAGAAGAGAACTGATCCTCTCCTGAGTTTGCAAGTAAACCTCGTACAACCCCTACAGCATAGATAAACTTATTTTCAGAACATTACTTATATGTGCTCTAATGGTGCTGCAAGTCTTTCTTCTTTATATTTTCATAAAAATAGGACTGTCCTACTAAAAAGATTCCTTAGCACACTGTTGAGGATTATAATCATCCCACCAAAGGATCAGTCTCATGGACAGGCACTGGATACCCCATTAAAGAAGTGGGACAAAGCTCAAATGAAGGAAATGCACAACCATTCATTTAGTTACTGTTGATTCTCAGCTGTTGCCATAAGCCTGGGCAGAAGAAAATGACAGAAGACTAAGACCAGTGGTTATCTACTAATAAGCATTCTCTGGCACAAGCCATTTGTGTCTCCCCATGAGACAGTCTTAATCCAACACCTCTCCCTTCTTGATTTTTTAATTCCTCTCCACTTTGAAATGATAGATTTTTCATCTGCCACTCTACCAAAGGCTCCATTGAAATTTTATCTTAGTCTAGTAGGATTACTTTTGGCAAACACTTTATCTCATTTACTTTGTATCTACCTGTTTCTCCAACAAATGTGGGTCTAGTGCTTTGCATATGATAGACTTCAGGTTTGTAGGCTTGCAGTTCCATGGACCATGGTATTCCATTTCTCAGAGTTCAATATTTCATGGTGAAGGTTTCACATACTTTCTAATGAAATAAGCCTTGAGAGGAATGTGAAACCTCCTCCTCCAGTCTGAGCTGAATCAAAAAGGAACAGGTCCATTGATTTTGATCAAATACGAAGGTCTCTGCCAGCAAAACTCCCTAAAACATTGTCAGAACACATATGGAAGACAAGTCCTTGGAAAAGCCACAACTATATTTTATTACTTCCTCAAAGATAAACTTCACTCTGAGGAACTTTTACTTCCAAAAACTTGGTAATAAAGATCTTCTTTGGAGGTTGCCTAAATCCACACATATACAAGAGTTTCACTTGCAACTGCTATAAAAGCAAGAAACACAATATTTCATTAATTCTGTTCCCTAATGAAGGAAGGTGTGTGACTCACACAGGAATTATTTCCAAAGGTAGACACATCCTTTTTTTCTCTGTCTCTCCCCCACCATAGATACAAAGACGTAATATACCAGGGGCTTGAAATCAGAATGGAAACCCATTGCAGGAAGCAAGTTTTCAGACAGAGAATTCTGAACAATTGTCTTCTAAGTCATACAAATACCTTGTATGTCTTAAAGAGATCTGCATGTTACGGTCAGGAAAAGATGAAGTAAAAGATTCCAGCACTTGAGTGACTAAATAAACTCATGCCCAAGATTTGTTTACAAATACTCAAACAATATTAGTAATTGAAGTTCAGCAATGCAAGTACAAGAGGTGCAGTGCACAAATGGCAAAATGATAATTTTTTTAGTTTCCCGTGCAGGATGGAAACCCAATCACTGGGAACACCATTTTTGCTTCAAATGAAAGCATTCTTACTTCCTCTGTGGCACAGGATTTTCTTCTTCATATGCTAAAAGGTTTAAGTTATAAAGCTACTTGAAAATAGATAATGCCATAGCAAAAATTAAACAGGAATAAAACAACTGACAAGGAAGAGAGACGCTAATGTGCTGCCAAATTTCCCCAAAGTCATTAATGTCTCTATCAAACCCGAGAAAACTCATAGATTCATTGTGTATAAAAAGCTGCATTACCTCACCCAGAAGCAATGAAAGCAAGAATAAATTTGAGAGAAAGCAGCCTTCTAAGCACAGCCAACTTGGTGAACTTCAGCCCTGGATTTTCATCATTGTTTCAAGGACAGAAACCAGCCACGTCTGGTCATGTAACACATACTCCAAACAGCACAGGACACCAACTGCCCCATCTTTATGGCTGGTTTTAAACGTGGGACATGAAGGAAGTTCATTTTCAAGGAAGGGAAAGGACAACAGCCCATGGTTAATTGCAAGGCAAACATAAAAACCCACATAGATGAGATTTTATATATATATGCCCTCTGTACCTTGAAGGTGTTGAGGGGTTTATTGCACTCAGACCAGCAGAAGTATGTTACAGCCCACATTCCACAAAACAGTAGCTACTTTTTGAACTATTCAAAGCAAATGTTTATTTCTTCTTGGGAAAGTTTTTGCAATCATCAGGAAAGGAAAAAGAGGCAAATCAAAACTGAATTCATGAATCCAAAGCAATTCCTGAAGAGGCATGTTCTCCTCCCCCAACTATTTTTTTTTTTTTACAAACAAATTTCTAGTGAGACCATTTGGCATTTTTTAGTATGAAATATCATCAGTTCCTCCCTCTGTCGTACACCACTGTCACCCTGATGTATTTTTCTCACAGAACCATCACTTTTGGGACTACTCCATCATAAGAGCCACCGCATTACATTTGACAATCTGTACTAGATAAAATGAAGGGCATCCAACAGGCACAAGGTCATTCAGACTTGAATCTTTATGGAGAGCATTTAAATTGTGCATTTAGTATAAAATGTGTACTGAAAAAAATCAAGATTGCATGAAAAGTGCTTTAAGTTGATATGATTTGGGATAAAATTAGCAAGAATAGTCTCTCTGCCAAATGCTATAAAATGATGATGCAATAATTTTACCCTTTTAAGTTAGTACATGTATGGAAGTGATTAAAATGTTTCCTTTTCAAAATTAAAAAGGAAAACTGCAACAGAGAATATTAAACCACTTCTTGAAGTTTAGGCATGCAAAGGAACAGCACAAATCCAACCACTTGGATTTCACAGACTAAGGTCTGTTGTTTTTTTTTTTCTCCATTGAAATCCACAGTCAACTGTTTCACACCAAAAATGAGTGCGGCATGAGATGAGACGCATTTTCTGGTTTTCTGGTTGCATCTCAACTATTCCTAAACTCTCTAGCTGAGGATTAAGTTGACCAGTCATGAGGACGCCAGACTGAAGGCAAAATTACAGCACAAAAACTATGCAGCACACAAAACAATACTGCCAAAAATATTCACATTCTCCCCATGTTTTCCCCAATTGCTTACACAAATGCCAGGTGTTTGGCTAAAAGGGAAAACCAAGTGAAAAATCTTCCTTTAGAGAAGCAGTGACACAAACAGGGTGAGAAAAAGGGTGCCATAAATCACATCCTCCAAAAATTAAATCTACAGATTCCAACCTTCCTGAAAAGGTTATGAGATACATAGGATATTTCACATGAAAGCTCTTTTGCTGTTTTGCATATGGGGATGACTCAGTTGCTTACTTGGTCTTGCACTGGGATAGATCTGCAGGAAGACTGAAGCACAGGGGCGCCAAGGGGAGTCTGTGATCCAACTGTGCTGGAGAATGGATGTCATCAGCTAAGCAGCTCACAAATAAATGAGAATTATGCTCCAGAAACGGAAGTCCTCAGCTTTGAAGAGACGTGCTCTAGACCTCCCACAGCCCGCAACAAGTCATCTGAATTTCTAAATCCATGCCTTGCCTTCCAATGCAAAAAATAAGCAACTGAGGTACTGCATTAGTAACCAGCAACCATATATAGGGAATCCAACTGGGAATCCCAAATGCTTCTTGCAGGGTCGTGCCCAGACCTGGCAAGACTTAGCAAGCTTAGCATTGGCATTGCCAGTGGTCAAGCCATGAGAGATGGGGAAGCAGCTCTGAATTAGCCAGACAGGGACTCCAATCCACAGCTCTGCTTTGCAAAATAACGGCCCAGAATTTGGGTAAAAGCCTATCCAAGTCTGGCAACAAATGAGAGGCTGCACCATAAAATAAAAAATACCAAGTAACAAGCAACAGAACAAAAAAAGAATAGGAAATTCATTAGGAAAAAATAAAGACGTTGGCCAATTTTCCCTAAATGACATGGTTTCCGAACAAAACTGACAATAAGAATAGAAAGCCCAGGAAAATCCTGAAAGAACAGACCCCTTGCTAAGTTGTCAGCAACTGGGTGCATAGGACAGGCACACTGAACAGAAAGCAGCAGATTACTCAGCTCCAGAATGAGAGGTTTGTATCACAGGAGGGCAATAAATAATTTCCAGCCCATTGGTTGTTTAAGCATCCTCCTAATTTACGTCTATTAGGGATATGCATATTGAGATTAGCAAGCCTGACTAGGCTGTAACAAGCCTGTATTCAGGAGTTTGAATGAGAGATCTGCCCCAAAGAATATAGTTTTAAAAGCAGTTTTGGGGAAAGCCAAGAAAAGAAAAGCAATGCAATGAAAACCTTCCAGGCTCTTAGAAGACAAGCCCCAAATCCCAGGCACAGAGTCCAATATTGATGGAGGCTGAGCCTAACTTTACCTGTAAGTACAGATTCAAGGTTTCTGAAAAATGAATTCTTATATTCTTTAGGATACTTTAATTTGGATTATCAGTGTACCAACCAGAGAAAGTACTCATTACACAACAGACTAATATTAGGCTGCCATCTCCACAGGCAGCTACAGTTGAGGGACACACAGCTTGCTGCCACATCTGGCTCCCAAATCACAAATATTTCTCAGGATATTTGATTAACAATGAAGTTAAAGACTGGAAGAGGACACAGCATTAATATAGCAGTGCTCTGGACTGGTAAACCCAACCAACAAATACCCACCTGGAAAGGAGTGCCACCCATGAAACTGCCCCCCCCCCCCCCCCCCCCCTTCCTTTTTGCTGCTGTCTTTCTTTAGCGTGGCTAAAATGGGCAAGAGCCACTCCAGAGGAGCTCACCATGACCTCCTGGAGTAAACCAGATACTAGTAATCTTTACATGTATTTGTTCAGAGCAGTCAGATATGAAATGATTGAATGCAAACTAACATGCAGTACACAATACAAACTTCCACAATTTGTGGGAGAGGTGCAAAGAACTCTTTGAGCATTGAAGATAACAGAGAATTCAAAAATAGGTCACTTCACTTTTTTTAGGAGAAACTGTGCATACTAAAATGACTTTTAAAAGGCTTTTAAACAAGCATCTGTGAGCAAATCAGGAGAAAAGCTTTTAACAGGCAGGGTAATAAACCACAGAAACAAGCCAAGAAGGGAAGCTGTAGATCCTCCATTTTTTATTATACTCTAAAAAAGACATATGATCTCACTTGGAAGACACCTCAGCTAAAGAAGTTGTGCTTTTGTTAATCATGCAGGGTTGAGCTCAGTGCTGCACAGTGGTGGGGTCAGCAGCCAGGATTCAGCAGAATTCAGCAGCCACTGGGCTCCCAAGCAGCTTCTGCCAAGAGCCCAGGCTTTGAGCTGCCCAGCTCCTTTTAGAAGGTTGATTTCTCCAGTTCTCACAGCCTTGTTTAAATATTAGAATACCATCTCAGTTATTTCACCTTCATCAGCTAATGTCATGAAAGCAACAGGTTTTTTCTGGCTGAAGCTATATGCATTGACTAATTTTTTTTTTTTTTTTTCAAAAGAATAAAAAGATCACTCCCAATTTATTATTTGCTTAATTTCTATCCACAAGATGAATAAAGCCAAATGAATACTATTTCCACAGCCTGAAGAAAGCATATTACAGAATCACATTGAATGGTAATTTAATATTCATAAAACGGATACTTTCTAAGTTAGAGAACATATTTAAACGGAGAAATAATGTTTTTTGCTAAACTTCCATTATTTCTCAGTTTTTCAGAAACAGCATTAGGAGACTTGCTAGGAATGAGCTTATTTCACCATGCTAAAGAGCAATGAAGTGCATACCACATGTGCACCACTATTCTGAGTAGGGTTAAATCCTCATTATTGGCAAATTCTGCATTCAAAGCAAGAGAAGAAGTTCTTGTAATAATTTTAAATGGATATGATTATTTTGCTGTCCAGCTACACTTGGCCATCTCAAGCATAATTTACAACAGAAATGTACTATAAAAACTTCAAGTTCAAATTCCTCAAGAAATAATTTCTTCTTGGATTTGTAAATACCTTATCAAAGTTTCACTATGTCTCCCCTGCCTAACATTTAAAATATGGTCTAAATATTCAGATGCCAATATAAAAAAAAAAAATTACACTCTGTAAACATCTTTTCAGTGTATGGGATCAATATACAAAACCTAACCCACCAGTGACAGATCTCCAAGTAAGAGTCCACAATCTTTTCACAAAAACCAATGTCCCTTTGCCTGCCAGCAGCTCATGCAAGCTATAAGGAGTTAAAATCTTCCACTGTATGGCTGGGATTATTTGCTGATGCTCTAACACCAACCAAAACTTGCAGCCAGTGCGTATTTGCTGCCATAGAATGAATATTTAACTGCTAATACTTAATTTAAAACTAACACTTCCTTAAAATAAAACACATCTATATGCATTAAGTCCATATGCATCAACTATAGCACAGTCTCCCAGCTGTCATTTAGGAAAAAAATCCCAAACCTTGAACTCATCAACTTGGCTTCCTGTGGGCACCACAAAGATTACTCACCAGTAGATAAAAAAGAAATAAATCAAAATTAACCCAGAAACATCTTATAATTTATTTGTGCAGGCCAATGCCACTCTAGAACAAATACAATATTGTTTTTCACATGAAGAAATCTGTTTGAATGCATCTACACTGAAGTCAACAGGGCTGCACAGTGGGTCAGCACAATCTGCAGACCAGAGAGCTGCCCAGAGTTGGCCTGGGACAAGACTCATCTAAAGAATTTGTATTTCTGATGAAGAAGCACTGACTGAAGGAAGGAAACCTGACTGTCTGACCTCAGAATCAGATTGCAGCAAGATAAAACATCACCCGACCAGCTGAAGAGAGGGTATGTCAAATGGAAGAAACTGCCAACGTCACATTGGTTTATGAACCTTTGTAAGTGAAACTATATTCAATTTTCAGTGTTGGCATGTATTTCTAAAGTGAGTCTGAAAAAAGACTCTTAAGATTAAGTATTAAAGATAGCCTAAAACTTAACAGCAAAGCATCTTGAGCACACAGAGTGCGATCTAAAGCTTGAGCTTGCTCTGCCTCATTCACCAGACTCATCCCCACGTCAGACTGCTCAATACTGGAATCAATGCAAAGCCTCAACTCCACGTGGCACAGGTGTGAATCTGAGAAGTATCTGATGAAATTAGGAGAGAAGAGGTGCTTGTGCACACCCACCTCCTGCAATGTGCTCCTGCCCCTCAGCAGAGATGGCCCACACCACTGAAAAGCACCTTGGCTGTGCTGGTATTCCATACAGGAACCATTGCAGTATTCAGCTTTTCATTTTAAAAACCCACGAATAACAGCCCAACACTAAACAAAAATATCTTTTTATTGGCTTTCTTCAGCCATTCATTTGGTGATGGGGAGAAATACAGGTCAGTTCCATATACTTCAATGGCTTACAGTAAAGAAAGATCAGAATGATGAGAAAGAGCCTCTTTGAAATATAAGAGTATTTAAGGAGATAAATCATTAAGGGGGAGAGAATTATTATTTTGAAATATACTATAAATAACTTAGTCAAATCCTCCTGTTGTGACCTAGACAAAAATGAATGCTGCCTCAACAGGAACTATTCCCTACTGCAAAATATGAGCAGCCTTGAACATTTACCGTGGATGTTCACATGCATATTTATGAGAAATATCACTTCCAGCTAGTCTGCCTATTGACTGGCATCAGTCAATCACAGGCAGAAAATGAAAGAAGGTGAGCAGTGGCCACATGAGATATTTCTACAAAAGCCTTGGGAAATTGAGACAGGACAGCAGCAACTGCCTCTTCAGAGCTAAAAGCATCTTTAAGCAGTACAAGTGTGTCGCTGTGCCAGCAAATACGCTTTAGACATGCGTGTTTAGCAGATCCAGGCATATCCCAAAACACTACCCTGAAACTGCAGGGGTAAGAGCTGCCCAATGTTTATTTTCTGCACATGCTCAGGCTTGGCAGGGAGGTTACATAGCTTCAGTATCAGTCAGAGAAAACAGGTCCATGCTATCAACAATGTTAACTAATATAGTCTCTAAAATATATTCTCCCTTACCTTTAATCAGTGTTCCAACCCTCCCCCCAAAACACCTGGTCCTTGAAAAGCCCTTCAACTGCAGTGGTAAAGCACGAAATACAGTCAAGCAGGTATTTTATATGTAAAAATGTGGTTTAGATTTCAGAAACGAGACCTTGCAAATAATGGATGAGGAAGCAGAACGTTGTACAAATGTCAGTTTTTGCTCTGCAGCATCCTCCTAAGTTTCTGTTATAGTTATACAGGCAGAATTGCAGCAGCTCGTCAGGGTTTGTCAAAATCTGGACTGTGGTCTCATTCTGCTAAGCATGGTATTAAACATATGCATAAAAACATTTCTATGCCTCTGTGGAATTAACTCATCCATTAGCTAAACCTCATCAAAAAATAAAACAAATAAAATAAGACAATACATTTTTGGCCTATTTCCAAAGTTTTGCTATGCTCATGGTATAAAACTTCTAAGGTGTTGAATACTATTTGGAGTGCTTAAGTGTTTTTTTCCACACACAAATAAATAATAACCTCTGTAAAAATATTTTCCATGGATTTACTGCTCATTAAAAATAAAGAAAACTCCCTGACAGCTCATGAAAATGACAAATCCACCAGAAATATTTTTTCAATGAAAAAATCCATCCAAATAAAGCTTGTAGAAAAAAAAAGAAAGAAAAAACAACCAAAAGTTCTTCCTGGCCAGGAGACCAAGCCAGCTACCATCACGCTCGGTCTGAATCCCAATCTTTTCTTCAGCATTATCTCTGAACACAAACACCTAATTATTACCATGGAAAAGGGCACAAGGAAACTGCTGGAAAGTCCCCTTATATTGCAAAGAAAAGCACAACTGGAATGGTAAGGATGAATGGCTGCAGACTGCTTAGGAGATGATGCACAGAAAAGCAGGAGACAGTGTGGGGCCTTTAAAGGATTTCATTGCTTAGCTCGAGCTAATCAGTTCAGACAAACATTAACTATATTTGATAAGGATCAAACACCCTCCACACCCATCCTTCCCAAAATACACAATAACAGTCCAGCATGACCATCTTCCTCAGACTCAGGTTGTCAGAGAAAAGGCCAAGACACTGCTTTAACCTTTTACACAGTCACCCGTTAATTGGAATTTAAGTGCTACAAGCAATTGCACTACTCAACGTCCCTGTATATTTGGGCATCCATTTTCTACCTCAACAAAGAGAATAGAATCAGAGGATGGTTTGAGTTGGAAGCAACCTTAATGATCAATATGCAGAAAACATATTGCAGCCACCCACCCTGGCTAAGACACCAATTCTCAGAGCGTAACAACTAGTGGTCCATGTACAAGCAAGTAAAATAAAACCAGTCCTGTAATCCATACACGGCACTTTATCACATGCACTTCTGTAAAACTGAGAACAGTTCTGAGACAAAACTACTGAGGACATAATTAGAGATGCAAATGGTAACTTGGGACTTTTAATACTAAACATTGCATTGCAAAATTAGCAAGACAAACTGAGTTAAGTGCAGGAGAAAAAGCAGCTCCCAACTACGCTTCTCACCCTGGTATACATGTGAAAAGAATGGAAGCCAACAGAAATTTTATTAATTAGAAGTGTTAAAATACAAGAAAGGCAAAGTACAAAGCATCATTAATATGAATTAAAAAAAAAACCCCAAACGCATTTAACTTCACTGAAACAAACAAAAAAGGTACCAATATTAAAATTGTGAAACTCCTGCTAGTAGTGAAATGAAAAAAAAAGGCAAAAGCAAGAAAATAAATTTTAAAAAAAGGGAAAAAAAGCAGACATATGAGAGATATTTTTGTTTAGTAGCTGATTAGTTAGTATTAGGCAGTGGCTCTAAACATTTAACTCTTTCAGATGGTTAGGTCCAAGTAACTCGCAACAAAAAACACTCAAGTGATTTTAAGAGTTATTAACACCCCTTTTCAAAGTCCTAGAGTACCAGGGAAATTCCAAAAGCCTGGAAGAAAACTAGGATTGCTGCAATGCTTGAAACAATAATTGCAGAAAATAACTTTATGATAGCCTGTCATCTGAATACTGAGCCCATCAAAATAGTGAGAAGTTTGATTTAGGATTTTATTAATAAGACTTTAATTAATAAGCATCGAGTAATTAAAGCAATTAATATCAAACAAGTTCATGAAAAGTAAGTCCTGTCAAACTAATTAATTTTTTTGACAGAACTTTAGTTTTTTACTTGTTTTTAGCTGCAAAGACAATCATTGATGAGATATGCTACTCCTGCACAGAACTTGACTCAGTTCCACACCTTTTGATTAAAGAAAGGGGAAGACTGCTAGTTTTTTGAGGCACTGTGCAAGAGCAAAGCATTTGTCTAGAAAACTCAATTTAAAAGAAAAAACCACAAACAACAAACCTGGAAATGAAAACAAAAGCTGAGGACAATTCTCTTTTGCTTGGGCAACTACATGTAATTGCCATTCTAATTTTCACGAGATGTTCTTAACATACCTCAGAAGACAATATTGCCTGAATTAAGTATTAAATACCCATGCAACTCATCAGAATAAAAAGCCTGGAAGCTTCCATCTTTGTGAAACCTGTCCTGCACTATTTCCACATGATCTGAGGAAACGGCCTCAAGTAGCAACAGGGAAGGTTTAGATTGGACATTGGGAAAAATGTCTTAAGAGAAAGTGTTGCCAGACAACATCAGGCTGCCCAAGGAAGTGGAGGAATCACCACCCCTGGAAGGGGTCAAAAGAACTGGCACTTGGGGCATGCCTTAGTGGCGGCAGAGCTCGGTTAACTGGGTAACTCACGTCTTTTCCAACTTTAAGCATTCTGTAATTCTGTGGTTCTAGCTTCCAACTGGCCTGTGCTTTTCAAGCGGCAAAATGGTGACTTTTAAGCCAGAAGATTAAAGACTCAAAACCAAAACTGTCAGAAGAGAAGCCAAAAGAAACTAAAAAAACCAAACAGTCAGAAATAAGGCAGAAACAGCACTGCAAAATTCAAAAGAAGCTTGAGGAGACCTTTATATGAAATTACTGCATTGGGGCTAAAACAAAATAAATGAGACCCTCTGCAACTACTTGAATATTCTGGTTTTCCAACTCTAAGCTTGGTACCTGGTGGATAAGTATATGTCTGTCTTTTTCCTGCATTTTTTGAGTTCCAGAAATGTGACTAAATACCAACATAAATAGTACCAAATTATACATTGTCAGAGCATCTAAGCTGTATAATAGAACCCCTGCTAAAATACAACCTCATCAGACTTTTATGCTATTATGGTTCTTCAGTACACACATTTTTGAAGTTAAAGATCTCTGGAAATAGCAGAGCTGCTCTTAATACATATCAAACACACATTTTAGATATATGAGTAACAGGTAAAGCAATAGAAAGGCTGCTATTCCCCAGACTGAATATCACCATGTCCACGCAGGCTCGCCTCTCCAGGTCCCTCTGGATGGCATCCCTTCCCTCCAGCACTCAGCTCCACCACACAGCTGGATATCAACTTAATTACTTTCTTTTTCTTACAGTGAACAGCACACAGCAAAGCCTACTCAACCTTTTCAGGGTTTTATTTCAAGGTGGAAGCGAAACTAAATTAGAATTCCAAAAATAATTACAATTTCACAGACCTTCACCTAACCCACGGGTGCTACAGAAACCTATTGATATTACTACTTCAACAAAAGACTTTTCTGATATATTCTTAGAACATAACAAAAACACTAAGGATTCCTGTGGGAAATTCAACATGACGGACAAGAAAAAGAGATTTTTGGAGCTCTGATGTCAAAGCATATTAGTTGCTCCATCAAATAAAAAATTAACAATTCCTACAACCTTATAGGGAAGAAAAAACCAAACAATCCCCTTCTTTCTGTATCTCAAAGCAATCAAAGATTTTTTTTCCTGGTTGTTTGTCTGTTGGATGGCTATCATCTTGATCCAAACTAGATCTACTAGAGTAGAAAACAGATCAAGAACTGTTTAGGTTTAAGTTTTATCAATTGCAAAAAAAATTCACTGCAGTTCTAAAAACAGTTAAAAAACAAATTATGGGATATATGTTGAACACAGTTATCAAAAAACTGCCATTCAAACTTGTGAATTTAAATGCATAGCAACAGTGGATGGATCCATGAGGAGATCCATGCAAGAATATTTCACAAAAACATCACGAAAACTGAATGGATAAGAAAAAAACTCTTTAAATATACAGCTTTAGCAACTCTGGAAATACAAACCCTATTCTAAACCATACCACTTAAAAAAAAAAAAAAAAAAGAAAAGAAAAAAAAGAAAACTTAAGTATGACCTAAATTTACTGTATTCAGGCCTTACAACATCCTCTGTAAACATTCTTTAGCTAGAGTTTGACTGCAAACTAGCCCCTAGAAATTAGGGCAGAACCAGAATAATACATTCTGCTACCAAAATATTTTATTAACACAAAACAAGCAGATGTCTTATTTAGACTGAGTCAGGAGATAACAAAACACAAATTCCAGCAATAGAAGCAATATAATCCCTCCTTCTGACTAGGTAAAAGCTTCCCATATGGAATAGCCCTTAAAAACCATAACAAATCAAGAGTGCCTGAAGCCAGGTGTCTCCACATCCCTCTTTTTATCATCATAATATTGAAATTAAAGAAGATGAAGACCACTTCTGACTACCTTTGAAAGGATCCTAGAGTCTCCACTCTTCCTTGGGCTGCTGGGCCTTTTAAGGTCTCTCTATCCACACCTTCCTTTAATTTGCAAAAGGAAACTGTCAAATGCACTATGCAAAGGCAAGACCTCAGAAACAGAATCAAATTAACTCACATATACCACAAGAACATGGACATCAACAGCTGAAAGAATAAATGCAGGAGTAACGAGTCCAAGGAGGAAAAATTCTCTAAAGATGCAAAAATTAACAGTGATTAATTAATTAATGACCCAGCACAGATTCAAGGTAAGCTGTGAAGTGAACATTTGTTCATAAAAATGGGCTTTTCTTTGCTTTTTAATTTTGGATTAATAGGAACTAGTCTCTCTCAGACAAAAACAAACAAACAAAAACAACAACCATCTGTAACATCCAGAAAAGACCAAAATCCAAACTAAAGCACCCCAGCCAGCTGCCCCTTCAGGAGCTCAAATGTCCCAGGTTTTCCTTCAGGACAAGGCAGGAAAAAGCCACCCCTCTTCATAGTTTTTTGCTGAATAGACCTCACCCCTACAGGAGGTAAAGCCTTGGGAAAAGCAAATTGACAGACCAAGAAGGAGCCACATGGACGCTGAGTATTTTTATAAATTCCATTTTCAGCTATTATAGCATCTTATTGCTATACTTTAAAAAGCTTGCTTAGGTCACTTATGAAGTAAGTAATGTTTGTTCTATAAGTAACAAATACTGATATGAATACTAACTGCTCTTAGCATGGTATCACTACAGTATTTTTAATAAACCAATCTACTCCTCTAGCACATCCTATTTCATAGCTTTCTATCCAACTCAACAAAGCTGCTACAAAATACCAATGATTTCAGAGATGTCACAACAAAACAACTTTCACCAGAACAAGAAATGTAATTACATAATTTTTTTTTTTTAGTTTTTAATCCTCCTCTTTACTTTGGCTTCAATGAAGACTGCTGATGGCCTGTCAAATTGAAAATAGAAGGAAAAAAAATCAATGCTGAATTTTCAACTAAATTTTCAATTTATGGAGCTTTAGTTTCCTTGATGATATGCCTCCCACATGGCCCAAAAGCACAGTGCCATGCCTGCCTCTTGACCTAACCACTATATATGCATCCCTTCATGCCTCATGCCAGAATTCCTGCCTATACTTTCACTCAAGTCCCCCTAAGCATGGTAGAGAGAGTCAGGCAAGGACTCAGGCTTTCACACAACTTTTTGCAAATAATGAACCAGGAACAGAATTAACTGCCCTTAGCAGAAAGGGTACAGCAAACAAATTTAATTTGCTTTTACTGTAGCTGCTTTTCCCACTGTTTTTGAAGTTGTGCTTAAAACATAAAGCAAAAAGCATCCCAGAAGCCCCAAATTTGACATCCTGAACCATTCAGAGATATTTCTCCAGATAGGAACTGAAAGGCTCCTCTATTTTCCAACAGAAAATGATAAAGGGGGCTTTTAATCCAGAAAGACACACAATAAAGCTGGCCTCATCCCAGATGGTTTCCCAGGATGAAGTGGGCAACGTCCTGCTTTCCCACCCTTAAACAGACACAGGCCCCATCTGTGGAAATGCAGTCCCTGAATGCCACAAGTGAGCACTTCCATGTCCAAGTGCCATTGCCAACAGTCCCAAACCAGATGCAGCAATCCAATGTCATTTAGCCAAGTTTTCACTTTGTTTGCAACGACATGGACTTTCCTGCGAGAAATCATTTTGGAGGCAGTGCCCAGCAGGGTGGGAAGGCTGCAATTCCCATCCCTGTGGAGGGGAAGCGCTCAGGGCAGCACTCACTATGGGCCACCTTTACAAAGCCTTTATTTAAATATACCACCACCTCTGCTGAAAAGTTGGGAAAGACCAAAAAAGCTCAATTAAATACCGTGTGATAACAAGTTACTGTGAATCAACGCCAAACACAGTAATCTCACATGCTGGCTCTTTAACTCAAGTGACCCTGCTTTTGCCAGGGGCGAATAATGCACATGCAATTACCATAAATAGCTGATGAACTGTAACTTGTTTGTGCATCTGGAATGGTGGGTGTTTCTGGAAATCCTATCATGTGCAGACTTACACACTCAGGCACCTTAATTACTTTTTCAACCCTCCCTTGTATTGCCCACTTGTTTTTTTCCTCAGTCTTGGGCAGCGGCAGTAAGGTCCTGTGACCTGTGTTATTTCCATGAGCTCTAACACTCAGAGAAAAGCCCAGAAGCCCTACAAGGTGTCACAGCAGTTGGGCATTGCCCTCAGCGTGCTGCATAAGCTAAGCAGCCCAAAACTCCACTCATCCTGGAAAAGCTGTGTGAATGAGGGACATACTTCTGAAAGCAGAAGCTGAAACAGTAAGACACTACAAGTTTTATATGCCAACAGTCCCCAAAGTACTCCTATGCATTTACATGTGGTTTTTCCACTACCAATTCTAAAAAGTCCTGCAGTAAGAGGAAAAACTTCAGCTGTTTAAAGAACTGACCTCCAGCCAGGACAGGACTAAACACTCACCCAGACATAAGGCACATCACGTACAGCAACAGCGGCCGTGGCCAACTTGCCTTTAGATGTATTTGCAGCGATTTTAAACTCTGAATAGGTGTCACATACATTTAAGCCTGTTAGAATAAACGGTGTCAAGAGGCAAATGTCGCTTCAGGATTCCAGCTCTGGACTGTGTACAGGAAGCCTCGGCAGCAGCCGTGCTGGCACATCAGCCTTTCCCAGACGGACTCGCAGGGAGCGCTTGGATGGGCTGACTCACCCTCTCTGCTGCCTGGTAGGATGAGCCAGCTGCAATTCACTAGACAGATCACAAGTTGTAGAGAAACAAACAGATCAGGACTTTGCACCTTTGAGAAATGCTCTTCAAACAACAAAAAAAGGCCCATCAGTGAAGTTCCCAGTGCTGAGGTGTTTTACAGAAGAGCAAGTTCACTGGCATTGCACGCACGTGAAACCATTGACACAACATTCCAAACTGGGAGCGTTATTAAGTGCAGCGATGTGCCCAAAAACCGCAGATGCCAACTGTTCGCACATTTTTGGCTTAAGGAGGACTTCTCAGATCCTCTGCAACGTAATATAAATCATATTTACAAACCAAAAGACGTGAGTAGTCTCATATGTCAAGCCACAGTGATTTACAGGCACTTACGTATTCTCACTTTTCAAAGTATGTCATCAGATGCCTCAGCACCGAATTAGAAATACAAAGAGAGGCAGATAACATCCCAAACAACTTATTTCTATTTGCTTCCGTTTTAAGTTCTGGACACGCAGAGCAGATATTTTCATTCATCTACACTTTAGCACCTTTCTCTGGGTTTTCAGTCTCTCTTCTTTCAACATGTTAGGGTGCAGGAAAATAATTAACAGATATAAATTACAGCTGCCTCAGGGATAGAAGTGATAATGTAGAAGAGAAGCTAAACATAGATGATACAAGCAGATTGAGCAATGTGAGCAATGTACTGAGATGCATTTCCATGTGTTTTTTGATTCACATCTCCTTGCATGAGGACACATGCAAAGAGCACGATTCAGAAAACACAGGAAGCTATCAAACAGCATCCCCAAACTGGCTCCACTGAAAGAAGTGATACTTCCTGAAATAAGGAAAGAGAAGTAAGGGCTGTTTTGCAAACCAACAACACTACTACAGTGGACTCAGTAAAAAACCGACTTGAAGAAGGATTTGCAGTCACTGGAGATACTGCCCTGAGGCTGCCTGCCTTCCTCAGGCAGCTCAGTTTGCAGCAACCTCCTCTAAATGAAACCATTTCAGACTCTTTTTGCTGAAACACCAGATCCCTACAGTAGTTTCCTCCATGGCACAGGCTCTTGGCAGCAAGGCACCGTAACCAAGCTGAACACCATGAGCACATTTTTCTTTCAGAAAGAGAGAACAAAGTCCAGTGGGTGAGGGGAGACGCTATTTTGGCACCAATGACTGTATTTAATCAATGCACCTATTGGCATATCGATTAAATTTAATCAAAATGCCCAAGAAGTATCATCACAGGTACAGGAAAAAAAGGCAGCAGTCTGTTGGTGGCTGCACACAAGTGCAAAGGGGTAAAAAGAAAACAGAAGCAGAACCACCTCATATCTACAGAGAAGCCACATCTACACAAAGAGGAGTGGTATAAGTTTGTTCTGGTTTACAAGGAGTGTCAGACCAAGACTTGCTGCAAATCTCTACAGTGAAGTGACACTGGCACGACTCCACAGGATTGCCAGCAATGGCCAAGGCTGGCAGCCAGGACACGTCCCCCAACACCCTGGGGCATCCTAGGTGCCAGCCTGATACTCCCATGTCCCTGCATATTGGCTATTTCTGTTATTCAGGACAGCTAAACTGAGCTAGCACAGGGTTGCACCCACGTGCCATAACAAAATACCAGCCTTTGC
>NW_005054304.1:2348276-2349679 GCF_000277835.1 Geospiza fortis | reverse complement strand
AGGAGAGATCAGACAGCAACAACAGCACAGAAGCTTACAAAGGCCGTAGGTAACCTGGTGTTAATCAGGAACAAAACCACAAAAAACCAACAAGGTAAGGTCAGTAACAATGGCCTCCCAGGCCATGGCCCCTCACACGATTTCCCTCCATTCTGACTGGGAGGTAAAGCAGCAGTGGTATTAAAACGGAGAGGGATACAGGGTAACATTTAACAATCTACCCCCTCAAAGGCAAGATGCAACTTTCATGGTTGCGCAGGTAAGTTAATCAGAGTCCAAAACACCTGAAGTGGTTCGGTGAAGTTTTTAATGGGCAAAGTATCTCTATCACAGCAAGAGCAGGCAAATCAGGTGGGCTTATCTCAAGCTTTCAGCAGGTTAACAGAAAACCTCTAAACCAAAACTACAAGTCTGTCAGTGGAAAGGCTGGTGCAGAACCATCAAGGTTTTTGGCACGCTACCAGAATACACTGACTTTCAACTATTATTTGGAATACAGTAGAGCCTGAGGCCCCCAGAGCTATATTATGTCACATCTGATTTTGGACTTCTGTCTAGGAGCTTATTAAAAAAAAACCAAACAAACAATAAAAAAAAAAGAAAGAAAACCCAATAAAAACCACCACAACAACAAAAATCTCCAAGATTCTCTGTCTTAAGCTTCCAGCCAATATATGATGTTTATGTAAGAGAGGGTCTTTTAAAGAAATAGAACACAGCTTGGCATGGCTGCACAGCACGGCCAAGAGCAATCCTCATACCACGATCCAGTCCTGCCCTCCCAGGGCTCATTTCTCATCACCTTTAGCTTCCTGGCAGCCTTTGCCAAGTCAATCAATACATCAGTATTTTTACTTTTTTTAACTGCTGAAAGAACCTGGAAATGTGGAAGTTTCACTCTGCCCCCAGAAGATCTGCTGCTGTAGGAGGAGGGGAGCCCCCAGGGCAGCCCAGCCAGTAGGGAAGGCAGCACTCCCAGGCTGCTCCTCTGGCTCAGGAGCTGCTCTCCATACAGGGACGCAGCACTGCAGCCATCAAAACTCCACCATCCTCCTGACCTTCTTCTCACCAGAGGAACTGAGGGGAGGAGTGACAGGAACAGACCCTCAAGGGCTGGAAGCCCAGAAGCTGCACGCTCTGTGACCAAGTCTGCAGCCCCCCAAATCTAAAGCATCATTTTAAACACCAAGACTGGCCCCACACCATGGAGCATTCACTGCTGGGTCAAATCAGCCCAGAGAGACCCAGTCTGCTGCCAAACAACATTTTCAGGTCTTCCCACGGCGAGATTACCAAGGTGCCCATCAGAGCTCAGGATAACCCTGCAGGCTCTATGGTGCGGAAGCTGCAGATCCAGGGGCTGCAGCTCCAGGGGCTGCAGATCCCCCCCGCAGCGGGCGGGC
>NW_005054304.1:2325082-2348200 GCF_000277835.1 Geospiza fortis | reverse complement strand
GGGCTGCAGGCAGAGCCAGCCCACCCCGAGAGAGGGCAGCTCACTCCGTGCAAAGCAGCCTCGCAGCTGCCGAGCATCGCGAAAATTGTCAGCGGTACCACCAGTCACAAGGAAAAGTTTTTTGAGAAAAATCATGCCAGCTGCAGAGAGCAAGCAAGGGAGTGTGAGACACCTGTGAGTTTGATCTCGAGGGGGAAAAAACAACAACAGTGATTTGAAGAACACAGGTTGCAATTACAAAATATTAGAGATAAGTGATTTCATTATTTGCACAATTTTCTGTGGAGATGAAAAAGTCAGTAAGGCACTGCTAAGTGCCTTGACTAGGTTTAAATTCAATTATGAGTATGTTTTTACTACCTGAAAATTAGATTGGTACATTTTTCAACCAGCAGTAATCAGCTATTCCACACATTTATTTTTTTTTCTCCAGTCAATAGATACAAGACTATGACTGTCCAAGATTTGAAATGCAATTTGTCCTAATAAACTTATCTAGGGATTTAAAACACATTCACATTATGGAATCTGAATGACAGTTTTTTAAAATGAATTAATGGACTTTGAGATAACACATTTAACTTAACAAATACATTGAAAATACATTACTGAATATGCAGATCTAAGAAAAAAAACTAGCAACAAAAACAAATCTCTTCAGGTTTCGTTTCAGAAAAGGCTCCAAAGTTTATTTTTAATTTTTTTCAAATTACTCTAAATTTAAAACTAACTAAATAGAACTGGGTTTATTTACTTAATCCATTAGCAACCTGCTCCGCCTACATCACCACTCGTGGTCTTGTTATTTCCTGCCTCCATTCATACTATTTATTTCTTTTAACTCTGTCCTTCAGCCCCCATAAACTGGAACCTTAAGGACTGAATTTGTGTCCTTCCAGACCAAAACAATGTAACCACCGCAATTATATCACAGTGACACAGTTAATGTCTGAATCCTATTTATATTTAGTATCCTGGGTTTTTTTCAAAACCTCTTTGGCCCCCCTCCATCCTGCCTCTCCAATATTGTGTCCATCATCCCAATACTGCCCACTCATGCATTCCTCCCTGTCCCATCCTCATGACCATGCAGCTGGGGTTGCCCTTCAGCCTGTGTTGCCTCATCTGTCTGGAATTCCCTTTCTCCAGACTGATCCTTCTCCTTGGTTCTTACCTTTATGTGTGCACTCACACATTCATTTACAGTTGTCCACTAAATCCCACGTGGTTTTTACTCTGCCCTCACCAAGGTCAGAGCAGACAACAAAAATACTCTGACCTTTCCTGCTTTTGCACTTCAGATGTATTTTCTTTTATTCCATTCATAACGTGTTTCATTCTCTTTTTGTCTGCAAAGTAGCCCATGTGCACATCTCTGTAGCTTTACAGGTACATTCTACACACATCCATATTTTGCCAGTACACATAAATGTATGCCTGCACTCTGCAGGAAAGAATTCTACATCAAATACAGCAGTTCTGACACTGAGTCAGGCACAGGTACTGTATCATACTACAGGCAGGACAGTAATGTCTTTAGTAATGACACTGATTGCTTCCTCTCCCTCTCATTCTTTTGCAGTCCAACTGAAATCAGGAACAAATCAAACATCGCCAAATTTCTTTTTGGTATTTAAACAGCTCTCTGCTTTTACAGAAAATACAAACCATTTGGAGAAATCACCTTCACACACCTTTTTTTTTTTCTCCCCAGGCAAAATTACTTTATATTTTTGACCCAGGTTAGAAAGGAAGAGGTATTTTTTTGTTAAACCTTTCCTCTTTACACTAAACTTGCTTATCAAGTAACAGTTACAGCCTTTTCCAGAGCGCCTGTGCTAAGAGGTGAACCTTACCTGGCCACTTCTATGCTTATTATGAATTCTTTCTACATACAGCTCATTGGACAGCACATTGACAAACAAGGAACATCTCTGGAAAATTATGCATTTAGCTGTCTTGCCTCCTGTTTCACATAAACCAAGTCTGATGCCTTTTAAGTGTCCCCTCTCTAATATTAGTAGAATATATCTGGATTTGCTGCTTACCTTTTAAAAGCAAACAGCCTTTCATCAGCATGTATTTCACTGGCATTTTAGAGTATAAAATTAATAAAATTCACACGTATTTATTCAGGCATACCTCCTAAATCTTTAGCATGCAAAGACGGTTATGTGCTTTTTTGGTCACTTTCCTCTCTTTTTTATTCTAGGTGACTCATGTAGCTGTGAACTTAATTGGCATCACTTGAAGTAGTCTGGGAAATTTCATACTTCTGAATGTGAATGTGTTACTATGTATCTGACTGAGATCTAAATAAATTCCACATTTGGCCCGAGGAAATAAGACACACAAGATTTCAACCTGTTCTTAGAGAGTAAGAAAAATGGCATTCTAGACTTCACTAAAGCACAAACAGATTTCCTTCCCCGCGACCCCTCGCTGTAACTCAAGTAATACTGACACAACAGTAACTTCTGCCCAGTTAGCCACAAGATAACTAAACTCTGCTTCTCCATGAAATATTCTACTCATTAAGAAGATGTATAAGAGAACCGGAATTATGTGTCATGCCATTACTAAAGCAGAAAAGCATGGCCGTGAATTAAAATCAGCAACATCCCATTTCATTTTTTTCTTTAGCATTTTCCATCAGGGCAGCATTTGCCTTTGTCTGGAACTCACAATGCAAAGAAAACAGAGAACACTGTTGGCCTTCCTCACGTGGAAACATTGTTACAGGGATGCATGGAAAGTGTCTTCACAATTTCACAGACAACATTTCTGCAAATATAAACTCTTACAACCTGGGACATGATCCTGGGAGTATGCTGGGTGCTTCATGTGTGTATCTACTGCTTTGTGTGTAGTAAATCCACAAAAAGAGAAAGCATTCAGACCCTTCAAAAGCCATTTGATATGATTTGGGGCAAATACACAATACAGAGATGAGGGCGGGGGGGACACTCAGGTACTGATGGCACACTTCACAAGCCAGCACTTCCTCTCCTGAAGGACTTGACAGAGGAATCACAGAAAATAAACAACCAGCATCCATCTCTAAGGTGTAATCGTTGTATTTTAATCAAACAGGTAACATTAACCTTTCAAGTGCTGCATATCATTTTCAGTACTGCATTATTACCAATGGCAGGGAAGCCACAAAACTACAGAATGAGTATCATGAATTTAAAACACTAAATAACCACACTGTTAGTTAAGACCTCAAAAGTGTGTTTTAAATACAAACATATTGTTGCCAGCAACAGATTCATCTTAATATTACAATCAAAGATGTTCCATACACCTAGAGTGCCGTTATTTGTTCCTTTTATTACAAGAAATAACACACACAGAAAATGCAGCACTGTCTATTTATCACAGTCCCACAAGAGTTCAAGCTAATCTCCATTTGTGTTCGTGATTTTCAACCTGTAACATGTGAGCAAATTGGAATCCGCCTAGGAATAACCTGATCTACCTTATTTGCATGGGCACTTTCTTGTGCCAGTGGAAAACTGTACAAAAGACCTTGATCCCTCTCATTTGCATTCAAGTAACTAGCCAAGTTTTCAAAACATGCTTCTAAATATTTTAAGTTATTGAGTACACACAGAGCTCATTGCAGGAAAAAACATAAGCCTTAATGGCTATGAGAAGAAAAAAAAATGACTTAACACCTTGCAAAACAGTTTGCATGGCTTGAATTTCTCAATTCCATGATAACCTTTCTTTTTGCACACATCTACCCCCAGTGCATAGCAGGGGCACATGGGATCTAGTGAGGCTTTGTGGGTACATACCAGGAGAGAGCTGGTCCAAAATACTTTAAATGGCTGCTATTATTATTATTAATATTTGCATTTACTTGTTTTATAGTATGGAGTTTTAACTGGGCTGCAAGGTTGTAGAAGCGTGATTCATCTCCTATCCTAGCCAGTCCTCCTTAAATAATTTATTCAATGCCCCTGATGTTAGCAATTCTTTACATGTACTTGAGCTCTGACAATTAGACAAGAAATGTTAGATTAGGGACACAACTAAGGAAAAGCTATTAAACAGGCCTTTGTTTTAAGACAGAGAAGGTAAAAGCATTTCTCGATGCAATAAAAAGTGAGTATTTACATGCTATGCCCTAATTAAGATTTTTTTTCTGTAATTCTACTGGCTGTCCTGGAAGAGCCATAAACATTTAGTAAAACAATCTCAATTTATACTGCTTTGTTCTATGCCTTCAAGTACCGTACATGGCTGTACTCCAGATCAAGTAGTTGTCCTCAAATGCCTTCCAACAAGCCCTGCCAGATTCTGTGGTTCAGAAGTAATTTAAAGGCAGAAAGCTGTAGCAAATGAGACCTAGTGGAAAACAGAGAATGCTTTAGTTCATCCTAACTGTTTGCAGAACAGAAACGGAAAACCACAAAGAAAGAAAGGAAAAAGACAAGGAAGTGCCAAAATGCCGTGTTTCGCTCTGAAGACAAAGTTAATGACTCACCAACATCATGACATGGCATGTGCAAGTGCCTTTTAACATTTGAGAAATTTGTAATTAAAAAAAAAAAACAAACAGAAAAATATTGTCCTTGTGGAACCACAATTTTGTTTTTAAACAGCTTTTATGCACTTTTCTTTTTTCCCTTTCTTATTTCTGATGCATTATTCTACACTTTCAATCACCTGCACTGAACAAACTAATTCCTCCTCGTTAGAGCAGGGACCATCAACCACTGGCCATTAAACGCAGCCAACTGTTCATAACTCCAGCAGATGGTTCTCTTCTGCTGGACAACAGGAACTTTATGGTCCTTTTCCTGATTTCTCTCAAGAGAGACTGAAATTCTTTATTTAGAAAGCAATCACTCCTGCAATATAATCCTGTCCCCTATGCATCCTATTTCCAGTTAGCCACACTGCTCTTCCACCCCCCCTCCCCAAGAACACTGGAAGCATCAAACAGAAATGAGCTGACAGCAGAGCTGAGATGAAGCCATCAGATGCCACAGGTTGTCCTCACATCTGTGTTTATCCTGGGCTTCTCTGCTTAAGCTTGATCAACAGCACAGGCAACCCGTGGTGTGCATTCCTACACCAGTTCTGGTGGCACCAATGGGGTGCCCAGGGGTGCTGTGAAGGACATCAGTGTCCAGAGGAACCTTGAGAGGGGAAATTCCCATGGAAATTAACATCAATTTCCTGACTGCAGAGAGTCTTAAAAGAGGGGCCTTAGAAAACATCCAAAAAACTTTAAAAAGCAGAAGAAAATCAAGGAACCCAAAGGCAACTACAACAGATTTAATTATTCATGACCACTGGACTGCTAGGTTTTCCCTGGATTCCTGGAAGGTTTTTCCTACATATGGATGTATGGCAGCACACAAAAGAAGAAATCCTTGTGATGAGGAAGTCTCCCCTCACAACTCACAGCCCAGAAGACGGTGCCATATGTCCACTCATGTTAAGTCCATGCCACACAAAATCCTTTTGTCAGTCCTAGCCCATTCTTAGGACTGGAGATCAAGACTGCTGTGATGAGAGCTTATCCTACAATAGCATCCAGAGACCCTCCTTCTACCTGGACCAAAGCTCTGTCACGCCCACAGCTGTGCTTCATCCCATGTCCTCCCACCCCAGGAGGGTCATTTTGTTCTCTTAATCCTTGAAACTTTCAATTACAACCATTAAGAACTCAAACTGATAATTTTTTTTTTCACAGAATGCTTAAACACATTTTTCTAACCTTTCCCAAAATAATTCCTTTCTTGGGATGAATGCAAGCATAACAGTTTTCAAACTGAAAAGAATTCATATGGCAAAGTAGAGAGAAAAACAGTTACAAAGCTATTAAAAATACAGTTGAACTACAGCATATGCTACAAACACACCACACATACATTTTAGACAGAACTTAGAAACAAATTTTAATGTAGCAGAGCTATTTCTGCTTGCCAAATGAAACTTCAGTAGGATACTTTTTTACAACTTCTCATGACACAGTTTTTTGAGGATAGCTGTGAATCACTGCTTAGTCAAAGTTCTGGTATAACATGCCCAGTTTGTGAGAATGTACTGTTTTGTTTTTAATACAAAACAGTTTTACATATCACAATTTAAACTATAGACATAAACTCTTCAAAACAGTAACTTTATGTTCAAATAAAACAGGTGCACCAAAGTGTAATGTTTCCAGTTATTTATTTCACTGTTGAATTTTCGGTAGTTTGCTAAACCTTCTGTAAGCTTTTAGGCAATTAAGTATCTGTTACATCATTTCTAGTTGCTCATTCATGGAAGAAGCTTGCAATCTCTCTGGAGGGAGTAACCAAAATGCTTACAGAATCATTTTCTACGGGATGACAAAGATGCTGGATCTGGGGTCTAATGGCTGAAAGACTCCAGCAGGCAAGATCAGTAGGCTAATGAACTCCTACAGCTGAAAATTCTAGGATGCAAACCAACTTTCAAAGCTGGTGCTGGCTGTTTCAGTAATTCTCAATCCTGGACTCAGGATTTAACTCTGATGCTCCTTCACATACACAGAGGGTTCTGTCCAGGAGCAAGGTGTGCCCTACTTTCAACATGCTCACTCTTCAAGAAGACAGCTACCAAAGCCATACAGTTGGTTACCCCACATCTAAGAAGTGAGAGGTAGAAGAAATGTATTTTTAATAAAGCAAGGAAAGAAAAGTTCAGCTCACTAAGCTCCTTCTCAACCTTATTGTGAGCCCAGTTCTCAGATCTGCCAGGGGAAAGGCAGGAAAGCCCAGGCTCCCTCTGTGAAACTGGGGCTCTTCTGTCCCAGCTTCTGCCTGAAAGGTTTTTAAAGAAGAGGTGAGGTAAAAAACATTTGCTCAACAGTCAACTATTCAGTAGCCTGAAACACAAGGGTGTGTAGAAGGAGGAAAGATCTACAGCTTAACTGAGCTAAAAAGGGGGCTGTGAGAGAAGCAAGTTACTGAGATGTTCAACAGTGCAGAAAGAACTAAAATACCTAAAGACACAACTCAAATTTGCCTAGGAATTACACAATCATGTATTTCCAAGAGTGAGTGCCAAAGAAGCGTTTTATTTAACTATGATTCTTTTCCATATTACCATATGAAAGCAATTGGTACTTCTAAACTACGTGACAGAGATCATAATTTAACAGACGACCACAGGAAATACAGTGTAGGCAGCAAACATGATTAGTCTGTAGACTGAGACCAAACTCCAGTGTTAAGACATTTTATTTCTGTATTCCAATGTTATACAGACAGTCCTCTCACAGGCCCACAAAGAAGACTTCTGAGAAAAGGAACATGTGTCTGCTCATCCTTGTATAAAACACACCACAGAAATACATTCATTTTTCTATTTAAAATAAAATGAAATAAACCAGTCTTCCTGCAAACCCCGCAAAATTTCTTAATTGGACAGCTCTTATTAGAATATGTCTCTCAAAGGGAGGAGTCCACTGAGCAGTACAAGTCTTTAGTGTTTTAATCTTGCCACAGTAATTTTCTCTTTAAAGGGATTATTTTTAAAATATCCATCAACTGCATCAATAGATTTTTAGTAACATAAAAAAAATCCAAAAGAAATGCAGAAACACCACTGTAACTGTTATAACTGTTTATGAAATCCATCTAGTTTTTGGATCATGTGCTGCTGTGTTATAGGCAATTATTTCTGGCCAGCTGTGACTTTATTGGCAGAGAGACTAATGGAGGGGTGCAGGTCCCCTTGTCTTAGTGCTGCCAAAACACACAGCTGGCAACAGCTGCACAGCACCCTCCTGGGGACCCCCTCCTGGGGTACTTTCGCCCCATGCATCAAAACAAAAAACCCTTCATGTCATAAGGATTTTGTTAAATGTAACCTTTTGAAAGAAATACCCTTTCCTACATAAAGCACAAGTAGCACAAATTACCATTTTCTCCACTGAATACTGTTGCTTTATTTAAAAATGTCAGCGAGGTAGGTCTTTAAGACACTGAAAAGTGGTGGAGAAAACCAGGAAAATATCTGGTCGATTCTGACAGCTTTTACAATTAATTTTATTCAGTTAGGCACTTTTCTTAATGCACTGCAAATGTTGCGAACGCAATGCCACTCTGCAAAACAATGGTGTGGAAATCCTGCATTCCACCCAGTGTGTGTGATTTTCAGTACTCTGTAATTCTTGAATACACTTGTGGCTGAAGTACACACACACTTAAAATGTTTATGAAGTTAATCACTCCAAGCCTAACTTACCCAGTCAGGTAGCACTGCTAACCAAAAACATCACAGTGACATACAAACAACCTCTTTGAAGTGTGACAGCAGAGTTATATCTGCATGCTGCAAATACACACAGACAACAGGCACCTTATTCATCAGTGGGCATGAACACAAAAACGCCAACCCCAAAACAACAACAAAAAAAGGCCACTTCTTTACACTGTGGCTTATCAAACAAAAAGCGAATAGAGCAAGCATTGTTTCTGTGTGGTGAGATCTTCCACACTGCCACCATGTGCAGGGAAATTCCATTGGAACAGTTTGCCACAAACTCCCTGACACACCAGGAAAATTGTATCAGCAGCAAAAATACAGCTTTGAGGGACGTCAACAGCGTCAAATGCAGCTGGTTGAAATGGTGGAAGGTCGTCATCTATCTGCTAATTAATTAACAATGTACTCTTCCTTGCTCTTCAAAAATATCATTATCATTTAATAAATGCAGAAGCTCTAGCTAAGCAACATGGGGGTGTTTACCTGGAATATTATCTTAATAATAACAATAATAATACTGCTAATAATAACAAAAACATCAAAAACCAATAATATTAATAGCAATAACGACAGGCATAAGCAGTAATATCATATTCTCACATTTAATATTATTGAACTTTCATTAATAGCTTAACCATCCGATTCCCCAAATTTTAAAATGTATTTATCAAATTCATTGACACAAATGTAAATAATACTTGTCTCAAGGGCCCCTAATGTGGTAATTCTTACAATCACTCAGTAGAGATGCTAACAATAAAATTTGAATGGATTAGCACATCAGTACAAAACTCTACAAGGCTTTTTCAAATGCTGTTTCCACTTTGATTTCATTGTGCAATTGATAAAACATTGCTATCTGTACAGCACATCTCCTTTGAAATCCAACAAAAATAATGTTGCAGTCTTGGTAAACTGCTTTTGAAGTTCACTCAGATTAATAATATTACAAGTTAACACCGCATGTTTATTTATATTTCTATGCTGCCAGGGAAGTATATTTAAATATTGCCTCAGAAACAGCTTACAATATGCAGTGCCTGCTGCAAACCAGACTCATTTGCAGAGCATTGATGTGGCAGACTGGAAACCACAAAACCACATTCATTATTACTTATCAGTGCTGTTTTTCCAACCCTCTGTATAAACCAATAGGTGAAAGACTTCAGAAAAGCTACAAAAAACTGGCATTTATCTTTTTCTGTAACAATAATATTAATCCTCAGATGCTACAATAGTCTAACGTTTCTAGTGAGGGCAGGGATGAACTCTAGCACTCCGCAAAGTACACCCTTTAAATGAAGGTCCTAATCCCACAGTCTGTTTCAGGCAGGCAGAATCATGCACTCAGAACTGCACTGAGAGCCATTAATTTAATTAGAACTATTCATATGCTTTAAGTTAAAGATGTGCTTAATTACATGCTGAATTAAGCCCAGACTGGGGTAAACTATGCCTCAAATCCTACAACAACTTGTGCTTTCCCAAGTATATTCACCTTGTTGTTATAAAAATACATTTCACATGGAAAGAGACTAATCTAGCCCATCTCCCAAAGCAAGACCAAACAGTTCAGAAGGTACAAAGACACTGCTCCCTGCTAAAAGTAAAATACCTAACAAATATTGGTTCAAAAGTTTAATGTGCTTCTATGTGGCCTCTAGGGCTGGATTTTCAAGTTTTTTCAGAACCTTAAAATGCATATATAGGGAATAAAAAAGTGTAAGTGGGCTAGAGACCTAACTGCTCATAAGCCCATCCCCTCTGCTTATGTACCTTAGAAAATTTGACCAGGACTATTGTCATCTGCAAGTGTCTGGATACTTGGAAAATCTAGATCCTAAGAGTCCATCCTTGGACTTTATCAATTGTGATAAAGACTGTTGCTGTGTCAACAAAAAAGTGAAGACCTAACTGAGGTATGAGAAAAACATAATCTTAAAACCATTAATGAATATAGACTAGCATTAAGTTCATCCTTTTTTTTTTCCATTAATTCTCCTGGAGACATATGTGAAGATGGATTTGTTCACATGTTAACACTAGTTATACTAGCACAAGGCCATCAATATTTAGTTTCTAATAGATACTTTAAAAGTATCTAATCAATACTTTCTAATGCCTGGACAGAAGAGGGAACTGTCCTACCTGAGATGAGCTCATCAGACAAGCTCAGTAAAATAAATCTGTGTGCAGAACTGATCATCTGCTCTTTCCCATTGGGCTCCTGCTGCACCTTGGGCCCCTGCTGCATCTTGGGCTCTTGCAACAGGACTCCGCTGGGACAGAAAGACCCCTTCTCCTTTGTAGGTTTTGCTTTTGGTTTGTAGAATTAGGAATGGCTACTAATTCCCTCAGATTCCCATGGATGGAGCTGCTCCATCCACAAATAGTCCACTTGTGCAACCAATGTATACTAGAGGATTATTTAACTTCCTGCTTTGGTACAGCTCTCTGTATTTTATTACATTACCTTTGCTGGCTCCAGAATGAGAATTCTGACTTTCAGGTAAGTGAGATCACAGCATCTCTGGGAGCTCCCCCTCTGGCACAACAGCTGGGAGGCTCCTACTGAATGTGGTGTGGCAGCTGCTAACACATTAAATGCAGGAAAACTTCTTTCGGTGGCTTGATTTTCTGTGTTCCCTACAGCTGCTAAGCTGGAGACACAGAGTGTAATGAATTACTATGCCCAGAAATTAAATGCAAAGAAATAAAGGAAAAATAACCCTTGTTTCAACATATAGTATAAGTATCAGGGCTTCAAGAGCACTACTCTGAACACACATTTTGCAGCATTTGTAATGACAGTACTTTTTTGTCTAAATAGAAAAGAACTAATCTGAAAGTCAACAACTTGACCCACTGCAATACAGCCTCCTTCTCATTATTATTAGTCTAACATATTACTGTATAACCCAGAATTAAGATATTTCAAACAAAATTTTATAAAATTACTTTATTAATCAACCATTTGTTCTATTATCTCCCTTAAGCACTGAAAATAAATTGAGAATGTGATTTTTGTATCCAAACCTTTATCCCTGAGGTCTGTGCTTCACAAAGTGACAAGGGGGTTGTTTTGCGTGTTCTCCTGTATCTGCTATTAAAGGCACTGATATTATGTTCTGCCACTAAACCACAAATGTAATTATGAGGTGGAATTTCTTGGCCCAAGTTCCAACATTTAAACACATAGTTAACAATGCTTAAGGAAATACAACTAACCCCCACCTACCTACCCCCCCCAAGCCTACAAAAACAAACAAACTTTACTAGCGGTTCTACATCACATCCCATGGGATCAGACACAGGAAACAGCATGAAAAATGAAAATACTCCAGTATTTATATTCCATTTTGAAAAGCACATTAGAAATACTACCAGCAAAACAGCAGTATCTGTATGCCTACATACATGTGGGGACCAAATGACGTGAAAACATTACTCTCAGTTGGTATTTTATCTCTGTGGTTTTTTGCAAGTGAAGTATTTAATGTAGCCATAAAATACAATTAGTGGCTTTCTACATCTTTATATTGCCAAGTAAGTTTTAAGAGGAGCTCCTAAGAAGGCAATCCTCTAAAAAATGTGTGTCTACTTCAAAAGGTTAAAAGACAAATAACTAATCAGCTTACTTATGAGTTAGTTGTATTTTGAAAACTGACCTCCATTTTTTTCCTCCAATGAGTTTAGATACGACTTAACAGCTGGGGCTCAGACTCTGGCCAAAGACTTCTCTAATTTTGCCAGCAAGTGCGGAAGCATATTGAGCTTTTATGTGTTTCATCAGTCAGTAAGTAAGAGTGAATATGACTTAGAAGAGACAAGACTCGGCTACAGCAAAACATGAACTCAAAACAAAACAATATACCCTGAAACATCTCATACAGAACCCAAGAATGTTTGTTGGTCATCATTTTTTTCAAACATTAATTTCAACTTTAGCTTTTGCCATGAAAAATTAATTCAGTCTCCACGTATATCCTAAGGTCCCTTTGCTATGTGAAGGGAAAAAAAAAAAGTTGGATTTTGTTAAAAAGCTTTTACTGAAGTGATAAAGAGCAAAGCTGCATTTTTATTCAGATGAAGTTCAAGATTAATCTTCAGTTATTTTTTTCTCATATCAAAGGGTATCTTTATTCATATCAAAGGGTATCTTTATTACATAAAAAGCATTATGGACTAGCATTTTATCCACAATCTCATTAACCCTTATGTGATACTCTTTTATTGGTAAAAACTTTCATAGTTCCTGCATTCACTGTTAAGCACTTTTAATGAAAAACATTATATTAGCAACTGCAGTACAATGACTCAGATAGTATGTTTTCATCTTTTTGGGTAAAAGGGTGATGTTTGGCAAGTGGAGAATGCAAATATTTTCCTAGTTTACCCAAACAGCAATATTTCCTACCATTTTGATGGTGTGCTTTCTTGCTTATACTTTTAAATATAATATTTAGCGCAATAAAGAATGGGTATTACAAACTACACAAATGCATTCCATTTCAAGATCAATATATCAGTAAGTACTATGAACTTTTCCTTGTAAAACTCATTTGACCTTCCACTTAAATCAAAACATTGCAAATGCGACTTGGAAATTTTAAGATATTTTTTACATACACAGCAGTATCACATCATATATTTTCCCTTTACTTAGCAAATACAACTGTTTATTCACTACTTTTAAATGTATTACTGTTTTAAATCATTTGAATTTTTATTTAATTTGAAATGTCTCTTTATCTTTTATTTATGAAATTATCTAAATTACTATAAAATATTTATGAATGTATAAGGATACACATAACAAAAACAAACAAGGTGGCACCTAGGAGCACTGAAAATATTTTATTTTTTTATTTCAAGATGAAATTCAGCTCCTAATTGATCCCTGTAAATGAAATAAGAAGCGAATGTGTGAACTATAATAAACTGATTAATAAAATCAATGCCCTTTAAGGTCAGCAACAAAGCTTCTATTTGTGGGGGATATCACTATTATAGCAGAAGCACCATTTTTCCCCATTGAGATTTATATCTGAATTAAGCATAGCAAACCTAAAAACACTTCTAAGGAACTTTCAATGACCTGTAAGAGAAGAAAATCCAGGAGCAAATACAAATCCTTGGAAAATAAATCAGATAGAATCGTTTATGTTAAATTTTCAAACTCTATGTTACTTAAATAAGGTGCAGAAAAGCTTTATTTCTACTGGCTATTAGCTGGCTCAGATATGTCTTAGCACTTCAGTGCTGCTTCTCTGCACTGCAAATCTTCTCGACTGAATATTTATTGGGACTGTGAGTTACAGACTAATGTAAGTAGTTTATGCGGATAATTAAATGGCAAATGACCTTTACAACTATTTGGAAAAATAATTTTCCCCCCATAAAATCATGAAAATTATTTTATTATATCAGGTGTATATTAATATTGAGCAGACAGGGAATTGTGGAAAAACTTCAATTTTTGTCTGCAAAAGAAGAACTCCCTTTCAGAGGCCCTCTCTGTTGACAACACAAACCTCCCTCATGCAGGCAGGTCATCCTTCTCCTCTAGCCAGAAACAGAAAATAAAAGACTGGGAGAGACCTTTCAAGTAACCAAGCTCAGTTCCCTACTACTAGAGGTAACCCTGTCCTGCCACCCCTTTTATGAATTCTGATAAAAGTCCATTGTCAAAATTATAAACTTTCTGTTCCTCTGCCTGTCAAAGGGCTACATTAAAACCTCATCAGCTGCAAGCCAAGAGGCAAACTTTTGCACTTCCATTATGGCATAATCATTCCCACCCCTGAGTACTGAGATCTAGGAAGAAAAATCACAGTTCTTCATCCAAGAGCTGAATAATTGCCTTATGGCTGGTTCCTGTGCCCGATGCACTGACTATGTTACGAGAGATGAGGCCTCTCACACTGCTCAGTTTTCACATAACTGTAAATAATTACAGAAATGTAATCAGTCAGAAGCACAAGCAGCGTAAGGAGAGAATTACTCCACCCTTGCATCTCTCAATTAATTGGAAGTATGTCTAGATAGGGGGTGACTTCAAAGGGCAGGCTAAACTCATCTGCTAATTTAGCAAAAACAAATAGAAGTAGCGTATGCGTAACAAGGTAAAAACAGGCAATCTGCTATATCCCAACAGATCAGCAATTGGTTTCCAATGAAGTACTGAAGCAGCATTGAGGACGTAGCGCCTGACGCGGACCAACAACTCAGTTCTCAAAGAATCTTTCCATGTTCTGTTGCCCTGCTCTTCCAAACAACACCTTAAACCGTATCTCCTCCACAGTCAGATCTAAAAGCCCCACGGACTGCCACCAGACTTGACACTTGATGACAGCAAGGCTATTTGCAAACTCCTTTAATGTATTTTCAATATTCATTTTTAGAAAGAGCAGCAAAATTCAAGAAGTCCAGTCCCTCTACAAATGTTATGTGGCCAGGTTTGTAGAGAGTGCTGCAAACAAAGCAATCAGTAATAAACAATTAGTAGAGACATCTTTCCTGAATATTACAATATTAAAATTTCTGAACGAATGCAATGGCAAAATTGCTTGGAAGTTAACATCTCTCTCTATATTGGCACCTTCTGGAAGCTTGTATTTTATCAGTGTTTAAAATTTCCAAGTGCCATATGCTACTGGAATTATTTATTGATGATAAAAAGCCACCTAACTGCTCTTCCAAACCTCTGTATTGGTGAAGTCTGCATAGTCAGAAAGTGGTTTGCAATCAAATTTTTCCATCAGTAGCCAGAAAGCAGGGAAAGACAAACTTCACAAAGTGTATTTGCTAGCACATCTGAATCTACTTCACATCTTGAGTGAAGGAGCTTTGTGTGGAAACAAATTTGGCACTTAGTTTTCAAGGAGCAACAGCAGAATTCAAGACTCAGTTCATTAGTACATGACAGAGATGCAAAAATGAAGCTCTGCTGGTTGTAGATACAAAACAGAGCAAGATGCCAACCTGACAGTCATATTATCAAAGCTCTAACAAGAAAAAACAACAGTATGAGAACAGCATCCTACACAGACTAGGCTGTGACTGAGCAAGCCTCTCTGGAGGTAGGATGCCAAACCCCACTGCTGAAAAGATGACAGCACTTCAGAATTAGAAAAGAAGGGAAGATATTTGCTCTCCTCTTCGTTATCTGTGCACTGAGAACAGAAACAAAGGCACCTGCAAATTACCCTCAGGCAGCACCTCCCTGCTTCTATGGATTACAGATGCAGACCACAGCAGCTGCATTGCGAACTTGGATGCCTCAGTCAAAAATCCATCCCGGGATGAATACAGACCTTTAATATACCTAAAAATCCACATATCACATGCAGAGTTAAATCAATTTGATCCAATCAACTCCAGAAAAATAAACGTGAGCAAAAAAAAACCCCACAAGTACCTGAAAACTCTGGTTTTATAAACATTCATTTCACAAATCTGTGTGCTGTGGCTCCCACCCAAGGTGGAATGTCCGTGTTTTGCAGCAATGATGAAAAGCAATGTCATATGAGATCCTCCTTTACTAAAATATTAGTTTTATGAAACATGCCATACAGCACTTTTAGTGCACTCGGAGGCTCTGCATAGTCAGATGTAAACTCTGCTAAGAAAAAAAATCCTTTTTTTACCTCATCAAACACTATGTCTGGTCTTCACTGCTCAAGAATTCTCTAAAGCCATGGAGGGAACAAGGGAGGTATCAGTACAGTAGAAATCAGAAAAATAATCTACTTTAAAAAGGTACCAAAAAATTCTTTCAAATAATATAAAGTCCCATTTGATTCATTATTAAATTCACCCCATGCTTTATATGAAAACTTTTGAAGTATCAAGGAATATTCTCGGTAAGTGAGTATTCATTATGAGCAGTGATTAGCAAAAAAATTTAGAGTCTGGCAGGCTGAAAGATGAGATCATCAGCTCAAGTCCTTCAGCTCATTATCTAAGCCACTAGCCAAACCATTACATCACAACTGGAAATATATACCATTCATAATATAAAGGAGTGACACTTGAGGTTACTTGAAAATGACAGAAAAAGAATGGCTCTGTGGAACATATACTCACTGCTGAGTTACAACTATGGGACAACTAAAAACGAAACAAAAATCCCACAGTGACTTGAATGTCCTGGCCACGACAGAACCACATGCAGTATTAACAATATATTAAAGCAGAAAAGCAATTCTGACTTCAGCCCAGCATGACAGCCAACACCAACCAGATCATGCCAAGGACCAGGCACAATCTCCTTTTGCTCTCCTAATGAAATGTGCAAATAATTAACCATCGACACTGACACAGTGCAGAAATTACCTATTAACTAAACAAAAATTAAAATGTTAAATTGATTTCTGAGACTTCAAATAGCAGTGCACATCTGCAAGCACCTCCTGAAGCACCAGCACTTCTCTTACCTAGGCTGATAAGTACATTCATGCCTCATACCCATTGTACAAACACCTTCCTCATAAATACCTGCCAAGATCCTTGGTCTGCAACCTGCAACTCCACTTTCTCCAACTGTTGCCTTGTGTCCAATCCTCATAAATTCTAGTAGTCTTGGTGAAGTTAACCTTAGTTCTTGCACAGCCTCTGACCTTCAAAGATTTCAGTCTCAAAGCCAGTGTTCAACTGATCCTCTGCCTCATTCTTCAGCTATAGGTTTGTCACAAACCTCTGCACTTTCAGGTTCTTCTGCCCTGTCAGCTGTGTTAGTGAAGAGCAATACAACTCTCATTTCCATCATGCAGATTCCCAATAGGCCTCCTGTAAATGAACCAGCTGAAAACAAAACAAAAAATGTGCTTCAAACCCATTTATTTGCCCTCCCTTTTTGTTCAAGCCTATTGTTTTAACACATAAAGCACATTAAGGGATCTCATATCCTGCTTTCCTGCAGTGTATAATCTCTAACTTATTAGCATAGTTTGAAATGACCTTGTGTATAACAGAGCAGCACATTTTTACCTGGTCCCCTTGACAAAGCTCCACAGTTACATGTAAGTCACCTGCTGTCTCCCAAGAGATAATTTTGACCTCTCTCAAGACATGCCCACACCCTTGTCTTCCAGAGAATTTGAAGTACCCACCCTTACCTCAACCTTCAGGTCTTGGACAATTATTCATAATCCAAGCACCTTTATTCTCCTCTTCATTCTCCCTTGCTTATAGGGAGTTGTCTTACAGAGAATCTCAGCAAAGTCACTAAATATTACTGGAAACAAAATCAAGCATGTTAACCTTGGAGTAGGACTCAGAAATCTGCGTTCACTCCCAAGTTCCATAAGCTTCATACACAAAATACAGTAAATCACTTAAACTTCTTGTGCTAAATTCTTAACCAAAAAATTTATGTTCCCCACAACTTCCCAGGAGCATCATTAGGATAAAAATCATCACGTTTTGCCAGACTCTTAGTTCTTAATGTAGGTCACAAAGTACGTAAATAAGAATTGATTATGAAAGGCAGGAAGTTAAAACAGTCCATATGTGGCCAATATTGCTACTGAAACCTAAACTTCTGCATTTCCTGCCATTGTGACTTTAATTATGAAATCATAAAGTTGCACTAAGATAACTGACATGTTTAGTTTCCTAGCTGTCTTTAGGGGAAATATTAAAGAGAATTAAAACAAAACAAAACCAAGAAAACGACCCCAAAAAAACCAATCGAGAACAACCACCAAAAAAAAAAACCCAAACAACTCACTCAGAACAGCAATGAATAACAAAAAAATTCCCACACAACTCAAAAGTTTATCAAGTTTCTCCAAGTCAGCAGTGCATCACTGAAGGAGGTTCACTCAGAGACTTAGGTTTGAGTTCTGCACTGATCCCTTCCTGCTGCCTGGGGTTAAAGGGAACAGAAAGCTAATGGATTGTCCCAAAGAAAAGTGTATCCCTTCTGCCTCTGGATAATGTAACCTATCTCTGTCTGAAAAGAAACCCTGGCATAGATCTGCCTATAAATCTACATAGAGCTAAACAGGCAGAAGAAGAAATAGGACTAAACCAAACCAAGAAAACCACAAACAACCACAAAACTAAAAGATGTCTTCCCTTTGTCCTTGCTATGGAAGGAGTTAGGTAGATGACCCCCAGACTGGAGTAGGTTTTTTTGTCTCTGGGTTGAGAATCAGCCTGAAATTAAAGCATCAGTGATAGAGGTCAGCAGAGAAATACAGCCAAACCAAACGGTAACAGACCACAAGTGTGAGATGGTGCTCCCTCAACTTTAGCAGGAACTCATGTACACACAGCTGAGCTACTACTGCTCATGTTAATCTTATTTAGACCCATCTCTGTACCAGGGAAGTGTGAGATAGCAAACACATTGCCAAGATCCTAACAGGCCTCTCAGGAGGATCCTGAAAACTACAAAACAATTAATTTGAGATACGCATTGAGCAAATTGATAGGAACTGTTACAAAGAACAGAGAGCTAGATACCACGTGCTGGGGAAGAGTCCACATGGCATTTGAACAATTGCCTCATAAATCCACTAGCATTGCTAGAGAATCATTGTATGTGAGGACAAACATGACCAGACCAATCCACTCGTTTGATCTCCAAACAAATACGTAAGTTTTTAAAATATGGGAAAGAAAAGATGGCATTAAACATTCAGTTTCTCTATGAAAATAGGTCACTAGCAGTGTTCCACAGGAGTTTTGTAGGACACAGCTGGATAAAAGGGTTGAAGAAGAGGGAAGAATGGTGTGCAGAAAGAGTACCCTACTGATACCAAGTCACTCACAGCAATACAAATGGAGGCTTACTGAGAGGACTGCAACTGATCTCACATAGCAGAAGACTAAATTGCAAAATGGAAGACAAAACTCAATGTTGGCAGGTATAAAGAATTGTAGGGAGTGGTGGGGAGTAAAACAACCCCAACCCTATGAGTACAGTATGGGCTCTGGGTTAGCTGTTACCACTACAGGGAAAGATCTTGTGTTCAATGGGGACATTTAAAAAAAACTGATTATTACTTTCAGCAGTCAAATAAAAATGCAAATACTGTTAAAAATTATGGGAAATGTAGACCACCACAGAACACACCCTCAAGCCAGCATTTAAACAACAGACACTGCACAATGAATACATTTTCTAGCTTGCATGCAGTCCTGCAGTCTCAGAAACACAAAACAGAACACGGGAAGGCAGAGGGGAGAACAAGGATGATCAAAGGTATGAAATGGGTTCTGATCAAGGAACTAAATAGACATGGATTTTTCCAGCCTGGAAGACAAACAATCAAGGTAGTATCAAAGAGATCCGTGATAAATGGAGCACCATAAAGGCAGTGGATAAGGAATCATTTGTCTCTTACAAGATAAGAACAAAGGAGCATCAAATGAAATGTTCAGGTAATAAATTCAAAATAAACAAAAAGAAGGTACTTCTCATCACATACATTGTTCTACCTTAGGACTCATTGCACAGGATATTGTGGATGATAAAAACGCACATGGTTTACAAAACAATAAGACAAACTAATGGAAGAAAAATCTATCACAGGCTATTAAACCAAAGATACCATCTCTGCTTCAGGAAGTTTGTGAGATTCAGATTGCTGAAAGCTGGGAAAATATATTGGGAAAGCACTACTCTGTGCTTGCACTTTACTGTCTTCCCTAGGCACCTGCTGTTAGTCCCTGGCTGAGACAGGGACAGTGACAGCAGTCAGGCTGTGACAACAGCCAGTAGCACAGCTCCTCAGGGCTTGATCTCAAGGACAAGTGTCCACACTTCCATCAGATGGTTTCACTTTCAGCTAGAACCAGACCGGTCCTGCTGACTGAATGGGTATTCCCAGGTGGAAACATCTTCTGGCTTAGCAGCACCCAAAATGAAACCCGCCCACGCGCTCTGCTCGGCGAGGCGCGCACGTCGGCAGGAAGCGGGGACAATGAGCGGACTTGCTTCAGGAGAACACTCCTAACCCACACCAAAACGCTCATGCAGATACACCTGTGCCCCATGAAACACACCCTTGCCCTGCAAGTCTGACCACTCTCCTGAACCAGCGACCCTCATGCAGGCAGCAGCTGCCCTTGAGGACATGCCATGCCCCGAAGGGTGACTGAGACTGAGCCGGGTGTTGCTACAGGATTGGTCCTAAAGCAGCTTCTCAGCTACATGCCACTCTGCTCAGTGCTCTCTGGGTACAACTACAGAATTAGGCCTTTAGCCATAAGGCTGTAGACATGAGGAAACTTTCACCTGCACATTTCTTGGTTATCTTTCATGCAACAAACTGCTACTTTTTACCTCACAAATATATATATATGTTGATCTGTGATGACCAATATACCAGCTTCTAACCATCTCTACACTAAGAAAACACAACTGGTACTTTTGTTATAATGAGAAACCTATAATTATATTCATATTTTGAAAATTATTAAAGACACAGTTCTAAGCCTTCTTTCAAGAAGACAACCAGTGTATAATTCCAACTGACAAATGCCAAAGAAGGCTACAGACTTGCAAAATATATTTTAATATTAGAAACTTTATTGAAATTTTCTCATCACAACAGCTTGGCTCTTACAAAGTAGTTAAATATACCATGACATTGCATTTCTCTTCATGGAAAACACTATTTTAATGATATTATATTGCCCTTACTACAAAGGCACCTTTTAAGTAAGATGAGAAGTTGATTTTCCAGTTTACAGACAGATCCAACATTTACCTGAAATATATTCTCCTAGGAAGAGGAATACACTTTAAAAACAAACAAACCTTCAAAATACGTCTGATCTTGACTTCTGTTACTTAATTTTGCATTTGCCTTATCATGAAAAGCGGAAAACAGCTTAGTATTAAATGGAATGTCTTCACATTTACAAAAAGCCTTTTGATTTATCTTGAATTTCTGATGCTACCAATTTAATCTTTTGTATAAGACTCTTCCAAAGGAGACTACTGCTTCCTTAAACAAAAAAAAAGGTTATGAGATAATTTTTGAAGAACAGTGATACTTTTGACCTTGACATAAAGTATACAATTGATGAGAAAAATCGCTGAAGAAACTTCCACTGCTAACATGACTAAGCTGAACCTTTATCTGCAACCTAATTAAAAAGGAAGGTTCCCACCCCAAAAAGCCTTGTGCAGGGTGCTTGTCATGAAGAATTACAGAGTTCTGCATAAGAGGGCTCAAGAGCATTCAAAATTACTGAAAAAAAAAAAATTCCTTCTTCAGAATTAACAATACAGAATCTTCTCTTCAGAAAGCCAAAGAAAAACTAAGGCATTTTTAAAGATCTGTAAGTACATATCAGTCTTCTTTCATTTACACCGGACCTGGGAAAGCAAGAGAGAGAAATACAATTTTTTTTCTTGTCTTGGTCTGTCTTGTACAGACTAAAATAAAATCAATTGCCCTGTGGAAAAGCCTTGTAAAGAAAACTCATAAATCCTATTTATTTATCTATTTTTTCATCATGTAGAGCAACACGAGATTGGGTATTCTTGTCACAAAGCCAGATGGCAAAAGAACCATAACAACCACTGTTCTTCAACCCCAGGGACCACAGTCACTGTACTAAAGATGAAATGATACTTAACAATTCACAAAACTATTTAATCCTTTGATTATCTCAGTTAAACAGCATTAAATTCCATCAACAGGCATTCACAGACAAAAAAATATACACTTATTCTTCCTAAGCAACACACAAGGAGAATAGAAACTTCAGGGCAAGACCCCTCCCCAAAACTGTCAAGCTAACTGGAAAGCTTTTTACATTCGCTATAAGAAAAAAAATGCTGGAAATAGGTCTTAAATCCTTCCCATATCTGGCAATTAAAAGTTATCTTAGCAGTACATCCTTTCACTTAAGGTTCACATTTTATCCAATAGCTAATGCACGTTGAGGCTATGAACACCTTAAAGCAAAGGCAGTGGCTGGACTCAGACCTCTGTAATGGGCCACAGGTATTACTGCAGTGCATCCATCTATCCAAAATGTTGATATTCCTTCCTCTGATCATTTTTCCAAAGAAACTAGAAAGCTTTCCTGTATATTTGTTTAGAATCCAATAACACACACATGATGATATATTAGGAAAAAAATCTTTGCACTGAGTATGGTGAGGCACTGGCACAGGCTGCCCAGAGAGTTGTGAATGCCCCATCCACGGCAGTGTTCATGGCCAGGCTGGATGGGGCTTTGAGCAACCTGGTCAGTGAAAGGTGTCCCTGCCCATGGCAGGGGACTAGATCACCTTTAAAGTTGCCTCCAACCCAAACCATTCTATGTGTGACTCCATGACTGAGGAATTCCCCCCCAAAAAATACCCTGCAGTCAGAGCTGAAACAGGGTTTTTCACACCAAAAGATGCACACCACGTCACTTCTATTCACTGTCATCTGGAATTTGGCAAGAGGCAACCTGCTGGTCTAAACTAGCAGGTCTCACTTTTCTACTTGTACAGGCAAATCTTACTTGTACCTCACCTAAAAATCCTATTTTGTTTACTATTTTCCCAAGCTAGGCTCAGCTCTTCCAACTTTTCCAATGACATTTCAGCAGAGCTCCATTTAGGATCTGAAGGATGGGAAAATATTTTCTGTTCTTCATTTTGAACATGGCCCAGCTGAAGGTGGCTCACGTACAACAGGTACTCCATGCTCAAGCGGTATCAGTGTGCCACAGATGAGACATTTTATACAGATCTTTAAATCAGGCCACACCTCTAATAAAGACAATAATTAACTATCCTCCGTGGCACCAAGGTGTTGCACAGTGAACTTCACATCAAACAAAAGAGCCTTCAAGTTATTTATAGATTTTGAATTTGTTGTGATGAGATGCTGCTCATTC
>NW_005054304.1:2314649-2325072 GCF_000277835.1 Geospiza fortis | reverse complement strand
TTGTTAACTGGTCCGCACTGCAGACAAACATCAACAAACTTTGATAGATTTCCTTTGCCTATGTGTCTGCCAACATTTATTTTTTTAATAGATTTTGTGGTTGTCCTCCAGAAGTTGAAATGTTATTTTGCACTAAGCACACCAAAACATTTTTTCATGAACATTATTACCACAAGCATAAAACTTCTGTTTCTGTGTGAAAGTTTGTTAAAAAGGGTTTCACAACCATAAGGAAACTCAATTAATTGTATTTTTGAATTTCCCATTGCCAGATGGGATGTTACTCAAGACTGGCATAATGATTCAAATACCAGCAGTAGGTCCAGCCACCTAGAATTAAGAAGATGGGCCCATGTGTAGAGAGAACAGTTTCCCTCAAAATGGCTCTAATGAAGACAAATTTGCTCAAACTAAAACAAATTCTACACAGCCATGGCAGGATTTGCTGAGACACTGGGTCACAGGAGGCTAATGGCACTGTGACACACCTACTAAATCTTCTCTCTGCAAGCTTAATGCAATAAAGAAAATCCCTTTGTGGCCGATACTGCCGCAGGTGCCACAGCGGAGATGAGGCGGCCATGGAGGTCACGGGGCTGCAAGTGTCGCTCTGCACAGCAGCCCCCAGCTCTGGAAAGGGAGTGAGGAGCTGGCCAGGACTGGGGCTGTTCTGAGCCCTGTTCAAGAGGAGAAAATCAAACGTGACCTGGCAAAGGAAAGAGCGAATGCAGCAAGTGGTATATGGCCTCATCAGAGGGATAAAACAGGGAGCAGCTTACGCCGTGACCTGCTGAGAGATGATCAGTGGGACATCCTTCCTCTGGTTTAAGGAGCTGGGGAAAAAAACATGGACAAACATGAAGTTACTGAAGTGAAGGAGGAAGACACACTTTTTCCTCCTCCTCAAACTTATTCTCTTGGTTTTACTTGGACAAATCCAAAGTGGTCTTGTTAGGAGGAAAGAGAGAGCGAGACGCAAGCAGCTTATTTTTGTCTAGGAGCGTCAGACATTTAAATTACCAGTCTTGCTACTGATTTTGGACACCGGCCATGGCTGGGGATTTTACCCGTAATTCTCACTGACATTAATTCACAGACTGGCTCCCTGACCAGAAAAGGTCTTGCTCTGGCCTGACCCATAACAAGGAACCTGGAGTGGAGGGTTCATCTGACTCATGGTAATTGCCTTACCGGCATATCGGATAAAAGGCAGTTTCTGAGGTATCAAGTCTACGGACAGACACAGGATCTGCAATCTCCTGGCACACACTGCAATAGCCAAGGAAAATTGTTACTGTAAGAACCGAGTATGTCAGTAGGAAGCAAGTGATAAAACAATTTTCTGGTTCTTCCAAATATATAGTTAAAGGAGCACAAACCCCGAGCTTTTGAGATCCACAAGAGAACGTTCCGAACATGGCAAGAGTAACTCTGAAATGCTACTGCAGTGCACTGGTTTTTTTATTAAATAAAGTAATTTAATAGTTATATCAAGCACTTATTCCTGCATTTTAAAAATATATACAGAAATCTGCTAGTTATTGAAGACAATCTGCTCCCAGTATCAAAGGAGAATCACGTATTAGTAGACTCCTCTCAAGTCACACGGCCACATTATAACTCCAAAAGTATCTGTGAAGATACTTTTTTATTTTCCCTCAATATGGATAACAAAACAGAGATAAACTAATGCCACTTACACTTAAAATAAACAGCCCTGTTTATAAAAAAAAAGACTGCAAAACACAAGTGAAAGTAGAGTTGTTACCTATTTATTTCTCCCTTTGAGGTCGAGGATCCTTGAAGATTGAATTTGTATTTTCCCTGTAGCTTGCTACACTGAAAAGGCAGCAAAACTGACACTGTATTCAAGATAATTATGCATCTTATCCAACACCCCTAAAATAGTAACAAGTTTGTGATAGTTCTACCTGTCATTTTGCAAGAAAACTTTCCTACATGTCTTGAACGAGCTCAAAATATAGATTCAAAAGAAAAAGGAGAATGGGGGGAGATTTCTGATGGCTATAACTGAGACGGGATATTTTCTGATCTGTGCTTTTGCAGGAGAGAGTTGGGGTTTTTTTTAATAATTGCTTAGAAAAATTGCTCTCATTTCTTTGGATCATCTCTCAAATTTAATAATCTTTAAATAGTTTATTTACTCATTAATTTTTGTGCCAGATCACCTGCACAAATATCCACAAAAATGTGCCTATTCCTTTTATATTCAAAGAGAATTTACTTCAGAAATCCAGACTTTTCCAGCAGAGTCTGAAAAAAATTCTTTTTAGCTAAAGGAAGGAAGGAACCAAAGGAAGGAAACTTGTAAACTACTAAATTTCCTGAATAAATATTTCTTGTGTCCCTCATTTGGGCATTGCAGATTGGAAACTAAGCCTCTGCCTCTGGGACAGCAGACTCCCAAGTTTCAAGTTAATGCAGTTTTTCAATCATTCTTTAACATGAATCATTAATGTGAATACTTATGCTGAGCCCATTAAGTGCTACTGCTTTGTCCCACAAACATTCATTAATTTATCCATAACATACTGCCATCTGGTAAGGGAACAGGATTATCTCCATTTTACAGATGAAGAATTCAGAGAGAAAAGAAACCAACCAAACAAAAGAAAACCCCCCAAAACAATTAATGACTTAAGCAAATTATTTCAAGAAATCTTCCAGATCAAGTCCAAATTTCTTCAGTCACAGTCCACTGCTTTTAAAGCAGAACTATTCCTTATCACGTCCAGAAACCTTGATTTCCAATTAGCCATGAAGTATAAAAAACAAAACATGAATCCGTGTTTTCTTTCAACAATGCCTTTAATAAAGCTGTGCATACATGACCTATATGGCAGGTTCATCAAGTCAGCAACAGATATACATTGATATTATTAAATGTTTAATATGTTTTAAGCAAGATTGACCTCTGAATGAACCACAGTATGCTTTGGGATTTAAAACAATCTGTTGTAGGCTAATTTTTCACATTAGGTCTGTATTTAACAGCAACAGTAATTTTTAAATTTAATTTGGCCTCTTGCATCATGCACATAGAAATACATTTCTCTCAAGATAAATGACTCAAATGTGCACTATATCAATACCAACATCATATTTTTTGCTTGGGGATAATTTTGCCAATAATTTAGCGACACAACCATGAGAAAAGCAGCAACGCCGATTCCCTTTCTAGCGTGAAAGCAAAGTAGCTTGCAAGGCATGCCTTGGATTTGAGAAGCAGCAGAAGGAACTCCACACCCCTCTACCACTTTTAAATATAACAGCAAAACAAAAAACTCAGCAGCTATTTCAGGAAGCTTAGTTGTTCAAATAAGAAAATACTTACAAGCAGAGGCTGGGGGCAGACTCTACAAAAAAGCCTTTTCTAGAGACAGAGTATTCATTATTAACACAAGTTTTGAAGAAAATTGGGAGGAAGTACATCTAAGGATCAAATCAGAAGCAGTCTTGCAGATTATTTTAAACTATGCATGATGGATGCATTCTGCTCTGTCCTCATTTCAAACTGCACAGACTTTTCCCTGTGATAATCTATTCCAGATGAAGCAACTGATATTTCCAGTTTCAACCAAAGAGAAACGGAAAAAAGGGGGCAAATCCCCCCCCCCCCGAACTGATAACTCTTTGCTATTTAATGATTAATCAGTATGAAACCTTCACTCAACATTTAACTTTCTCTTATTTACTGAGCTCTTTAATACAGAAGGGAAAGTAAATAAAAGGAAGAACGGCAATTCTTGATTTCTTGCCAGTTTACAGTATTAAAAAAAGAATCTGCGCCACGGGTTGGCAGGCAGCCACACTTACAGTAAGCTATCTACTGTTTCACCCCGCAGGAAGGACAAAGGATTCAGTGTGGGGCTGCTGGGTTTCTCTCTGTCAAATGCACCCTTCAAAACAGATCCCAGGAATATTAAAAACTGCGTGCAATTAAGAGAATGTTTTTCGTGATCTTTCCTGCTTTTTGAGAGATGTTTTTAAAAACCCTGGAGCATTGTCGTTGTTGAGAAGGCAGGGAAAGGAAATAGCAGTGCTACAGCCACAGCACTGACATTTTAACTTACTAAATCAAGTTACTCCAGGAGAAGTATAAGGTGCTGGGTTAAGCAGTTTGGTTCATGTTTCTGTTTCCTCATGACACAAGTGTACATTACTGCTTCATCCCCTCTCCAGCTGCACAGCACCCGCTTCCTGAAGGGCTTCCACAGGATTGTGACACAGGGAAGCCCATCTTCTGAGGGCTTATTCCTAAGGCTTCTGAGTGTACAGAGGTAGCTCTTTGCCAGCAGTGGGGAAATCTGAAAGAAGCACTGACTTCTGGGGATAACTGCTCCTTTCCACATGCATCATGCAATATTCCCGCATCTTGGTCACTCAAAACCATCTGAGCCACTGGCAGGAGGCAGGAAGGAAGGAGGAACAAAATGATGGGAGGAATTAAGGGCTGGGGAGAAAAGGAAAGACAGGGTAAAAAGCAGTAACAAGCAGGAATTAGAACAGGCTAGAGTTAATAGAAAGAGCCAAAAGGAAGTGAATGAAAGCATGACTAAAGAGGAAACAAGTCTTTAAAGGACAAAGAAAATCGCTACTCCGCATTATGAGGGAGAACACGTGTAAATACAGAGAATATGGATGAGAGTTAAGGATCAGGGATTATAAATAAGCACAGCCTGAGTGCTCCTTCCACTCTTAAAACAGAAATAAAAGGAGCACTGCTTCCACCTATGAGAAGTGAACATCCATGTGACCTGCCTTTGTTTTATTATGTAGCCTTTAAACTTTCAGCAAATTTCCAACTACTCCACTCCAACCCTGCCCATATTACGTCTGGAGACATTCTAAATATCCCCATAAGCACTAGTACATTTTCCAAAAAAATCCTGCTTTCAGAATAGTGCTCTTTTCTTTTCTCCCAACTTCAGCAGTTTTAGCTGATTCTCATACTTCCCAAAAATTAAGTGTTTTTTTTTAATATCTGAATTTAATAGTATTCAATCTTTAAACTTCGGTATCATGATCTCTCTAGCCTAAAAATGAATTTGCAACTTAAGTAGGAGAGAATGGAGGAATTTTTAGAGTACCTAAAAGAGACAGCTTTTGCTTGCAGTCCTGGAAGGGCTGGAAAGAATTTTCAAATCCTTGACTGTCTTCCCCATCACCACCCCCACCCCACCCCTCCCAGCTAAGAATGTAAAATTGCTCAGAGTACTGCAAGTCAGCAACAGCCTTGTTTAAATGAGCTTTGCGTCTCACTAAATGTCTCAGGTTAGATCCCAGTTCTGAAAGATCCCAGCAAAGGCTGCAAAGATCTGAAAATCCCTGTCTGACGTGCATCTTGCTGTGACAAGTATTAGATTTTTGGCAAGTTCAGGACAAGTACTAACTTACTTTTCACACCAAAAATCAGGGATGCTGATAGCAGAAGTGCAGACACAGAGATACAGTCTGACAAGATAGATACAGAGCTGGCAATCCCCTTTCTGTGTCCAAGCTGCAGGTCACCCCTGGATGGTTTTAGGAAAACCACTTCTGTTGCAGTGTGATACACTTCCCTGTGTCTCCATTTCTGCATTCACAGAACTGATTTGCTTTTGCTCCTTTGCTCTCATGGACTTTTCCAAGCAGGTCTCATAGGACGCAGCCATCACTATTTTGTTTCCACGGCTGGTTTTGCTTTCACAGACACAGTATCTACTACACATACATTAGAGCTGCTGCAGCTCCCCGGCAGCAAGAGCACCACACACAGTGTCAAACAAAGTGCAAATTTGGTTAGCATGGAAACAAAACTGAAGCAGCTTCCACAGCAGCAGAAATACTTGCTCTTGTACCAAATTCAAGGAAACCATTTTTGCTGGAAGTAGCATGCTTTTCAGAAGTTCCATAATGGTTGTGAAGCACAACTTAGACAGAAGGTTGGTTTTCAGCTCTCTAATCTTCATCTACATCATAACCTACAGCACAAGTTTTGATGTGTTTGCCTGCTCTTTTTATCTTTGGAAGAACTAAGAAGAATGACCGCCTTTAAAGAACAACTTATCCTCCCAAATGAAGTAATTGACAAGAAAACAGTAACTTTACATATACAAAATCTTAGTTTAAAGGCAGTAATTGGCAAAAAAACCCAATCACTACAGCTAGTTAATGCTTTCCTAATGTACCACACAAATATTTTAACTTCAGGTATAAAATGCAGCAAGTGCTGGTGAGTTTCATAACATACTCGAGGAACAAAAAAAAAATTAAATTAAACATAAAAAAAACTCTAAGCATTAAAAAACATTTACTAATTTAGTGATTTTTAAGCTTGATGGAAATGTTTTTGTATTTCAGTTTTAAAAGAGATAGTGGAGGGTAGGAGAGAAGGCAAAAGAATAAATAAATTATACCTTCAAGATTAACACTTCCTACTTAAAAAAATATTTTAAACATAAATGAATCCTTTGATTAAAAGTTTTGATTATTCTTAAAAAAATCCTCAGAAACTCAAACTTGCTTACATAAAGCTGAGAACTTGCAAATACTAGCTCCAATTCTGCAAAACACAAAAACTCCCACTGACTTCAAGGAATGCAGACTTAGACTCACTATTTGCAAAAATACATTAACTTCAGCATTGGAACTACTTACCCTCCCTAATCTGATTCCCCTCCCCAACAATTACAGAGCAATTACATGAGATAAGAACACATTTCTCGGCACCATTTTTACATATTTTGATAACCATGTCCAATTACAAATTTCCCTCAATGCTTAAATTAAAAAAAAAATAAAATAAATATTGAAAATATTTTTTTTCTTTTTTGAATTATTCTGACACAGTGCTGAAGTGTCTCCTATGAGGAACAAAGGAATTCACCTGAGTTCTGCTCCAAAACAGACTGAAAGTTATCAGCCTACTTTCAGTTGACTTCAGCATGCCTCCCATCAGGCTGCCTGAGAACTGACCTGGGTAGAACTGACCTTTGAGAAAGGAACCGCACTTCAATCCATGGAAATGCATGAAATCCATGGTTTTTTACTCTTGTTGGTCTTCTCAAGGTTTAAGACTCTTTGAAATGCCATCAGCCATAGCAACAGATTCTTGTTTATACAAACAAATGACCTACAAAGTACACACTTAATCTTACCAGCGTGCAATTTTGATTATCCTGCACCTTCTCTTTCACCCCAGTCCTTTGTCAACTGCATAAAAGTGAAACATTTTTTAAACAAACAAGAATGTTTCTGTTCTGTCAAATTTCAAGTTGTCAGTGTTCCCCCAGGTTTTTATTCCGTAAAGAAATCCCACTTATATTGTGCCTGAAACATGGAATTTTTTGTATGTATTTCTTGCATTTGCAAAATTTTGTGGGGAAAAAAAAATATTTTTTTTTTAAATACAGTAATCACTGTTTTCAGAATTTCCTACAGATAGAAATGTTACAATTAATTAAAAAAATAGGAGCTGGAAAAACCTAAATAATTATGCATTATTATTTTAGACAATTAGGCATACATAATATGTATTTTGCTATTAAAGAATAGTTGCAGTAATACTCTATATAAATAATTATGAAACATGAGCAATGTTTTTGAAAATATTGACACTTCTAACTACCCTACTAATTATTTCAGTTAGATATTTTATGAAATGCCATTGATTTCACCCCAGGCAACAAATGAGTAAAACTGTTCATATTTTTAGTTAAAAAATGCTCACTGGGTTCTGTCCCTCTTTTGTTCTGTCATGTGCATGACTATCTTGCACAGAAGCTGCAGCAGCTATTCCAAAATATTTAAAAACTATTTAAAATCAGTAGTTTATCACCATTTTAAAGCAATAACATATTAATACCTGATTGACCCACTTTTTTTTGTATTAAAACCATAAATTCAACAGTCTGTTCCTTTACAAGTGAAAGGTGAAACTCACACAGGGTTGGATGGATAATTAAGGGTTGGATGATCATGCCCCTGGCAGCAAGCAATGATTGCAGAGGGGGGAAGCTGCAAAAACCTCTGGATTTGCGGCAGCAGAAGACCCTACTGCCTTCCCAGGAATACCAGCTCCTGACAGCCCTGCTTTCTCTGCTCTCACCTCAATCCTGCTTCCTGCCAGCATCCATGTGCAGAAGCAGAAAATAAGAAAGGGAAAAAAGAAAGACAAAAAAGAAAAAGAAAAAAAAAAAGGAAAATCAGCAGTGAAAGCATCAACTTCCAGCAACATTTTCAAAGCTTGCAGAGGACGGGTGCCAAGCACACAGGCCAGACACTCAGCTCTACTGCTGGCAGGGGGAACCCTGAAAACTGTTTGCAGCCACTTATTGACGCTAATCCTTGCTTCTCCTTTCTGCCTCATCACAACTTTCAGAGCAGCATCTTCCTGGGCCTGCCACAGCTCCCTGCAGCTGCGGGGCCAGCAGGGGCTGCACAGCTCCCTGGGCCTGCAGCCACATGCTGCATTTCTCTGGAAGGGCCCCTAAGAAAACACTGACCTGAGCCATACTCCTGCCTGACTGTCTTTGGCACAGAGAGCAAACCGTGCTATAAATGCATCCCTGCCTGAGCCCAGGCCGAGCGGACGCTGTCCTGAGGAGGCTGAGCCGCTCTGACAGCTGCTGCCTGTCACTGTCACCGGCAGGGACACAGGTGACAGACAGCACAGTGCCACGGGGGGACAGCTCCTCCCGGATGCCAAGCAGGCCAGGCACCACAAACCCAGTGGGCACCATTTTCAGTCAGCACAGCAGAGAAGGGGGGACAACAGCTCCATCCTTCATGGGGACGTGGCTCCCTGTGCCAAGGGATGGTGGGCTCTCCTCAGGCACAGGCCATCTCCCAAGGGCAGGACAATGCCAGACATGAGAACGCTGCCCATGGCCTGCACCTTCTCGTGCCCTCGCTCCAGGAGGGCCCTGCTGGCCCAGCACGGACTGCCCAGCACCCAGCAAAGGAGGTCAGCTGAGGTACGGATGGGACTAAGCTAGTGAAAAAAACCTAAGTTATCCAGTATCACAGGGCTGCCTCAAGCACCCCTGCTGCCAAGAGAGATGTATTTCATCTTGGCCTTAAGCCAGCCTTGAGACATCCCGTTTCAGTTCCTGATACTTCAGGCATTTGCTCTCCCTACACCCACTTTACAGATATAAACACAGGCAGGAGAAAAAAAAAAAAAAAGGCATTCAGCTTGAGCAAACACCCAAAGCTCAAAATAAGGGAAATGAAAGAAATTGCTTCAGCTGGGAACCAGGGACGACGTGAAACCTTTGCTGCACGGGCCACTCTGATGCTGAAGGAATTCAAGCACATGCACTACACACTCCAAAGGGACAGCAGCTCCTCCCTTGCCACACAGCACTTTGTGATTTATTAGAAGAAAGAGCTATTGGATCACACAAACTGGGAACTAATACATGTGATTCTAGCTGTTGAAAAAAAATTTTGAATGCTGCAGTATACATACATGCATCTATCTTCACACAGAGACACTGGATAGATACGTATGGGTATTTATGTGTGTATATAAATACTAGGATAGTTCATTTCACTTTATAAACACAAATAATAAACTACTTGCAAAAAGAGATAAAAGGTGATCATCATTAGATCCTTCAATACATTTCTAATCCCTCATTAGACTGCAGGTACCAGTCAGGTAGGCCCCTCATTAAATGAACATGGGGGATAAAGAGGGAGGCCCCAAGGTCGCAAGAGAAATACAAGTGATAACTCTCCTACAACACCACAGGCAGAGAAAATCATATTTAGCAAACCAGACACTGTTTAAGAGGTCCAGTAAACACAGAATTGGCAAATTTCTTCCCTTCCTATGAAAGGCATAATGCAAATTAATTGCAGCATGCAAAATCACAGTTCTAATTTAGCAACATTCTTTGCAGTGCTTGAGAAATAAATGCAAAAACCAGTAGGGATTGTCAGTGGGCTAACCGAACAATTTCACAAGTAAAGGGAATATTTTACATGTCAATGGGACACTTTTACAGCTGCTGACTGTTTCCTGAAGGAGTCTCGGATCTTGTGTGTCATTTATGGCATTTTGAGTTCGATTTTTTAAAGTGATTTTTAGTTTCACCTCTGAATAAATTCAGCAACAACATGGAAGTTCATTGCTATGAACTGTGCTTCAAGTTAAGCAACAAATACAGGCATCCTAATTCTCTACCCCGTAAGAATCTATATCAAATAATTGTCTTTATGCTCCTGGATTTTTGCAATAGTGCAAGTAATAAAATGTCTATGAGTGTTTTTGAATTCCCCATTCAAGTGCAAGTTGATTAACAGTGCTTCCTCTTAAGGACTTAACACTATTTTTAATCTAGTGATAGATTTGATAATAATTTCCATTACTTCTAATCTGCTGTTTTGCAGGGTGTATAACATGGTTAAATGA